>NC_139507.1:1928909-1973915 GCF_008360975.1 Lichenostomus cassidix
CTTCTTTAGTATCAATAAACTTGGTTTTTGCATTCGAACCTCGGCCTCTTATTTCTCCTTCCTTCTTGGGCAGCTCTTACAGTGAACTGATCGGAAAATTTAGTGTAAGCATTGTGTTGGAATCCCTGTATTGGAATTTTCTTTGAATGCTTTCCCTTAGAGATTATAACGATGTGGCTCACTAGGAGGGTGGTGAGTAACTCTAATAAATTGCCCAGAAAATTTTGGGTCCATCAACCCTGGATATATGCAAGACCAGGATGGACACAGATTTGAGCAACCTGGTATAGTGGGTGGCACCAGTGCACATCTGTTGAGGGCAAGGTGATGTGGAAATAAGTGGTCTTGAAGTTCCCTTCCTGCTGAACAATTGAGCATGGATTGTTGATAATTAGAGGGGTATCGAGACCACAAAAGATAGATGATGGGCCTGACCTATTTCCAGAATGGGTCAGGAAAACATGCTGCGCATGAAAAGTCCTGTGATGTCACAGAGAGATGAGGGAGAGCTGGGCATGTACACCAGAAGAAGAGGAAGAAAAATGGAGCCTTGAAAGCTTTGCCACAGAAAATCCACAGGAGTGACACAGGTTCACATCACTTGCCTGCATGGAATGCCACTAGACCATGATCTGAGCATTCTGCCTGCACTGACGTGTTTATATAGTAGAAATTCTTAGGCCTCTCATCCCGGACCTTACAGAAATCTTCACATAGGAACATCCATAAAATTAGGAAGGAAATTAAAATGACACAGTGCAGGAAACCAGGACACAGCCCCTACCATTAGCTGGGATGGTTTACATCAGACATGCGCCAGTCAGAAAATTATTACTTCCACCAAGGTGCCGCTGGGCTTGAGGCAGTGCAGGACTGCTATAAAAGGCAGCCCAAGTCTCTGCTCCCTCATCCACTTCTCTCACCACCTCCTTTTCCACAGGAATCAGGTGAGGGGGAAGACTACTCCTCCTCCTCGTTCTCCTGCTCCTTCAAGACCAGCTCTTTCCTGGCTGTAGGTCTCAGCTGACAGGGGCTGTTGGAGCCCAGGGCTGGGAGCTGCTTGTGCTGGGAGAGGGCAGGGGAGAGAAGGTCTTGTGCAGAGAGAGGCTGGGACTTGGCTGAGGTGGCTGCTGGGCTTGGAGCTGGGCAGTGCAATGGGGGCCAGGAGGTGCCTTGGCTGCAGGGTGCTTGGCTGCAGTGCTGCTTCTCATGTGTTTGTGCTTTCTGCTTCTCCTGCCTTCCATGCCAGGTGCACCTGTGACCCCGAGCCATGTCCTGCTGCCCACCGCCCTGCAACCCTTGCTGCCAGCCCTGCGGCCCCTGCCCGCTGGCCAACAGCTGCAATGAGTGCTGTGTCAGGCAGTGCCAGAACTCCTACGTTGCCATCCAGCCCTCCCCCGTGGTGGTGACCCTGCCTGGCCCCATCCTCAGCTCCTTCCCACAGAACACCGTGGTGGGATCCTCTACCTCTGCTGCCGTTGGCAACATCCTCAGCTGTGGTGGAATTCCCATCAACTCTGGGGGCTTTGACATCTCCTGCATCACCAACTGCTATGGTGGAAGATGTTGTCCCCCCTGCTAAATCTACTGGCAACATCCTCGGGCAAGAACTTCCATGGCCTCATAATGTGGAGCTGCACTGAAGATGGATCTTTGGAACAATGTATTGATGCCCTTGGTTTTCTCTTGTTTTCTTCCACTCTCTTCCCTACAATTCGTTTCCTGCAACCACTCTCCCCTGCCAGCTCAGTGGAACCTCTTGGCCTCCCTCCCACCCTCTAGTCTGGCCAGGCAGATGGACACCTCCACTGCATCTTAGTGGCTGCTCCTGGTGCTCTCTGAGAGCCACTTGCTTTTTTTCTTTTGACTCAATAAAGTTGTTTTGCATCCATACCTGGGCCTCTAAGTTCTCCTTCTTTCTGTGGGAATTCTTCCACTAAGCTCAGGGCAAAAGGTGGAGGAAGCACAAGCTGGGACCCTCTGCACTGGATTTGAATTTGTGCCTTTTCCATTGGAGCTCACAAACACAACCTTTCCTTCTCCAAAATTGTAACCATCAGGAGAAGATGATGCCACAAGGTCCCAGGAGATGGAATGACAAACAGCAATGCCTGGGCATAGTCCACACCATCCTCTCTTCCAGCACCTCCCTCACATTAAGCCTTCTGACCAGCTACTATTCAGTCAGGCAGGGCTGAGGGGTTTCACAGGCTCAACCAAGCATGAGGACAGAAGCAAAATCATCATCCCACTGTGCTGGAAGCTGCTACTCTTTCTCCTTTGGGGTGCGGAAAACGAGAAACTCTTCCTTCTTCCAGCTTCTCCCAAGCACACATGAGCACACTCTTTTCTCCACATGCCTCATCCTTTTCCCATAGCTCCAGGCTCAGGACAAATGCCAGTGGGGCCACAGGACTCCCCCTTCATATGCATCCTCCAGAATGCTGTAACTACAGA
The DNA here is from genome assembly GCF_008360975.1 of Lichenostomus cassidix. Taxonomy (NCBI): domain Eukaryota; kingdom Metazoa; phylum Chordata; class Aves; order Passeriformes; family Meliphagidae; genus Lichenostomus; species Lichenostomus cassidix. The sequence continues at coordinate 1,931,367 of NC_139507.1, forward strand.
GCTTCTCCATGAGACAGGAGCAAGCACCCTGGGAAACAGCTCATGCAGCTCAGGCAGTAGTGTGACAGAAGTCTCATGGCCTGGGCAGGTAAAGAAGGAAGGAAATGAGGTTTTACACCGAGAACAAGGTACATAGGGAAGCTGTTGGCTGATGAGCCAAAGACAGTAAAGGTGGGAGAAGATGGGACACTTCCTATCAGCAGGAATATAAAAATTCTGAAAGATTGCCCCAGGCTAGAATCACCTGCCTCCTTGCAATCCCTTCTGCATTTAGTTCATGTTTTCTGCACTTAGTTCATTCTGCCTTCAGGAACGCCTGAATCTCACATACTGGCGCTCAGAAAGAGTCTCCGTGATGAAATGCCAAATGCCAAAATGATGTAAGCCAAGAAATGCAAAGTAGTTGTAGACAGAATCAGCAACTCATGCTCTACCATTCAAGAGATCTTACCGTTCATTTGGCATCATGCAGGAAGTTTGTCACTCATGCAGCACGGAATCTGGGCCCTGAGGCACTGTGGGGCCAGGATAAAAGGCAGCCTAAATGGTGGCTCTCTCAACCACTTCTGTCACCTCCTTCTCCTTGGGAACCAGGTGAGTTACAAGCCCCTTTCTCCTCCAGCCCTCTCTAGGACAGCGGATGAGCTTTGCAGGCCTTGTTCCTGCTCCTTGTTCTTCTGGGGCTGTTCTCCCATGGTGGTCATGTGGGCAGAGGGGTGTCTGTGTGTTCTGGCCACAGGCTGAGGCTGGGCTGAGGTGCTTCTTTTCATGCAGCTTAGGCAGGAGCATGGCTGGGCCTGGCTGAGCTCTGCAGGAGCGTGCTGGGCTCAGGCAAAGGATGCCCAGGTTGGGCTGCACAGGCTGGAGCTGGGCAAGCTGCAGGGGCCTTGTGTGTCTGGGGGTGCCTTGCGGGCTGTGTCTCAGGTGTGCGTGTGCTCTGCTTCCTCCCTGCCCTCTGTGCCAGGTGCAGTGCCAGGCTCCAGACATGTCCTGCCCTGAGAAGTGCCAGCAGTGCCAGCCCTGCAACCCTTGCTGCCAGCCCTGCGGCCCCTGCCCGCTGGCCAACAGCTGCAATGAGTGCTGTGTCAGGCAGTGCCAGAGCTCCACCGTCGTCATTGAGCCTCCTGCTGTGCTGGTGACCCTGCCCGGCCCCATCCTCAGCTCCTTCCCACAGAACACCGTGGTGGGATCCTCCACCTCGGCTGCCGTTGGCAGCATCCTCAGCTCTGAAGGAGTGCCCATCAGCTCCGGGGGCTTTGACATCTCCTGCATCACCCGCGGTTATGGGGAAAGATGTTGTCGTCCCTGCTAAACATGCTGCTGCCAACATCCTTGGGCAACAACCTGCAAGGCCTCAGAACATCGTGCTGGAGTGAAGACAGAACTTTAAGGCACTGGATTTAGACTTTCTGCCTCCTGGTTCCTTCTCCTCTCTTATTTCTCTTTCCTTCCTTTCCCTGTCAACACCACCCAATGCCAGCCTAGTGGGACCTGTTGGCCTCCTTCCCTCTGCAGGCCAGGCACTTGGACGTCCCCACAGCATCTTAAGTGGCTGCTTCTCATGCCATCTCTGAGCCTCCTCCTTTTCTTCTTTAGTCTCAATAAAGTTATTCAAGCATTCAAACCTCGTCCTCTGATTTGATCTTCCTTCTGGGTCAACTCTAACTGTGAGCTTATTAGAATAGATGGAAGAATATCAGTGTAGGAATCCCTGCAGAGCAATTCTCTTAGTGCCCTTTCCCTTGGGGCTGACAAAGATGGGCCTCACTGCGAGGGTGGTGAGGCACTTTAATAAATAGCCCAAAAAATTTTGGATGCATCAAGTGTGGAAGTATGCAAGACCAGGATGGACACAGCGTTGAGGAACGTGCTTTAATGTGTGTCATCACTGCCCATCTGGTGAGGGCAGCAGGTGTGGAAATAAGTGGTCTTTAAGTACCCTTCCAGCTCGAGAATTAAACATGAACTGTTTATTACTGAGTGGGATTTGAGACCTCAAAGGATATCTGATGGGCCTGACCCACAGCAAGAATGGGCCAGGAAAATAGGTTGAACATGAATACTCATGTGATGTCGCAGAGAGATGAGGGAGAGCTGGGCATGTATACAAGAAGGAAAGTGGTGCCTTGAAAGCTTTGCCACAAACAAACCCACAGGAATGACACAGGTTCACGTCACCTGCCTGCATGGAATGCCACTAGACCATGATCAGAGCATTCTGCCTGCACTGACGTGTTTATATCCTGGAAGTGCATGGTGGTCTCATCACGAACCTTACCGAAAAATTCACGTCGGAACACCCATAGAATTAGCCAGGAAATGAAGAGGTTGCAGTGCAGGAAACCAGGACACAGCCCCTACCATTAGCTAGGATGGTTCAAATTGGTCATGAGCTGGTCAGAAAATTATTACTTGCACCAACGGGCTCCTGGGCCTGACAAAAAGCACGACTGCTATAAAAGGCAGCCCAAGTCTCTGCTCCCTCATCCACTTCTCTCACCTCCTCCTCATCCTCCTCAGGAATCAGGTGAGTGGGAAGCCTCTTCTCCTCCTGCTCCTGCTTCAAGACCAGCTCTTTCCTGGCTGTAGGTCTCAGCTGACAGGGGCTGTTGGAGCCCAGGGCTGGGAGCTGCTTGTGCTTGGAGACGGCAGGGGAGAGAAGGTCTTGTGCAGAGAAAGGCTGGGACTTGGCTGAGGTGGCTGCTGGGCTTGGAGCTGGGCAGTGCAATGGGAGCCAGGAGGTGCCTTGGCCACAGGGTGCTTGGCTGCAGTGCTGCTTCTCATGTGTTTGTGCTTTCTGCTTCTCCTGCCTTCCATGCCAGGTGCACCTGTGACCCCAAGCCATGTCCTGCTGCCCACCGCCCTGCAACCCTTGCTGCCAGCCCTGCGGCCCCTGCCCGCTGGCCAACAGCTGCAATGAGTGCTGTGTCAGGCAGTGCCAGAACTCCTACGTTGCCATCCAGCCCTCCCCCGTGGTGGTGACCCTGCCCGGCCCCATCCTCAGCTCCTTCCCACAGAACACCGTGGTGGGATCCTCCACCTCTGCTGCCGTTGGCAACATCCTCAGCTCTGGTGGAGTTCCCATCAACTCTGGGGGCTTTGACATCTCCTGCATCACCAACTGCTATGGTGGAAGATGTTGTCCCCCCTGCTAAATCTGCTGCCAACATCCTCGAGCAAGAACTTCCGTGACCTCAGCACGTGGAGCTGCACTGAAGATGGATCTTTGGAACAATGTATTGATGCCCTTGGTTCTCTCTTGTTTTCTTCCACTCTCTTCCCTGACCTTTCTTTCCTGCCATCATTCTCCCCTGCCAGCCTAGTGGGACCTCTTGGCCTGCCTCCCTCCCTGCCTCCCTCTGCAGATGGACACCTCCACTGCATCTTTGTGGCTGCTCTGAGTTCTCTCTGAGAACCACGTGCTTTTCTTCTTAAGACTCAATAAAGTTGTTTTGCATCCATACCTGGGCCTCTAAGTTCTCCTTCCTTCTGTGGGAATTCTTCCACTGAGCTCAGGGAAAAAGGTGGAGGAAGAACAAGCTGGGACCCTCTGCACTGGATTTGAATTTGTGCCTTTTCCATTGGAGCTCACAAACACATCCCTTGCTTCTCCAATGTAGTGACCATCAGGAGAAGATGATGCCAAAAGATCCCAGGAGTGGGAATGACAAACAGCAATGCCTAGGCATAGTCCACACCCTCCTCTCTTCTGACACCTCCTTCACATTAAGCCCCTCAGGGCCCAGCAAACATGCTCAGGGACACGGCCAGAGGGGCCATTTTGTGGTTCTGGGGTTCTTCCATCTCCCTCCTCTGAGCTGCCGTCACCCCCACGGATGTCTCCGTCTTGCGTAGGAGCTCCCTCTGTAGCCGCGGAGGAGTCACTGCAGCCTCTCTGCTTTGCAGGAGCCATCAGCGCCCCCTGCCAGATGTCATCATAAATACACCAAAGGGGAAAGTGCTTGGGTGGGAAAATGCTCTTATCAGGTCTCAGCCCTGCTCACTCAGCACCAGGCTGCTGAGCTGTAGAACTGCATCTGGCATTGGCCCGGACAAGGGGAGCCTCTAACATTGGTCTCCATCAATGTTACACCAGAAGCAGATCCATTGGATGATACCAACCCACGGAAGTGGGCAGGCTTCCATGGTCCTTCTCACTTTCCATAAAAAAAGAAATGGAGAGCACCGGAGGCAGAAGTAAAGTGCTAGTCCTCTGCCAGGTTGAAGCCATGACAATTCATCTGTAGATTCCATACCAGGTACCATTCCTGGTATCAAAGGGAACATGTTTCTCTGTGAGATTATGAACACACTGGGGCAGAGCCCTGCTTCTCTGACTTGCACATGCCCTCAGGAGTGTCACCCAAGCACAGAATGACACTTGTGTGGTCAATCACACCTGCATGGAATAATGGAAAGGTCTGTACGTTCACACAGAGGCAGCAAAGAGTCAAGAACAGACAGAAAATATGTGCAAGTCTGAGAACTCTGCTGAGGAGATACTAGAGACAAGCATGGCAGAAAAGGACTCAGGTGTCCTGGAGAAGGATCAGGCCCCAGACAGCTCCTGGTATTCCCACAGGATCGACAGAAAGTGCACAGAGAGATGAGCCAAATGAGACGAACACAATTTTTCCATGTTAGATAGAAACCCTCCCAGCAGATGCACACTTGTGGGCAACAAGAAGTGATCATCATGGAGAGATGAGAAAACCAAGAGAAAATGATGTGTCATGTCTGCTCACATGGCAGTCCATGGGGATGCAGGCAAGAAGCATGAGAGTGATGCCCATTTCCTGACAACTTGGACAAAAACAAACCCAGAGGAATGACACACGTGAACACAGGATGCTGCCAGCCCATGATCTGAGCATTCTAACTGCACTGAGCAATGTTTCTGCCCGGAAATACTTGAACCTATCATCCCAGCATTTACAGAAGTAGGGTTTTCATATAGGAAAGCACGTGGAATTGGCCAGGAAATGAAAAGGCAGCAATGCAGGAAACCAGGACACAGCTGGTACCATTAGCTGGGATGCTTCACATTGGTCATAAGTTGGTCAGAAAATTATTACTTGCACCAGCCTGCCTCCAGGCCTGAGGCAGTGCAGGACTGCTATAAAAGGCAGCCCAAGTCTCTGCTCTCTCATCCACTTCTCTCACCTCCTCTTCATCCTCAGGAATCAGGTGAGTGCGAAGCCTCTTCTTCTCCCCCTCCTCCTCGTCATCCTCTTCCTCCTGCTTCAAGACCAACTCTTTCCTGGCTGTAGGTCTCAGCTGACAGGGGCTGTTGGAGCCCAGGGCTGGGAGCTGCTTGTGCTGGGAGAGGGCAGAGGAGAGAAGGTCTTGTGCAGAGAGAGGCTGGGACTTGGCTGAGGTGGCTGCTGGGCTTGGAGCTGGGCAGTGCAATGGGAGCCAGGAGGTGCCTTGGCTGCAGGGTGCTTGGCTGCAGTGCTGCTTCTCATGTGTTTGTGCTTTCTGCTTCTCCTGCCTTCCATGCCAGGTGCACCTGTGACCCCGAGCCATGTCCTGCTGCCCACCGCCCTGCAACCCTTGCTGCCAGCCCTGCGGCCCCTGCCCGCTGGCCAACAGCTGCAATGAGTGCTGTGTCAGGCAGTGCCAGAACTCCTACGTTGCCATCCAGCCCTCCCCCGTGGTGGTGACCCTGCCCGGCCCCATCCTCAGCTCCTTCCCACAGAACACCGTGGTGGGATCCTCTACCTCTGCTGCTGTTGGAAACATCCTCAGCTGTGGTGGAGTTCCCATCAGCTCCGGGGGCTTCGACATCACCTGCATCACCAACTGCTATGGTGGCAACAGATGTCGTACCTGCTAAATCTACTGGCAACTTCCTTGGGCAAGAATCTCCACGAGCTCAGAACCTCGTTCTGGTCAGGAGATAGAGCTTTGAGATATTTTCTTTACAATCTCATGGCATTGTTCCCTTCTTCTACTTTTGTCTCTCCTTCCTTTGTTCTCTATATCTCCCTAGGCCAGCCTAGTGGAGATGTATTGTCCTCGCTCCCTCTTTAAGACAGGCAGATGGACAACTTGCAGAAGCTCCACTGCCTCTTTGTGTCTGCCCCTTGTGGTCTCTGTAAGACACCTCCTTTTCATCTTTATTCTCATTAAATTCATTGTGCAACCAAGCCTTGGTTTCCGAGTTCTCCTTTACATGGCAATTCTTCCAGTCTGCTCAGGAAAAATGGTGCAGAAGCAGAGGGTGGGAGATCCCTGCAGTGAATTTTACTTAGTGCCCTTTTCCCTTGGAGCTGAGGAAAACATACCTGGGTACTGCACAGCCAGTGGTCATCAGGAACACCAAGGTTCCAAAGGGTAGCAGGAGTTGGTTGATGTGTAACTTGATACGTCCACATCACCAAACCACAGCTGAAATGCCAAGAGTAGATTTATTTCATTACCTCACTAACTGAAGGGTTCCAAGGCACAACCAGGCAACAGAGACACAAAAATGGGGACAGCAGCACTGTCAGGGTCAGTCCAATCTTGGCAGGTCACTGCCTGTCCCAGTATCTCAAGGGGCCTCACACACGTGCAGTTAATCACAATGCTTTGCTTTTATGACCTCTGAGCTTTTTGATCTCTCTGTCTCCCAACAGGACACTCAAGACTGTCTGTGAGAGATGCCTCTTAGGGTTCTGATAGTTTTTATATTATCATTCAAAAGAGACAGACGGTAATCAGCAGAAAATATGTGAATTTTTCCACATGGATATTCTCAGCCTTCCCAGCCACAAGGTCACTTTCAGCAAATCTATTATCTTCCTCTTCAAATCTTCCAGTTTTAACTTCTTTCTCTTGACCGCTGGGAAACAGAAATGCCTAGGAGCAGCCCACAACCTCATCTCTACCTTCTTCTCTCCTCCATTACTTGGGCTAGGATCCATGATATGCACACAGGAGCACAGGCAGATGAGATACATATCTCATACAGTGCCTCATACCGCTCATTCAGTGCCCAGCTCTGTCCTAAAAATACAGAGCTGAAGTATTTCAAAAGTTACAATTGGAATCAGTGACTCAGCACACACAGTGGTGAATGATTTTTGGTTGAGTTAGTGCAGATGAATTATGGCTTCACTATTAATACACATTTCTCCCACGTATGGATAGATATAATCTGTCCATCAATATCTTCCTGACTGCAGCCTTTGACCAAACCTGTGCCCAAGGGGGCAGACAGACAAAGGAAGATGGGCTCTGGTGAAGACAGGGTCTGCTATAGACAGCCCACAGATCACATAGTCATTGAATGATTTGGGTTAGATAATCTTGTTGCACCCTGCTGCCGTGGGCAGGGACACCTTCTGCTAGACCAGGCTGCTAAAAGCCCCGTAGTCACCAAAAACTGGGAAATAAACTCTCCAAGCTACTTCCTGGGTCAGAAAGCTGACATTACTTTATTAGCAGCTCTGGATGCATGGAGATGTCTCCTTAAAGCATGCCCAGTAACCTGACAGACCAGGTTGTATTCTGAAAACTAATACATAACTTGTTTTGAATACATGCATATATGCTAATTATTTCTGTGGAATTGTTTGTATATGGTTCCAGATCTTTTGATGAATCTTCCCCATGAGAATATCTCAAATATGTGGTCAGGTCATTATGTATTTCTCTTATCATTCTTTACTCTGACACATAATCCTTGTTCTCAAAACTAAGATATTGGCTAATACATATATTCCCTGATATAAGTAAATCAAGAAGCATCAGCTGGCACAAAACTTATTAGTCACAGATGTAGGGAGTTAACACAAGGCCACATGTAGGCTTAGTGTACTAAGCACTGTATGGTACAAAACCGTGCATTAACCATGAATATAGGGATCATACACTATGTGCTAAAGTCAAAACAATTTTCCAATATCTTCCAACACTACTGTAAAGATTCCTTGAAGAAATAAAACTTGTTTGGTAACAAATCCTCCCTTTGAGACTTCAATATCATTTCTTGAAAGTGTCATATCCAGTTATTACATTGACCGAGTATGCACAGCAGTAAGCACTGAATTAAGCAACAAGTGATTAACGTCACAAGCACCACATCACATCAAAATAAGTACAAAAAACTGTTTTAACCATCCTAAGTTGAGAGGTGTTGGGCCATGAAGCCAGCCAAGAGAAATCTAGTCCTTCTCTCTCTGTAGCACTTGTGGCTAGTTTCCTTAGTTGTTTCTTTCTTTTCTATTAGTTGGGAGCTATTGGAAAGATTGAAGCGACACATCCCTTTTAATTCTTCACATCCCTGATTATGTCTCAACACCATGTCAATTGCTGCTCGATTTTCAATGGCAGCTTCTCTGACTTGTGTAATGTCTGCACTCAGGGCTGTCAATGTTGGTAAATGTAGTTTGTATCTTTAAGTAAAGCACATATGGTTCTCTTTATGGTGTGATAGCTCACAGCTACCCGGACTCCAGGTGTTCAAAAGGCAGCAGCAACCATTTCACTCTTGCTATATAGGGTAACTGGAGGATCACAATTCTCTGTCAACTGATAAGCTGAGCAGCTCTCTCTTTTGTGCTTCAAACCCTCCTGGTCAAATAGTAGAGGAGTTAGTCTGCCAATCACACAAGGCCTTCCAGAAATATTGGCCAGAACATGTGAGTAGGGCAGTCAGCCACACAGCAAAACCCATCCTATGGGTAACTTAGTGTGCTCCCAGGCATAAGAAATTTGTTCCATGCTATTACATTTTAAGGGAGGTTTAGCTGTGTTAAAATCTAACACTTAGAGGAGCAATTGGCATATGTTACCCATTGCTTTTCTCTGCACAGCCTGATTGTGGCAGACACTGATCCCAACCTGTGAATCACCTCAGTCCTGCATAGCTGGACAGCAGCTGGGCCCTGCCAGGTAGTGAAGGACTGCAGGAGGTAGAGGTGTCCTAAGGGTGTCACATCTTGGACCATGTGTGCTGCTCATGGCGTGGGTAATGGAGGGGAGGAGAAGGACAGGATGAGGTTGCTGGCTGCTCCCCTCGCAGTGAAGATTGTTTCTCATATTCACCTCTGCCACTCCTTCCATCCATGATCTCCATGATGGTCATTGACTGTGGAGTAGCCAGGGATGTCTTCATCAGCTTCAAAGGAAAGGACACAAAGTAAAATCCACTCAGAGATTTCCATCCACTGCTTCCCCACCTTTTTACCTGAGCAGACTGGAAGTGTTTCCACAGAGCAAAGGATAACTCAGATGCCCTGGTAAGGATTCACACAGGATTTAATGAGTATAAGGAAGAAAAGGAGGTGATTCAGAGAGGGCACCAGGGCCAGACACTAACATGCAGAAGAGCTCCTGCAGGGTGTCCATCTGTTTGCCCTGCTGACGGAGAGAAGGCTTCACATCGTCACTAGACTGACCTGGGGAGACACAGAGAACAGGAGGTGAGAAAGAAAAGAGTGAAAGAAGAAAAGAACATCAAAAAGCACTGTCAAATCTCCTCACGCTGCAGTTCTTAGGCATGTGAGCAAGAAGTACAAGAGCAGTGGCCATTTCCTGACACCTTTTCCACTAACAAACCAATCAGCAATGACCCAAGTGAACACCACTTGCCCACAAGAGATGCCAACAGCCCTTGATCAGAGCTTTTTGCCTCTGCTGACGTCTTTCTGCCTTGGAAATCATTGAGCCTCTCATCCCAGCATTTACAGAAGTAGGCCTTTCATATAGGAAAAGATGTGGAATTAGCCAGGAAATGAAAAGGCAGCAGTGCAGGAAACCAGGACACAGCCCCTACCATTACCTGGGATGGTTCACATTTGGTCATGAGCTGGTCAGAAAATTATTACTTCTACCAAACTGCCTCTGGGCCTGACACAGAGCAGGACTGTTATAAAAGGCAGCCCAAGTCTCTGCTCCCTCATCCACTTCTCTCACCTCCTCATCCTCCTCCTCCTCCTCAGGAATCAGGTGAGTGTGAAACTTCTTCTCTTCCTCCTGCTTCAAGACCAGCTCTTTCCTGGCTGTAGGTCTCAGCTGACAGGAGCTGTTGGAGCCCAGGGCTGGGAGCTGCTTGTGCTGGGAGAGGGCAGGGGAGAGAAGGTCTTGTGCAGAGAGAGGCTGGGACTTGGCTGAGGTGGCTGCTGGGCTTGAAGCTGGGCAGTGCAACGGGGGCCAGGAGGTGCCTTGGCTGCAGGGTGCTTGGCTGCAGTGCTGCTTCTCATGTGTTTGTGCTTTCTGCTTTTCGTGCCTTCCATGCCAGGTGCACCTGTGACCCCAAGCCATGTCCTGCAACCCTTGCTGCCAGCCCTGCGGCCCCTGCCCGCTGGCCAACAGCTGCAATGAGTGCTGTGTCAGGCAGTGCCAGAGCTCCAACGTTGCCATCCAGCCCTCTGCCGTGGTGGTGACCCTGCCTGGCCCCATCCTCAGCTCCTTCCCACAGAACACCGTAGTGGGATCCTCTACCTCTGCTGCTGTTGGCAGCATCCTCAGCTGTGGTGGAGTTCCCATCAACTCTGGGGGCTTTGACATCTCCTGCATCACCAACTGCTATGGTGGCAACAGATGTCGTACCTGCTAAATCTGCTGGCAACATCTTTGGGGAAGAATCTCCATGGCCTCAGAACCTGGTTCTGGCCAGGAGACAGAGCTTTGGAACTTTGTAATCACAGTTTCAAGCCATTATCCCCTTCTTCTTCTCTCTCGTCTCTCTTTCTCTTGCTATCTGTATCTCCCCAGACCAGTGTGGGAGCACCTGTTGCTCTTCCTCCCTCTTTAGGGTGGGCAGATGGACACCCTGCAGGAAGTCCACTTCATCTTAGTGGCTCTTCAAGGTGCTGTCTGTGATCTACCTCCTTTTCTTCTTTAGACTTAATAAAGTTGTTTTGCAACCAAGCCATGGACTCTGAATCCTTGTTATTTCCATGGCAACTTTTCCAGTCTGCTCAGGTAAAAGTTGGAGAAAGCAATCTTGGGGCTCCCTGTAGTGCATTTTACTTTGTGCCTTTTCTTTTGGAGCTGCCAAAATCTTCCCTGGCTACTCCACAGAGAATGGTCTTCAGGGACACCCTGGATTTGAAGGCTGGCAGCAACAGAGATGGGAAACAGGTCAAGGGGACAGCCCACAACTCACCTCTGCATTCTCCCCCCCTCCATCACCTGGTCTACAGTCCATGGTCAGCACAGATGGTCAAAGACAGATGAGATATGCTCCCCATACACTCCTTCATTACCTGGCAAGGCCCAGCTGCCTTGCAGACATGCAAGGCTAAGGTGATTCACAAGCTGGGATCAATATCTGCCATATTCAGGTTACACAGGGCAGTCTCCATCCATGTGAGCAGAACAGCCCCATGGGCTTCTCCCTGGCTGGGCTCTTGGCCTTTCTTGGCAGAGACTTCTCCATTTTTGGGCTCTTTTTTTTTTTTTTTCCCCTTTTTTCAGAGAGACTGCAGTTAGCAGTTTTGAGCTGCCTGGAGGTGAATCCCAGAGGCGCTGCCTGTCACCACAGCTGGCCCTGCTCCAGCAAGCCAGTCCAGATAGAACAGCCCTCACTCTAGGAAAGAATATAGGAACAGAGACTCTTTCATGGCAGCTTTTGCTGAAGGCAGAATCTGGGCTTTGAAGGTGGTTGCTTTGGGTTTACAACTGTAGCCACTTGTAAAGACTGCAGTTTGCAATTAGAAACTGTTTTGAAATGAACATCAAAATCTTTGCGAGTTCCTGGGGTCAGATCGCCCCATGCTGGTGTGGACACACCTGTGCTTTATCCCACCACAGCCACAGTGGCAGAGCAGAGCAGTAGAACCATTGGAGCCCTATGAATTAAGGCAGAGGGGGGTGTGGAGTGGAATAGGTCTCTGCCTTTAATGAAAGCATCTCTATGGCTCTGAGAGATCACTTCGGCCATGTCCTAGGTTACAATATAGATGTATTTAGTATTCTATTACCACAAGCTGTGGGGGGCACTGGTTGTTATCACCTGCTATGACTCACTCCTGATAACTGTTAATGGGCCATCAAGAACTCACCGCATGGCTCATGGACTCATCTCATCCTATTGTGAGATGCTCCGCCCAGGAGGGAGGAGCCAAGCATTCCCACCCGGATATAACCTGGCTTTGGAACTGCACTAGGCAGCCCTGTTTACTGGATTCCCAGAGGGCAAGAGCTACCACTGGACCTTCAGATGGAGACCAGACCTTCCACAGGATCACCACTTCAACCTAACTACTTCACTTGGACTGCTACCACCACCCTGACTAAAAGGGTGTAAGGTTGTATCTGACTGTCAGGATTTTTTTCTTGTATTATTGCACTTTTTAAAAAAATTTTCCTCTTAAATTTATAATCCTGACTTGTGATCTCCCACTGGTTTGTTTTGAAACTAATACAGGCCAGTACAACTTGGTACTGTGCAGGCAGACTCTTGTCTCACCTGTGCCGGTGGAAAGCACCAACACACACACCACCCAAATGGCATTGGATAACTCATGCATTTTACCAGAGACACAGGATTCAGAAGGCTCAGTTCCGTGGAGTTCTGAATAATGGTTTATTCCTGAAGGTATCCAGCAGCGAAAGAGGATGAATGACCCTGAGTCACCATTGATAAAGAGATACAGGGCCAATAGTCTGAGGGCACAGGGGCAGGGAGAAGGCTGGGGGATACAACGACCACCAGTGGTGAGAAGTGTGGCTAGCACAGGTTTTTCCCATGAGAATTTTTCTTGTGTTTTATAAATAAAGTTTGGATGTTATTGGAACAGTGTCCCAGAACTTGGACAGTGCAGGCCTGGCCAATCAGGCCTGGGGGAAGGCTTCTGACTGACCAATCTGGGTGACTTTGGAATACTCTATATATATTATGAAATCAAAACAATAAAGGTCATTTCCTTCTTGCCACTAAGAACTGGTGCCTTCATTACTCTGCTAGCTGCTCAACAGCGACAGAGAAGGGTGTGGTGGAGTGAGGGACCAGGTCAAGGTCAACCAACATAGGAGGATTAACATAGTCTAGGGAGAGACCATTCCAATATTCAGGGGGTAACTTCAAACCTTGGAGCTGTCCCTCCACCATGTTTTTGCTGCCCTGAGACCCCTTGGCTCTCCAGGGCCCCCGAGGTGGTCTCATCCATGGCAACAATGAATGGTAGGAGGAAGTGCCAGCAGTGAGGAGCCCATGTGAACTGGCAAGCCTTCATCTGCCACTAGAACTGCTCCATAGGCTCCTGCCTTTCCCAGTAGGGATTACCATTATCTTGTCCCTTTGTTCCCAAAGGGACTACACAGTTGCCTGGATGGTGCCATCTTGGAAGGATGTGATGTCATCTTACCCTTGTCCTTCAAACCATGAAGCATCCCCTGTTAGGTGCCACCTTGGGAAGGATATTTCCAGAATGCCTCTCTTTGCTCCTGAGGAGTTTGTGAGGTTCAGCAATTTTTTATCCAGAGGTAATTTACTGCTATTTATTGCTTGTTGCTGTTCTTTTTGTTAGTAAACTGTTATTTTTTCACTTATATCTACTCATATTTTGCTCTTCGTTGGTGAAAAGGGATTGGTTAGAATTCAGGGAAGATTACTCACTTTTGAGTGCCTAGCTATTTAAATTGTCTTAAACCAAGACACCCCCCATTAGTGAAATTTTCAAAACATTTTTCATTCCATTTTCTTTGGGACAATTGCTAATTTTCCCTTGTAGTTTAACCAGTTTGGTTGCAGAGTGAGATATTATTACTGTGGACTCTACATTCTAATAAGTGTATTTTGTCTTTGCAAGTGGACAGAGAGTGGGGTGAAGGGAAGTGAAGGAGGGTTGGCTTTGCTGACTCAAACCCCTTCTCTGGGGAGTGGAGGAAGGTGGCATCATACTCAGGGAGTCCCACCTCCCTCTCTGCCTCCTCAGTTTTTACGGGTAGATGGAGTTTAGGATGCAGGGATGATGTGGCTTTGCTGCATTAAACTCATAAGGGCTGAGGATTGTGACATCATGTTCAAGGAGGTCCATCTTTTCCTCAGGGCTGAAAAGCTCTAGTTCGTTCCCCACACCTCCCCCAGAAGTGCTAATTTGCAACTCCAAAGCTCTTTGGCTCTGGACACGTTGGTTTAACTGGTTTTTCAGGTTTTGGGCTAGCTTCTACTGGGCACTCCATTCTCGATCTGCTCTGAGGTGGGCTATTGTTTCATCCTCCAAGGCAATTTGCAACTCAGTCAGGTCTTTCTCTTGCTGCTCCACATCATATTTCTCTCTGAGTTCAACATCCACCCATTATGAATACGAAACCTTGTCCCTTGCTGGGTTTCTTTCCCCCGTCTTTTTCCAAAGTTCAGGTTTTCTCTGCAACTAACTGCAAAATTTGTGGAAATTTTTCTCTGCAACTAACTGCAAAGTTTGTAGAAAAACTGCTGTTTTTCTCAGCCCACATGCCTCTTTATCAGGCTGGACAAGTTTTATAAGCCTTTAGCAATTCTATAGGTGGGCAACAGGTCAGATTGGTTTTTACCTAGGATTCCATGACCTTTTTGCTGGAGAATAACAGTCTCAAGCAAAGAATAATTTCTCCTTTCTTCTGCAATAAGCAGCTATCTCTGTATAAAATACCTTTTCTTTGCCTCGAGAGCACCCTGCTTGCTGTGCCAGCTAAAATGTAAGAACCTCAAAATGGTGTTCAATGTGACACTTAAAAGGGTTTTGGTTTTTCATGTATTCTGAGTTAGACACATGGGATAAATACCAAGATATTCTCAAGAGGTCACAAAAACCGAAAAACCCTTTACTGGCAACTTTAGAAAAGAAAAGAACTTTGACAAAAGGTTTCAAGCAGCATCCAATCAGCACAAAACACTCCTCAAAGCATTAAATTAGTTCACTGAATTTAACAGACTCTAAGCCCATCTGATTTTAAGTTACTCATAATTCTGAGAAGGGGAGTTAGAAGAAGAAAAGGAAAGAGAGAAAGACAGGAAAGAAATAGAAAAGAACAAATACAGCTACGATTCCTGGTTCTAGGGAGTTTGGCTTGTAGAAATTCCAAGAAAAGGTAACGTCAAGACTTCTCTTTTGTCTCAGGTTGAATACACTTTGACTTTTCTGGATCCTGGTGGAACTTCCGGCCATCTAGCCACTTTGGGGCTAGATTGGGGTGCAGGGGTAGGGTGTGGAGCATTGTTTCTGGTTTTCCAGGGATTGGCAGCCACTTCAGGGTTGGGATACAAGTCCAGGAAATGGGGTGTATGGAGCAGGGCATCGCCTCACCAGGGCAGACCCCAAGGTGCCCCTTCCTCTACAAAAAAGCATGTGAAATGTTTCAAGCCAGCAATCCTTCCAGGCTCTCACTTATGGGGCTTGGAACATACTGGTCTAAATAAAGGCACCCATGCCTTTGGCAGCTGGGTGGGATTAGATGATCCGTAGGATCCATTCCAGCCCAAACCATTCCATGACGCCATGATCTGTGGGCTGTCTCTGGCAGACCATTTGTTCACCAGTGTCCGTCATACTTTGATACTCTTGGACACTGGTTTGGTCAAAAGGGAAGACATTGATGGTCAGATAACATCCATGCATACGTGGAAAAAATGTGAATTTATACTGAAGCCATAAGTCATTTGCACAAACTCAACCAAAAGTCATGCAGCACTGCATACCCTGAGTGTATGGCTAAGACCAATCCTGACTTGTGAATTGTCTCAGCCCTGCATGTCTGGACAGCAGCTTTGCCTGCCTTTGCTGAGTGAGTGCATCTCATCTGCCTGTGCTCCTGTGTGGGAGCCACAGACTTTAGACTAGGTAAGGGAGTGGAGGAGAAGGAAGGCATGAGGTTATGGGCTGGTCCCAGGAACTGTTGTTTCCCTTCCCCATTCCTGCCACCCTTTGGAACCCAGTCTCCCTGACGGACTTCGGATGCTGAACAGCCAGGGATGATTTTCTCAGGTCCAAGGGAAAATCAACTATGGAAAATCCCACCATTTGCTTCCTCCAGCTATTTTCCCTGAGCAGACTGGAAGAGCTGTTAAAGAACAAAGGAGGACTCAGACACCCATATATGAATGCAAAACAGTTTTATTGAGTGTAGAGAAAATATATACTCAGAGTGGCTCAGAGAGCACCAGGAACAGCCACTAAGAAGCAGTGGGGGTGTCCCTCTGCCTGGCCTGAAGGTCTCCACTAGGAGACATGGATAGCAAAAGAAAGAGCAAAAGGAGAGAGGATAAGGAAAGAACAATGCCTTGAAACGCTAAATACAATGTCCCAAAGCTCTATCTCCTGCACAGAACCATGTTCTGAGGTCTTGGAGGCTCTTCCCCAAGGATGTTTCCAGAAGATTTAGCAGGGACGACATCTGCTGCCACCATAGCGGTTGGTGATGCAGGAGATGTCAAAGCCCCCAGAGTTGATGGGAACTCCATCACAGCTGAGGATGCTGCCAACAGCAGCAGAGGTAGAGGATCCCACTACGGTGTTCTGTGGGAAAGAGCTGAGGATGGGGCCAGGCAGGGTCACAATCACAGGCGAGGGTTCAATGACGACAGTGGAGTCCTGGCACTGCCTGACACAGCACTCATTGCAGCTGTTGGCCAGCGGGCAGGGGCCGCAGGGCTGGCAGCAAGGGTTGCAGGGTGGTGGGCAGGGACGGCAAGGGTTGCAGGACATGGCTTGAGGTCACAGGTGCACCTGGCATGGAAGGCAAGAGAAACAGAAAGCACAAACACATGAGAAGCAGCACTGCAGCCAAGCACCCTGCAGCCAAGGCACCTCCTGGCCCCCATTGCACTGCCCAGCTCCAAGCCCAGCAGCCACCTCAGCCAAGTCCCAGCCTCTCTCTGCACAAGACCTTCTCTCCCCTGCCCTGTCCCACCAGAAACAGCTCCCAGCCCTGGGCTCCAACAGCCCCTGTCAGCTGAGACCTACAGCTGGGAAAGAGCTGGTCTTCAAGCAGAAGGAGAAGAGGTTTCAAACTCACCTGATTCCTGAGGAGAAGGAGGAGGTGAGAGAAGTGGATGAGGGAGAATAGACACTTGAGCTGCCTTTTATAGCAGTCCTGCACTGCTTCAGGGCTGGTATCACCTTTGTAGAAGTAGTAATTTTCTGACCAGCTCATTTCAAACGCAAACCATACCAGCTAATGGTAGGCCTGTGTGCTGTTTTCCTGCACTGCTGCCTTTTCATTTCCTAGTGCATTCCACGTGCTTACTTCTATGCAAACTTCTGTAAGTGTCAAGATGAGAGGTTTAATAACTTCAGGGCAGAAAGACGTCAGCAGAGGCACAATGCTCTGATCAAGGGCTGGCGGCATCCCCTGTGGGCAGGTGATGTGAGCCTGTGTCATGCCTGTAGATTTGTTTATGGCAAAGTTGTCAGGAAAGGGGCACCACTCCTGCACTTCTCACCTGCATGCTCAAGGTCTCCACTGTTTGGGTGCATGACAGCTGCAGTTTGCTATTTCCTTCTTCCATGGCTTTTTTTCTTTTGTTTTCTTTATCTCCCCAGGCCAGTCCAGTGGGGACAGGTTGCCCTCCCTCCTTCCACTGGAGACAGTGACGGACAGCCTGCAGGATCTCCACTGCACCTTAGTAGCTGCCCCTGATACTCCCTGTAGGAACTATTCCAGTCTGCTCAGGAAAAAGGATAGAGGAAGCAGAGGGTGAGACTCCCTGCAGTGGATTTTACTTTGTGCCCTTTCCCTTGGAGCTGGTGAAGACATCCCCTGCTGCTCTACGGCCAATGACGATGAGACCATTGATCCAAAATACAGTGGCAGTGGAGATAGAAAACAACAGTGCCTGGGAACAGCCCGCAACTTCTCCTCCTTCTCCTCTGCCCCATTATCCAGTGTACAAGGCCAGCATACAGGGACAGGTGAGATATGTACCTCATACCTCCTTTTGCGCATGGCACGGTCTAGCTGCTGTTGTTATATTTCGTTCTCAGATATTTCACAAGTATCAGGCATGCTCAAGTTATGCAATAGAAATTTTCCTGTGAAACCCACACCTCTGAAAGACTCTCTTGGCTTTGGTCATGTGTCCATCATCCCTGTGCAAATGCCTTGTGGTTTATAATGGAAAAAATCTGAGATGCTTTTCAGTTTTACTTGAAAATTTCTTATTAGAACTTTGCCTTCAGCCTTTTTTAATGATCTAATACATGTCACCCCCAGGTATTCATGGTCTCCCCTGTGCAGAAAAGGAACTGTTCAAGGTACTGATACCTAAATCGGCTAGAATAAACTTTCTAACACAATTTGAAGCATTAGAATGCAGACATTCTTTATCTGCACAGGACACAAAGAGAGGTGGAACACAATGAGACGTGGAGCACCACCTTTTCTTTTTCCCTGAGGCAATAAGCCCAGCTCAACACAGGAAACTGTTTGGAAAACTATTCACAACACCAGAATTTTTTGTCCAAAAGGAGACAGAGGAGTCCTACAACTTTATTCGAATAAAGGGAGAGAGTCCGCTGGGGCACATGCCCATGGGGTTTTCTCTCTCCAGGGTTTGGAGGACACAGCCTCCTTTTATCCTAACTCCCAGCCACGTGTTGCCCTCTTCCTTTCCCTGTTGGCTGAGGTACTAGGAAGGTCCAGCCTTCCTGAACCGCCTACCACATACTTCCCCTTGAACCTGTAATTTTACCCCAAAGTTCAGAAAATCAGGTTTGTGCCGACCCACTTATCTGTTCGAGGAGTCAGGCTGCCTGGGCTCTGTAACAAATCTGCTGCTTTAATTAATTAATAGAGACATTTACACCCATTTCAAAGACGTTAACACATATACCTTCACCCACAGAATTGTTTGTAAAGACATTAGCACACATCTTCCCTATCAAAACCGATTTCTGTTTGCTGATTTCTGGGTGCATGGGAGAAATTGGGATGATGGGGAGAACTGAGGCCCCTTTCCCTAGAGCTCAGCCTTGCACAGAAGGGTCTCCTGCCTAGATATCAAGACAGGAGAACGGTTCCATGCCCTCCTCCTAGCTCCCACCTCATCTGAAGCTCATGGGGAATCTCAGAAATTTGTGATTATAAAGATAGCTGAGATCTTCTGGTCTGTTCTTTCTTGGAAACATGGAGAGAGAATGGCTGGAAGAGAATCAGTGAGGGCTGGATGATTAGGAAAAGAAAAGCTGTAAAGCTGCTGCTGGTCTCCAGGCAGACAAGCGCAAGTGCCAACTAACCTCATTGCCCACCATCTCCTGAGGGTGTTATCAAACAGGATGAAAGAAAATTATCCAGCACCAATTTGATGTGAATAGGAAGACACTCCTTTATTGGGAGCATCCAGAGCATAGGGGATAGTTCCTCCAAAAAAATGTTCCACTTAACAAATGAACCCCATCTATTTTATAAACTCTTTTTTCTGAATCATCATTACAACTTTCTTCTCCCCACTACCAAACTTTTTCAAGAAAAATTGTATTATTAGTCACACTTAAAGATTCAGAAGAAATGCTCCAAAAAATCCCAGCCATCTAATGTAATTTCTAGATCCTATAGGAAATGGAACAGGTGCAGCTCATTAGGACCATTTCCTTAATGTTATTATTGGAAGGGACCCATCAAGATCATCAAATCCAACTACTGGCCCTGCACAGACACCCCAGCAATCCCACCCTGTGCCTGAGAGTGTTGTCCAAATGTTCCTGGAGCTCTGGAAGTCTTGGGGCTGTGACCATTCCCTGGGGAGCCTGTTCAGTGCTGGGCCACCCTCTGGGAGAAGAACCTGTTCCTGATAGCCAACCTAAACCTCCTCTGCCACAACTTCATGCCCTTTTTTGAGCCCTGTCCCTGGTCGCCAGAGAGAAGAGATCGGTGTCTGCCCCTCCACAAGTTGTAGACTGCAATCAGGTCTCCCCTCAGTTTCCCCTTATCCAGACTAAACAAACCAAGTGACCTCATTGACTCATTGTATGACTTCCCCTCCAGACCCTTCATCACCTTCGTGTCCTTTAGGCCCTCTCTAACAGCTTAATATCTTTCTTATATTGTGATGCTCAAAACTACCCCCAGAACTCAAGATGAGGCTGCTCTACTGCAGAGCAAAGTGGGACAATGCCCTCTCTAGCTTGGCTGGCAATGCTGGACCTGATGGCCCCCAGGACATGGTTGGCCCTCCAGGCTCCCAGGGCACTGGTGACTCATATCCAACTTGCCATCAATCAGGACCCCCAAGTGCCTTTCCTCAGCTCTGCTCTCCAGCCTCTCATTCCCTTGCCTGTGCATCCAGGGTTGCCCCATCCCAGGTGCAGAACCTGGCAATTTTGTTTGTTGAACTTCATATTGTTGGTGATTTCCCATCTCTAATTTCTGGAGGTCTCTTTGCAGGGCCTCTCCTCTTTGAGAGAGTTGACAGCTCCTCCACTTTTGTGTTGTCTGTGAACTTAATTAGAATTTGTTCAAGTACTGCATCCAAATTGTTCATGAAGATGTTGAAGAGGATTGACCCTAAATCTGAGTAACCTCATTGGAAACCAACTGCCAGTCTGATGTTACCCCTTCACTGTCACCCTTTGTGCCCAACCCATGAGCCAGCTTCTCATGCATCACACAATATATTTATCCAGCTGCATACTGGACATTTTGTCCAGAAGGGTCCTCTGAGAGACAGTATCAAAAACTTTACAGAAATGCAAAAACTATTCCATCAATTGGCTACCCTTGATCAACTAGGTGGGTCACCTTGTTCTGAAAGGAAATTAGGTTTGACAAGCAGGGCTTTCCTCTCATGAACTCACATTGATGACCAATGATTGCCTTGTTATTCAGGTGTTTTTCAATACCTCCTAGAATAACCTTCCCCCTAATTTGACCAGGTATTTTACTATAAGCCTAGTAAAATACCTGGTCAAATTAAGCCTGGACTGACACATGTGTGCTCACAAATGTCTGCATGGAGCAAACAAAAATCTGTACACTCAAATAAGGTCAGGGAATGTCATCAGCTGAGGGGTTGTGGAGACACAGCATGTCCCCTCACGTGGGAGCCCTTGGGCATGTGGGAGAGAAGCACAAGAGCAGTGCCCCTTTCCAGACAACTTTGCCACAGACAAGACCACAGGAATGAAACATGTAACAACACCTGCCCAGAGGGGATGCCAATAAAAATTAATCTGAGACTCCTGCCTCTGCTGACGTCTTTCTGACCTGGAAATCATTGAAACTCTCATCCCAGCACTTACAGAAGGAGATCTTCATATAGGAAAGCACGCGGAATTAGCCAGGAAATGAAAAGGCAGCAGTGCAGGAAATCAAGACACAGCCCTAACATTAGATGGGATGGCTTGCATTCGACATGAGCTGGTCAGAAAATTATTACTTCCACCAAGGTGCCTCTGGGCCTGAAGCAGTCCAGGACTGCTATAAAAGGCAGCCCAAGTCTCTGCTCCTTCATCCACTTCTCTCATCTCCTCCTCCTCCTCAGGAATCAGGTGAGTGGGAAACCTCTTCTCCTCCTTCTCCTGCTTCAAGACCAGCTCTTTCCTGGCTGTAGGTCTCAGCTGATAGCAGCTGTTGGAGCCCAGGGCTGGGAGCTGCTTGTGCTGGGAGAGGGCAGGGGAGAGAAGGTCTTGTGCAGAGAGAGGCTGGGACTTGGCTGAGGTGGCTGCTGGGCTTGGAGCTGGGCAGTGCAACGGGGCCCAGGAGGTGCCTTGGCTGCAGGGTGCTTGGCTGCAGTGCTGCTTCTCATGTGTTTGTGCTTTCTGCTTCTCCCTGTCCTCTGTTCCAGGTGCACCTGTGACCTCAAGCCATGTCCTGCTGCCCACAGCCCTGCAACCCATGCTGCCAGCCCTGCGGCCCCACACCGCTGGCCAACAGCTGCAATGAGTGCTGTGTCAGGCAGTGCCAGAGCTCCACTGTGGCCATCCAGCCCTCCCCCGTGGTGGTGACCCTGCCTGGCCCCATCCTCAGCTCCTTCCCACAGAACACCGTGGTGGGATCCTCTACCTCTGCTGCTGTTGGCAGCATCCTCAGCTGTGATGGAGTTCCCATCAACTCTGGGGGCTTTGACATCTCCTGCATCACCAACCGCTATGGTGGCAGCAGATGTCGTCCCTGCTAAATCTGCTGGCAACATCCTTTGGCAAGAACCTCCAAGATTTCAGAATGTGTTTCTGTGCAGGAGATAGAGCTTTGGGACATTGTATTTAGTTTCTGAGCCATTGTTACCATCTTCTACTATTCTCTGTCTTTTGCTTGCTGTCCATGTCTCCCCAGGCTCGTCTTGTGGGGACCTGTTACCCTCCCTCTCTCTTTAGGGTGGGCAAATGGACACGCTGGAGGAGCTCCACTGCATCTTAGTGGGTGTTCCTGTTGCTCCCTGTGAGCCGCCTCTTTTTCTACCTTGCGTTCATTAAAGTGTTGCATCCAAGCCTTGGCCTCCAAGTCCTCCCTCTTTCTGTGGCAACTCTTCCAGTCTCCTCAGGGTAGAAGGTGGAGGCGCAGATGGTGGAACCCTCTGTGGCAGATTTTACTTTGTGCCTTTGCCTTTGGAGCTGATGAAGAACATCCCTGGCTACTCCACAGCCAATGACAAACAGGGAAAAGATGGCTCTAAAGGGTGGCAGGAATGAGGAAGAGAAACAACAATGTCTGGGAACAGCCCACAGCATCATCCCTTCCTTCTCCTCCCCTGCACTACCCACTCTAGGGTCCACTCTAGCCCACATGGTCAAAGGCAGACAAGATAGGTACCTTGTCAAGTCTTTCAGCACCTGGCAGGACCCAGCTGCTGCCCAGGTATGCAGGGATGAGGTGGTGCAGAAGTTGGGATCAGTATCTGCAAATCAAGTTACGCAGACTGCGGATTCCCACCCCTAAGGCATCAAAAACCCAGGTTCATCTATGCTCACAGTCAAAAGGAATGGCAGAAGTCAGAGGGTTCGTGAACAATCAAAGTTTTATTAGTAGATCCCACACTTGGTGTGGAAATTGGTATGTTATCGTAGTCCCAAGACCTACTGTAAGCACGTGACAGTGGGTGCTGGATTAAGGGGCCTGGTGAAAGTGAAGAGACAAATTAAAGAGGGAGAGATGAATTAATGAGGGAAAGAGAGAAAGAAAGAGAGGAAAAAGGGGGAAAGAGAGAGGTACAGAGAAAGAACCAGACAGAAAAAGAATTCCTGGTACCAGCATCGATCCAGCTGATGGGATGTCAGTCTTGGTGTCAGCATCCACCTGGCTGTGACGGTCCGGTCCATTGGATGTCCAAGGTCCTGAGGGCACTGCCCAGACTTGGGGTGGGGGGGAGGTACCTTTTTATGGATAGGTTTCTCTGTTCCAAAGACAGGTTTCTTGCTTTCTATGCAAATGAGTTCTCATGCACAGTCTTGATTTGAAAGACAGGTGTCTGCTAAGGAAGGTGGGAACCTCCCTCAGAATAGAGAATATGACCCCCTTCACTCTGAATTATTATAACTTTGAAATCAAGGGGCTTTTAGGCAAATTATTGGGAAAAGGAATAACAGTTCTTTACTAGTATTTATAACAAGGCAAATAAGCAACAACAACAGTAGCAGCACAAACAAAACCAGAAAACCCAATGGCAGCTTGCTCTGGGCTGCCAGACACCCTCCCCTTCTGTGCAGTTACAGTCACAGCCGGCAGGGGCGCTGTTGGCTCCTGGCAGTGCAGGGCAGGTGCAATGATTCCCCCACAGCTGCAGGTGGCGCTGTGGCACGAGATCAGCCGCATCTCCCTCACGTGGTAATGGCGGGTGAGCTGGCTAGTGGAACAGGCTGCCACAGGAACCTTGGACTGGCGGCTGGGGTGACAAGGGCTGGCAGGGGCTGGCTCCAGAGTAGCAAGCAAGAGGTGGCAGAAGCTCCGCAGCTGTGGCAGGAGCCGCAGTGTGTCCCAGCAGGCAGGAATGTGGGGTTACAGTGTAACAGAAACAAGCCTGAGGCAGCGGCAGAAAAGTGGCAGAGCTGGGTAGTGGCATCCATGTTCGTCTGCAGTAGCTGCAGAGCACAGCTGGGGAGACGTGCACTCTGGGAGGGAGAAGAGGGTCGGGGTCCTGGGTTTTCCCCTGAGGCACTTACGTGGATGGTGAAGGTCCTTCCCAGTCAAACTGGGTGTTAATAAGGTCCCGGTTCAATGGCAGCTCTTACAACCAAAGGCTCACCTACAGTAAGGAAGGAGCAGTACAGGGCTGAGCTCCGGTGCTGGTAGTTAATTCTCCTGCATGAAGTAACAGCTCAACTGTCCCCTCCAATGCCCAGAGAGCAAGAGAGAGCAGGGAGTTGTTCCCAGACCCTTCCCCTGGCCCTGGGATCGCTGCCCCACTGAGAGAAAGCCCTCAGATAAGAGAAGTTCAGCCAGGTGCTCTCCTCCTCCCACCATGGGTACATATTTTGTCCCTCTTAAGCACTGATCATTATTGTCTCTTAGCACAATAGGGATGGGACAAAATTCCCTAATAAAAAGAAAACAAAAGGAAAAAATCCTAACTTCCAATACAAAGCAATATGGAAGGTTTGCCAAAGAATGAGGTATGATTCAGAGACCCAGGCTTGGATGCAAAAGTACTTTATTGAGTGTAAAGAAAAGTGGCTCAGAGAGAGCACCAGGAGCAGCCACTAAGATGCAGGGGAGCTCCTGCAGGCTCTGCATCTGCCTGCCTGAGGAGGGAGGGAGGGCAACAAGTCCCACTGGGCTGGCCTGGGGAGACATGGACAGCACAGGAAGAAGATGGAAGAGTAGGAGAAAGAAACATCACCCTGAAGGTGTAAATACAATGTCCAGAAGATCTATCTCCTGCTCAGAACCATGTTCTACCAGAACCATGTTCTGAAGTCTTGGAGATCCTTGCCCGAGGATGTTGGAAACAGATTTAGCAGGGACGACATCTGCTGCCACCATAGCGGCTGGTGATGCAGGAAAGGTCAAAGCCCCCAGAGTTGATGGGCACTCCATCACAGCTGAGGATGCTGCCAACGGCAGCAGAGGTAGAGGATCCCACCACGGTGTTCTGTGGGAAGGAGCTGAGGATGGGGCCAGGCAGGGTCACAATCACAGGCGAGGGTTCAATGACAACAGTGGAGTCCTGGCACTGCCTGACACAGCACTCATTGCAGCTGTTGGCCAGCGGGGTGGGGCCGCAGGGCTGGCAGCAAGGGTTGCAGGACATGGCTTGAGGTCACAGGTGCACCTGTCATGGAAGGCAGGAGAAGCAGCACAAACACATGAGAAGCAGCACTGCAGCCAAGCACCCTGCAGCCAAGGCACCTCCTGGCCCCCATTGCACTGCCCAGCTCCAAGCCCAGCAGCCACCTCAACCAAGTCCCAGCCTCTCTCTGCACAAGACCTTCTCTCCCCTGCCCTCTCCCAGCAAAAGCAGCTCCCAGCCCTGGGCTCCAACAGCTCCTGTCAGCTGAGACCTACAGCCAGGAAAGAGCTGGTCTTGAAGCAGGAGCAGGAGGAGAAGAGGCTTCCCACTCACCTGATTCCTGAGGAGGAGGTGGTGAGAAAAGTGGATGAAGGAGCAGAGACTTGGGCTGCCTTTTATAGCAGTCCTGGACTGCTTCAGGCCCAGAGGCACCTTGGTGCAAGTAATAATTTTCTGACCAGCTCATGTCAAATGTGAACCATCCCAGGTAATGGTAGGGGCTGTGTCCTGGTTTCCTGCACTGCTGCCTTTTCATTTCCTGGCTAATTCCGTGCGCTTTCCTATATGAAGGGTCATTCTTAAATGCCAGGATGAGAGCATCTGGGATTTCAGGGCAGAAAGACATCAGTGGACAAAGAAGGTTTAGATCAAGGGCTGTTGGCATCCCAGGTGATTTGTACCTGTGTCATTCCTGTGAACTCCTCTGTGGCCGGAAATTGACCCTGCTCTCAATGATCGTAAAGGCATTTTTGTGATTCTATGACTGTGCAGCTATCAGGAGTCTTGGGCATTTGAATGACACAATTAAGAATGAGACCATCAGAAGGTCAGTGCAACCAGAAGTTACCACACATACAGTGAACCTTTTCTTCTCCATGTAGCTTCTAACCGTGGTGGAGAATGGCCTTCTCAATATGACTGCATGGAGCAATCAATATGTGCAGGGCTTATAGCCTTTGCTCTTCCTCATCGGGATTCCTTTTGTGGAGATCTGGTACACCTCCACTGCTGCATCAATGCTGATGGAGACTTTCCTTGTCACCAGGAAAATAATGTTTCCTGCAAGCCCTGGTCATGTGTACATTGGGTTTGTGGTTGTCTTCACTCAGGTGGTTCTCCTGCTGATTGGCCCTTCTGCACCAAAAAAGGCATCACTTAATCTAAGTCCCCTGATGTGGCCTCTGCTGATCCTGATCCTGCAGCTGTTCCCACGCCACTGTGTGTCAAAGATGACCAAAGATCTAGAGAACCTGTGCTGTGAGGGATGACTGAAGGAGTGGGGCCTTTTCTCACTGGAGAATGGGAGGCTTGGGGAGAACCTCATCACAGTCTTTTAGTAAATAAATGGGATCTACCAAGAGCACCGAGACTTTCTCAGCACAAGGACCCACATGGAGGAGCTGCCCGTGGGGGTCACACAGAGAGGGAAGAGGAACTGGAGATGATTTGGGTGCTGGCAACTGAGACCAGTGCGTGGGTCTCAGTAGGAGCGGGTGAAGCCTTTGTTTCTGGAAATATGTAGATGTGCACAGGGGCCAGTAAGACGGAGAACTGAGGGCAGGAGGAGCATGTGTGGAACCTCACAGGCTCCAGGGGACACTGTACCTGAGTTGTTATTCTGAGCCCAGCAGTGCCTTGAAGAGTTCCTTTTTCGCATGCAGGAGACCATGGATATCCGGGGCATGACATCAATTAGAGCATTACTCAAGGCTGAAGGCAACTGAATTTTTGTATCCCATCCCCACTGCTACCACCCTTTGAACTTGTGCAGTATTCAGGGATGTCTTCATTAGTTCCAAGGGAAAGAGCACAGAGGAAAATCCACTGCAGGGACTGATAACCTCTGCCTTGTTTAACCTGGTACATGAGCAGATTGGAAGAGCTGCCACAGAACAAAGGAGAACTTGGTGGCCAAGGCATGAGTGCACAACTTTAATGAGTCTAAGAAAGAAAAGGAGGTGACTCACAGAGACCACCAGGTACAGCCACTAACATGCAGTGGAGCTCCTGCAGGGTGTCCATCTGCCTGCCATGCACAGAGAGAGAGGGCAAAATATCCCCTCTAGACTGGCCTGGGGAGAAAGAGACAGCAGGTGATAAGCTGGAGAAGAGGGCAATAAGGAAACAAAGTCAGGAACCTCTGTCATGTTCCCTCACGTGGCAGTCCTTGGGTGTGTGGGCAAGAAGAACAAGAGGAGTGTCCATTTCCTGAAAACTTTGCCACAAACAACCCACTCAGAAATGAGCCAAGAGAACATCACCTGCCCACAAGGGATGCCAACAGCCCTTGATCTGAGACTCCTGCCTCGGAAATCATCGAGCCTCTCATCCCAGCACTTACAGAAGGAGATCTTCATATAGGAAAGCACGTGGCAGAAGCCAGGAAATGAAAAGGCAGCAGTGCAGGAAACCAGGACACAGCCCCTACCATTAGCTGGGATGGTTCACATTGGCCATGAGCTGGTCAGAAAATTATTACTTCCACCAAGGTGCCGCTGGGCCTGACACAGAGCAGGACTGCTATAAAAGGCAGCCCAAGTCCCTGCTCTCACATCTACTTCTCTCACCTCCTCATCCTCAGGAACAAGGTGAGTGGGAAGCCTCTTCTCCTCCTCCTTCTTCTGCTTCAAGACCAGCTCTTTCCTGGCTGTAGGTCTCAGCTGATAGGAGCTGTTGGAGCCCAGGGCTGGGAGCTGCTTGTGCTGGGAGAGGGCAGGGGAGAGAAGGTCTTTTGCAGAGAGAGGCTGGGACTTGGCTGAGGTGGCTGCTGGGCTTGGAGCTGGACAGTGCAACGGGGGCCAGGAGGTGCCTTGGCTGCAAGGTGCTCGGCTGCAGTGCTGCTTCTCATGTGTTTGTGCTTTCTGCTTCTCCCTGTCCTCTGTTCCAGGTGCACCTGTGACCCCGAGCCATGTCCTGCAACCCTTGCTGCCAGCCCTGCGGCCCCTGCCCGCTGGCCAACAGCTGCAATGAGTGCTGTGTCAGGCAGTGCCAGAGCTCCACTGTGGCCATCCAGCCCTCTGCCGTGGTTGTGACCCTGCCTGGCCCCATCCTCAGCTCCTTCCCACAGAACACTGTGGTGGGATCCTCTACCTCTGCTGCTGTTGGCAACATCCTCAGCTGTGGTGGAGTTCCCATCAACTCTGGGGGCTTTGACATCTCCTGCATCACCAACTGCTATGGTGGCAACAGGTGTCGTCCCTGCTAAATCTGCTGACGACATCCTTTGGCAAGAACTTCCATGACCTCAGACCGCAGTTCTAGGCCAGAGATAGAGCTTTGGGTCATTTCCTTTGCTGCATGAAGCCATTGTTACCATCTTCTACTCTTCTCTGTCTTTTGTTTGCTGTCCATATCTCCCCAGGCTAATCTAGTGGGGACCTGTTGCCCTCCCTCCCTCTTTCAGGCAGGCAGATGGTCACCCTGCAGGAACTCTACTGCATCTTAGTGGGTGTTGCACCTGGTGGTCTCTGTGACCCACCTCCTTTTCTTTCTTACACTTAATAAAGCTGTTTTGCATCCAAGCCTTGGCCTCCAAGTTCTCCTTTGTTTTGTTGCAAGTCTTTCAGTCTGCTCAGGTAAAATAGGTGGAGGAAACAAATGGTGGGATTTCCTTCAGCAGATTTTTCTTCCTGCCCTTTTCCTTGGAGATGGCAAAGTTACACCTGGGTACTCAGCAGCCAAAGGCCATCAGGGAGACATTAGGGAGCAGTTGTGAAGCGTAACAAGAATTCCTGGGACCAGCCTACAACCTCTCCCTTCCTTCTCCTCCACTCCCTTACCTAGTCTAAGGTCCGTGGCTCCCACACAGGAGCACAGGCAGATGAGATGCACTCACTCAGCACAGGCAGGCAAAGCTGCTGTCCAGACATGCAGGGCTGAGACAATTTACAAGTCAGGATTGGTTTTAGCCTTAGGATATGCTATGACAAATGACTTTTGGTTGAGTTTGTGCAAAGGACTTACGGCTTCAGTATTAAATGACATTTCTCCCATGAGTGAATGGATCTAATCTGTCTGTCAATGTCTTCCGTACTGAAGCCTTGAATTGTGTCTTGAATTATGGTCAAACTATGGGAAACTTTAGTTGATATATTGGTTTGTGCCTGTTTTGTCTAGATGCTGTGAAAACTTATAAATAATGAGAGAGAGGAAAACTATCTCTTCTCCTGGTCATTTCAGACCCCATGTCTTGTTTTTCTTTCTCCAGTCCTCCATCATTTCTGCCTCTTCCTTATGATCTGTCTTGGCCTAGTCTTTCACAGACAAATGTATGTGAATAAAAATTATTGCAGAAGCTCTCTTCTCTCTCTGCACTGCACATTTTCTTACCTTTCAACACAAACAGACAGGACTTTTGATAGTTGATGCAGGGGCATGAAAGCTCTCTCATCCCACTCATCCTTAGGGTGTCCAAGTCTCTCCTCTGGCTGGCACAAGTTGTGCAGCAGACCCTGGTATCCATTCTTCCTGCATGTTTGCAGTGCCAGGGCTTGATTTTTTCTCTCCCTTAATCTTGGAGACTTCCAACTGGACAAGAAGGGAGGAGCAGGATTAAACCTCTCCCAGGTCCCTCATCCTGCAGGAAGTGCCCTGGAGCCAGCACAGGAGGACCAGGCACTATAGACTGTTCCCTGGAGACTCTGGGCAGCATGATACTAGGTATGGAAGATCTGATTCTCTCTGGGGTATCCCTGTGGAAGGTAATTGGTATTATTTTGCTGTGGGATACATGCTGAGCTGAGGTGTCAAACCTCCTGCCCAAACACACCCCTGCCTTGCTGTTCCTGTAAATGAGGAACAGGAAGCCTTTTCTGCTGTCACTTTGAATCCCCTTGTTTTGGGTCTTAGATCTTTTCCCTGTGGAATCACTGACCCATGTTTTCTTCCAAGCACAATTGGGCAGACCACGGTCACCCAGCAACAATAACCCACAGCAGAGGAGAGAGCACCTTCCATTCCACCTGTGCCTACCATACCAATGATTTTAATGCCATGTTCTGGTACCAGCAGAGGAAAAGCCAAGCCCCACAGCTGCTCTCCTATCAGGCATTAAGGTGAGCTCTTCTCTTGGAGCACTACTTCCTTTGTGCACCCAGAGACCTTCAGGCCATTCTGTTCTTCCAGAAGGAGTCAATGACAGTGGCTTGAGAAGAAGGAAAAAAACAGGCTTTGAAACTGGTTTCCCTGGGCATCCTAGGACAGGAAACTATTTGCCATGCGCTGTGCAGGGAACACTTGTCCATTTCTCCTTTCTGTACAGCACCAAGGGCTGGAAGGAACCAGAGACTCACCTGAACCTTGTAGTCAGTTCCTGTGAAAAAGGTTTGGGGTTTTTGTGGTTTTGGTTTTCTTTTTAAAAAAAGGTCTTTAATTTGCTCCCTGAGCTCTTCTCAAAACCCCATCACTCATTGCAGCTGTTGGCCAGTGGGGTGGAGCCTCAGGGCTGGCAGAAAGAGGTGCAGGGCTGGCACTGCTCTGTGCAGGACATGTCTCGAGGCACAAGGGTCACCTGGAGAAAGGGCAGAGAGGAACCACGGTATAAGGATACATGAGGAACATCCTGTCGCTTCATCAGGAGTGAGTCAAAGAACCTACCAGGCCAGGAGGTGGAGGCTCTGCAGAGATCTATGAGGGCTTATTGGCCTGATCCTGCCAAGGCTCAAAGAGAACCACCAGCTCCTATGCAGCTATTGCTCAGCCCGAGTAATTTTCTGACAGACTCCTCTTGAATCATATCACATCACATTTAAAATGCAAAACATCCCATTTAATGTTATGAGCTGCGGTTTGGCTTCCTGAGTGGCTGTATTTTCATTTCCTGTTTTATTTCAGGCACATTTCCTAGTGAACACACCTTGTTGGGTTGTTTTTTGAGTTTATTTTGTGACAAGATGAGAGGCCCAGGTAATTCTGGATCAGAACACATCAGCTTGGACAGAGGACTCGTGATATGCTGGGAGAATGTAGTAAAAACTAGTTATGTCAGTCTGGATCACTGCTTTGGGGGTCTTCGGTGGCCCTGTTGGCAAGAAATGGCTCAGTTCCTGGATTTTATTCTATCCTGCCTAACAGTGAACCCAGACAAATTCTGCTCCTCCTCCCCTTTCAGAGAGAAGTGTGTGGAGCCCATGTCTCGGTCTTGTTCTTCTCCAAAATGCTCCAGCCCTGTCACCATCATCTCCACATGTTCACAGCAGAGGCCATGGTACATTCTTTCACAGAATCACAGAATATGCTGTGTTGGAAGTGACCCACAAGGATCATGAAGTCCAACTCTTAGCCCTACAAGGACACCACCAAGAGGCACCCTATGCACCTGAGAGTGTTGTTTAAACTCTTGTTGAACTCTGTCAGGCTTGGGGCTGTGCCCACTGCCCTGGGGAGCCTGTTCCAGTACCCTCTGGATAAAGAATGTTTTTCTAATATCCAACCTAAACCTCTTGTGACACAACTTCAGCCTGTTGTTTCTAGTCCTGTCACCAGAGAGATCAGTGCCTTCACCTGCTCTTCCCCTCACAAGGAAGTTGTAGACAGAAATGAGGTCTGACCTCAATCTCCTCCTCCCCAGGCTGAACAGACCAAGTGACCTCAGATGCTCCTCATACAGCTTGCCCTCAAAGTCCTTCCCGATTCTTGTGGCCTCCTTTGGACACTTTCCAATGGTTTAATGTCTTCTTTTACATTGTGATGCCCACAACTGCATCCAGGAGTCGAAGTGAGGCTGCCCCAGTGCAGAGCAGAGCAGGACAATTCCCTCTCTAGCTTGGCTGGCAATGCTGATGCCCCCCAGGAACATGGTTGGCCCTCCTGGCTGCCAGGGCACTGCTGACTCATACCCAGTTTGCCCTCCACCAGGACGCCCAGGTCCCTTTCCGCAGTGCTCCTTTCCAAGCTCTCATTCCCCAGCCTGTCTGTACATCCAGGGTTTCCCCATCCCAAGAGCAGAATCAGGGACTTGCCCTTGTTGAACTTCATATGGTTGGTGATTGACCAGCCCTCTGATTTGTTGAGGCCTCTTTGCAGGGCATCCCTGCCTTTGAGGGAGTCAACAGCTCCTCCCAGTTTTGTTTCATCTGTGAACTTGCTTAGTTTCCTTTCCAGTCCTGCATGCCAGTCATTAATGAAGATGTTGAAGAGCACAGCGCTGAGGATGGAGCTCTACAGAACCCCAACAGTGGCAGATCACCAGTCTGATGTCACCCTAGTCACCTGATTGTGCCCAACCCATGAGCCAGTTGCTCACCCATCACATGATGTGCTTATCCAGCTGTGGGCTGGACATTTTGTCCAGAGGATCCTGGGAGAGACATTATTGAAAGCTTTGCTGAAGTCCAAAAAGATTGTATCAACTGGCTTCCCTTGATCAAGCAGGTGGGTTACCTTGTCATAAAAGGAAATCAGATTTGAAAAGCAGGACTTTCCCCTCATGAAGCCGTGCTGGCTGTGACTTTGAGTGTTCTTGTCTCATGTGCACTTGTGTGCAGCCATGACTGTGTGAATATACATAGGTGCTAGAATTTGTGAATGATTCCTTTCTGGTGTGCATAAGTGTGTGTGTGTGTGTGTGTGTGTGTGTGTGTGTTTGTGTCCCTCCTCATGAGGGATTGCTCTTCTTACAGCAGTGACACTCTCTTCAGTTCCAAGGAACTGTACCCTTAAATGTTGCACTTCCATGGTGCCCCAAAATTCCATTCCTCTGTGAATGGAGAAGGGTCTCCATTTGC
The DNA here is from genome assembly GCF_008360975.1 of Lichenostomus cassidix. Taxonomy (NCBI): domain Eukaryota; kingdom Metazoa; phylum Chordata; class Aves; order Passeriformes; family Meliphagidae; genus Lichenostomus; species Lichenostomus cassidix. The sequence continues at coordinate 1,964,163 of NC_139507.1, forward strand.
CCTCACCCACTTCCACAACTGAGCAACACCTTTCTCCTTTGGCATTCAGGAGTGAAACCATGGGGAAGGACCACGCAGAGGCCGGACTTGAATGCAAAAGAACTTTAATGAAATGAAAGAAGGAAACAAAGCCACTGCAAGCAGAGGTCAGCAGCACAGGCAGCACCGAGGGCAGCAGAGAATCTGCGCTCCTTGGCTATTGAATAGTTCCTGCATATTGGTCTACCTGTCCCACAAAGGGAAGAAACCAAGTGGTCCCTACCAAGCAGACCTTTGGGGAGCATAGCAGCACATAGGAACCAATGCAAACAATGAAAAGGGAGAGAGAGGCAAGTTTGGTATCCTGCAAACAGCACTCAAAACCTAGATCCTCTGCCCAGCACCATGTTCTGAGTTCCTCAAGGTGTCTCACTGGGGCTTTCCCAGCAGATTTAGCAGGGACGACATCTGTTGCCACCGTAGCGCCTGGTGATGCAGGACAGGTCAAAGCCACCAGAGTTGATGGGCACTCCGTCAGAGCTGAGGATGCTGCCAACGGCAGCAGAGGTAGAGGATCCCACCACGGTGTTCTGTGGGAAGGAGCTGAGGATGGGGCCAGGCAGGGTCACCACCACTGCAGGAGGCTCAATGACAACAGTAGAGCTCTGACACTGCCTGACACAGGGCTCATTGCAGCTGTTGGCCAGTGGGGTGGGACCACAGGGTTGGCAGGGACGGCACTGGGTGTTGCAGGACATGGCTCGGGGTCTGCAGGTGCACCTGTGAGGGAGAGCACACAGGAAACAGAGCACAAGGGTGGGTGGGTGGGTGAGGAGCAGCCTGGTTACCCCATCACAAAAGAGCCAAGGCCACCATGAGTGGCAAGCTGGAGACTTTGCCAGGAGCCCTACAAAGAACAACCTGACTCAAGGAAATTCTCTCCCAGTGCATAAACTGAAAGCCACTACAATCACCAGCCTCTCTCTATGCCAGCCTCCTCCCCACCTTCATCTCTCATGACCAGATACTCCAAACCCCAAATATGAGAAAGTCAACATCAGTTGAGATGTCCAACAAGTGGAGATTTAAGTTTGGAAGAGAAAGAGAAGGGGCTTCAGACTCACCTAAGACTCACCTGGTTCCTAAGCAGAAGGAAGCAAGAGAAGTGGATGAGAGAGGAGAGACTTGGGCTGCCTTTTATACCTGCCCTTCGCTGCCGCAGGACCAGGGCAGCCTTTGCAGAGGTAACAATTTCCTGGCAAGCTCATCTTGAATGCAAACCAGCACATCTAATGATATGGGCTGTGCTTTCATTTCCTGCAGTGCTGCCTTTTCATTTCCAGGTTTGTTCCATGCTCGATCCCCAATGAAGGCTTCTTCTGATCCCTGGGATTAAAGGCCCCAGGATTTCTAAGGCAGGAATGCAGCAGTGCAGGCAGAAGACTCAGTTTATGTGCTGTATGGGCCCAGATCAGGCAAGTGATGCTATCCTGATCAGTCTTCTGGGGCTGTTTGAAGTGTTGTTTTCAGGAAGAAGCTGCAGCACTCACAGAATCATATAATCATGGAATATCTTAGGCTGGATGGAGCCCCTTCATAAAGAGAAGCAGTGACACTCACTAGACCAGGTTGTTCCAAGCCCCATCCAACCTGGCCTTGAACACTTCCAGGGATGGGGCAGTGACAGCTTCTCTGAGAAAACAGTTCCACTGCCTCACCACCCTTTGAGTAAGGAATTTGTTCCTAACATCTAATTTACATCTTTTCTCTTTTAGTTTAAATGATTCCACTTTGTCCTATCAGTATCTGCCTGTGTAAAAAGTCCCTATCCATCTTTTTATAAGCCCCCTTCAAATACTGAAAGGCCTCAATAAGGTCTCCCTGAAGCCTTCTCTTCTCCATGCAGAACAACCCAAACTCTCTAAGCCAGTCTTCACAGGAGAATTGCTCCAGCCCTCTGAGCATCTTTGTGGCCTCCTTCGGACCTGCTCTAACAGGTCCAGGTCTTTCTTGTGCTGAAGACTCCAGGTCTGAACACAGGTGGGGTCTCATGAGATCAGAGTAGATGAGATGAGAATCACTGCCCTCAACCTGCCAGTCATACTTTATGTGATGCAGCCCAGGACACAGCTGGATTTCTGGGCTGCAAATGTAAACTATTGGCTAATGTCCAGCTTTTCATCCATCAGGACTCCCAAGTCTTTCTTCACAGGTCTGCTGTCCATGAATTCATCTCCCAGTCTGTACTTATGTCTGGGATTGTCCCGATGCAGGTGCTGCAGCTTGCACTTGAACTTCGTAAACTTCATCAGGTTCTCATGGGCCCACTTCTCAAGTTTCTCCAGGTCTCCCTGGATGGAACTCTCTCCTGTAGTGTCAGCTGCACTGCTCAGCCTAGTGTCATCCGCAAACATGCCAAGGGGGCACTTGATCTAGTATCTCTGTCATTGAAAAAGATATTAAAAAGCACCAGTCCCATGACAGAGCCTTGAAACATACCTCTCTTCCCCTACCTCCATGTGACCATAGAGCCACAGACCAAAGCTGTGTCCATCCAGCCATTTCCATGTTCACAATAGTACACCCTTCAAATCCATACATATTGGGCATGTGTGGCCCAGTTTTGGTAGCAGGAGTGCTACAGGGATGGCTTCTGTGAGAAGATGCTGGAAGCTTCCTCTGTGTCCAGCAGAGGCAAAGCCAGCTGGCTCCAGGATGGACCTACTGCTGGCCAAGGCTGAGCCCATCAGAGATGGAAGTGACACCTTGGGAATAACGTGTTTAAGAAGGAAAAAAGTTATTGCACAGATGTAGTTGTGGCCAGAGAAGATGGATTTAAGAAAATGTGAGAGGAATAGCTCTGCAGACACCAAAGTCAGTGGAGAAGGAGGAGCAGGAGTTGCTCCAGGCTCTGGAGCTGAGATTCTTCTAAAGCCCATGGTGAAGACCATGGTGAGGCAGCTGTGCCCCTGCGGCCCATGGAGGGCATGGGGGTGCAGAGATACACCTGCAGCCCCTGGTGGAGCTGGCACCAGAGCAGGTGGATGCCTGAGAAGAGGCTGTGACCCTGTGGGGAGCCTGTGCTTCCCACACAGGAGTGTGTGGTCCTGACAGGGACCTGTAGACTTGTGGAGAGAGGAGTCCATGCTGGAGCAGATTTGCTGGAATGACTTGGAACCCTGTGAGGGTTCCTGAAGGACTGCCCCCGTGCAAGAATGACCCACTTTGGAGCAGTTCATGGGGAACTGTACCTTGTGGGAAGAACCCATGTTGGTAAAGTTTATGGAGAACTCCTCCCGTGGGAGAGACCCCACCCTGGAGCAGGGGAAGGACTCCCACTCCTCTCCCTGAGCAACAGCAGGAACTACCTGTGATGAATTGACCATGACCCCCATTCCTGTCTCCTTGCTCTGCTGGGTAGGGAGGAGGTAGAGCTGGGAAGGAGGAAGAGGCAGGGGGAAGATGTTTGATTTTTTTTGGTTTTCTTAAGATTTATTTTACTTCTCATTATCCTCCTCCGATTTTGTTGGTAATTAATTCAATTAATAACCCCTAGCTGAGTTTGTTTTGCCTGTGATAGTATTTGGTGAGAGATCTCTTCCAGTCCTTATCTCCAATCATGAACCATTGTTATATTTTCTCTCCCCTGTCCACTTGTAGAGGAGAGTGTTAGTGTGGCTTTGGTGGGTGCCTGGCATCCGGCCTGGTTAAATCCACTACACCACATCTCTCCAATTTGGAGATAAGGGTGTTGTGTGGACCCTGTTGAAGGCCTGACAGAAGTTTAGGTAGATGACACTAGCCAGTCTTCCCTTGCTGACTTTCAGTCACTCCATCCTTGAAGGCCACCAGACTGCTTAGACATGACTTGCTCTTGGAGAAGCTGTGCTGGCTGCTTTGGATTACCTCCTTGTCCTGAATGTGACTTACAGTTGCTTTCATGAGGATCTACTCCATGATCTCCCCAGGCACAGAGGTGATGTTCACCAGTGGTTCCCTGGGTCTTCTGAATTGCCTCTTTATAAATGCAGTCTGCAGCTGGATGCCCAAGAAGCCCTGTGCATGAGGATGGACTATGCTCTTGCCTATCCCTCCCTCCTCAGCTCACCCTGATGGTTATTTGTTGTTGTCTCCCCATCTACGTGCATTGGGCTGCTGCTTTTGACCCCGTTCCGACTAACTCTTCCCTCAGGAAAAATTTCTGGCTTGTTTTGACTTGTCCATTTTCTGAGTAGTCTGTGAGCACACAAACAATGCCATGAGTTTGCCTGGGGCCTTGCCCTTCCCCACAAGGCTCCAGCCCTGCTGTGGCTGTTTCCTGGTGTCCTCAGCAGAGTTCACAGTAGGGTGTGTTCCTACATGTGTTCATGTCTGGGGTGTTCTTGTGTGCAACCAGACTTGTGTGATTGTACCACAGGTGCATATTTGACAGGTGTCCTTTTGTGTCTCTCCTCACAAATCGACTGTGTTGATCATAGCAAGGACACTCTCCACAGCTGTCTCCATGAGCTCTGCAAAGCAGCAGGAGCTCAACTGCAGCTGAAAGGTAATGCCATCAGCCTCCTAGAAATCTCTCCAAAAAGAGGCACTGTAATCAATCCATTTCCTGAACCCTCCTTCTCCCCATCCTCCAAAGCTCATACTCCACTGAAGATGATGTCAAGTCCCAACAAAATCTACCAATTTAGATCCTTAATTTAGTTCAGTGTAACAGCACTGGGACTGCCTCAGCATGGTAGGCAGTCCCCCTCTGCCTGCCTCACCGGGTCAGGGCACAGCTGCTAGTGAGTTCAAAAGGATGGGGTTTGCTTTATCCTGGAGAAAGAACAATGAATCCAACTTACCCTCCTTATTCAGGCTGTGTCCAAATGGATCTGCTTCCAGTGAATTGTTGGTGCTTCCAGGAGTGGAAGGGGACCAGAATGACCTTGCACAGAGCTTTTCTGGAGCAGCGCTGGTCCTGACATAGCAGGGCCTTTGAGGCCCTAAGCCTGGGCAAAGCTGCTCCATCTGTGCTTGGGAGTGACAAGGTACAACCTAGCAGTGAAGGGTTTGAGGGCATCAGTTACTCTCCTCGGAGTGCCCTGGCCCAGGAGGGTTCAGGGAACTCCAGTGTGAGACCCAGGTGTGGTTAATCCCAGTACTGACTTACAAAGGATGCCAGCCCTGCATGCCTGCCAAAACCTGGGCCCTGCCATGGGCCTTGGCTGTGATGGTAAAGCTGCAAGGATGAACTGATCCCAGCTGCCCATGCCCATGGGTTCTGGCCATGGTCTGAGACTGGGCAGTGGAGAGGAGGAGAAGGTGGAGATGAGGCCATGGGCCAGCCCTGAGGCTATTCCACATAATTACACTCCTGACGTCCTTTGGGAACATTTTCTGTCTACCCCAGCATAGCACTGACCAGAGCAAGTGTTGCCACGTTGCCATGATCCTGCAGAGTGGTTTGTCTCCAGGACCTCCCACAGAATTTTAGTTGTCACTTGAGAACAGCAGAAGTTTTTGCAGGAGCTGTTGGGGGCAGAGACACTGAAGGGCAAGGGCTGATTGCCACTTGCTCTGGGGTAGCTGGGGATGTTTTGCATACTGCTGCAGGATTGTGCCCCAAAGATTACCCTCTGCAGTGTATCCCAACCTCCCATTATTCTGGATGAAGAATCTCACTACATTGTCACCTTATCCCCTGACAGGATCAACACAGTTCTCCCTTGGCAGCTTGCAAGGGTATACGTGGAGGGAAGAACCACCTGGAGACTCAACCTGAGATGCAAAAATCTTTATTGAGATTAAAGAGGGAATCAAGGTTGCTAGAAGCACAGGCCCGCAGTGCAGGGATCTGGAGGGACAAGCAAGAGACTTCACCTCTTGGCCGTGGTGAAGTCCATGCAGGGCATCCATTTGCCTTGCCTGTAGAGTGCAGGCTGGCTTGGAGGAGCCTTGCAGCCCAGGGGAGCAGGACACAATGAAAAGACAGACAAGGAAATATGTAGGAAATACATAGGGCATGCTTTTGAAGTGCCTGAGCTGGGCTCTTCCTGTCAGCATTTTCAGGAGGAGCTAAAGATGGTCAGTCCCTTTGAAAGAAATGACCTGAAGATTCTTCCTTTGTCCAGCACCATATCTGGAGACCTTGGGGAGACTTCCCAAGACCTATATGCACCCAGCACCATTAGCAGGGGAGGCCCCTTCTTCCACCATAGCGCCTGGTGATGCAGGAGATGTCAAAGCCACCAGAGTTGATGGGCACTCCGTCAGAGCTGAGGATGTTGCCAACGGCAGCCGAGGTGGAGGATCCCACCACAGTGTTCTGTGGGAAGGAGCTGAGGATGGGGCCAGGCAGGGTCACCACCACTGCAGGAGGCTCAATGACAACGGTGGAGTCCTGGCACTGCCTGACACAGCACTCATTGCAGCTGTTGGCCAGTGGGGTGGGACCACAGGGCTGGCAGGGACGGCACTGGGTGTTGCAGGACATATCTTGGGTCTGCAGGTGCACCTGTGAGGGAGAGCACACAGGAAACAGAGCACAAGGGTGGGTGGGTGGGTGAAGAGCAGCCTGGTTATACCATCACAAAAGAGCCAAGGCCATCATGAGTGGCAAGCTGGAGACTCTGTCAGGAGCCCTACAAAGAACAACCTGACTCAAGGAAATTCTCTCCCAGTGCATAAACCAAAAGCCACCACAGTCACCAGCCTCTCTCTATGCCAGCCTCCTCCCCACCTTCATCTCTCATGACCAGATACTCCAAACCCCAAATATGAGAAAGTCAACATCAGTTGAGATGTCCAACAAGTGGAGATTTAAGTTTGGAAGAGAAAGAGAAGGGGCTTCAGACTCACCTGGTTCCTAAGCAGAAGGAAGCAAGAGAAGTGGATGAGAGAGGAGAGACTTGGGCTGCCTTTTATACCTGCCCTTTGCTGCCGCAGGACCAGGGCAGCCTTTGCAGAGGTAACAATTTCCTGGCAAGCTCATCTTGAATGCAAACCAGCACACCTAATGATATGGGCTGTGCTTTCATTTTCTACACTGCTGCCTTTTCATTTCCAGGTTTGTTCCATGCTTGTTCCCCAGTGAAGGCCTCTTCTGATCCCTGGGATTAAAGGCCCCAGGATTTCTAAGGCAGGAATGCAGCAGTGCAGGCAGAAGATTCAGTTTATGTGCTGTATGGGCCCAGACCAGGCTAGTGATGTACCTCTTTGTATACCTCTGGTGGGGTTGTTTGAGTTCCAGCAATCCTCAGCTGGATGCCCAAGGATTCCTGTGCATGAGCATATGCCCTATTCTTCTCCTTCTCTCCCTATGGTCACTACTTCCCTCCCCATGTCCACAGAATGTGCAAGTGTTTTTGGCCCCAGCCTGTCTAACTCTATCCTCAGGAAAAATTTCTGTCTTGTTTTGACTCATCCCCTCTTTGTGCAGCACAAACAATGCCATGGGCTTGTCTGGCTCCTTGTCCTTCCCCACAATGCTCCAACCCTGCTGCAGTTGTCCCCAGGTGTCCTCAGCAGAGCTCACAGTGTTTTATGTGACTTTTACAGGATAGCCTTGACTTTTACAGGATAGAGAGGTGGGCCCATGCAATCCTCATGAAGTTCAAGAAGGGTAAGTATAAGGTCCTGAAAGTGGGTTGGATCACTCTGAAAAATGGACATAGCCTGGGCAATGAGTGGACTGAGAGCAGCCCAGCCAAGAAGCACTTGTGTGCACTGGTGAATGAGAGGCTGGACATGACCTGCCGTGTGCACTTGCAGCCCTGGAAGCCAGTTGTATCCCAGACTGTATCAAAAGAAGAGTGACTACCAGGTCTAGGGAGGTGGTTCTCCCCCAACTACTCTGCTCTCATGAGACCACAGCTGGAGTGCTGTGTCCACTTTTGGGGCCCCCAACATAACAGGAATGTGAAGGTGCTGAAGCAAGTCTGGAAAAGGTGATGAAGATGCTTGGAGGACTGCAGCTCCTGTGCTATGGAGAGGGAGAGCTGGATGTGTTTAGTCTGGAGAAGGTCCTGGGGATACTTTGAATCACATCCCAAAGTGGATCCAAGACAGATGAAGAGGGTTTTTTAACAGGGGCATGGAGTGACAGGACAAGGGGTATTGGCTTCACACTGGAGAAGGATAGATTCATATTAGCTGCTTTGAAAAAGTTCTTCCTGGTGAGAGTGGTGAAGTCCTGGCACAGGCTGCCCAAAGAAACTGTGGTTGTCCCATCCCTGGAAGTGGCCATATTTGCCAGTCAAGGCCAGGTTGGATGGAGCTTTGAGTAACCTGGTCTGGTGGCAGTATCCTTGTCCATCGTGGCAGGGTTGGAACTAGATGACCATTAAAGTCCCTTCAAACCCAGGACATTAAATAATTCTACGAAATTTGAGAGGTTCTCTTCAGAGCAGTTCCCTCCTTATTGCTGCTTGCATGTAGCTTTGATCTCAGCTTGCCCAGCAGTGGCAGCGGAGGGCAGTGGGAGTTTGGGCTCCTGCCCCCTCACCTCTGCTGCTGTGAAGCACATCCTCATGCAACTTTTAAAGTTGCTTCTAAGTTCGGGGGTTTTGATGATAAAAACTTCGCAAAAAACCTGACTTGGGGCAAATCTATTGGAGGCTACACAATGAACAAACCAAACCAGCCTTGTCAATACCCTCTGCTTAAAAGGATACTGGGTTTCTCAGAGCAAATAGCCTACCAGCTCTTCCTATTCTCTCTCTGGGGGTCTCCACTGATGGCCACAGCTGGAGAATGAGGCCTTTGGTAGGAGGCACAACTTCTCATATGGTTTTGCCATTGTGGCCACAATAGTCTAAGATGGGAAGGGCCCTTCCTTGTCCTGCATCAGCGAGTGGAAAACAGCCATCAGACAGACTCTGGACAAGAGTCTTCCTGCACTCATCCACTGCCAGAGAGCAGTCCCATTCTTTTTCATGTCTCTCCTTTTCAGGGAAATCACTGGTGCTGGAAGGAGCTCCTACATTCCTGAATCCCTGCCAGTTTCCCTGTCCAACAGCTGGTAACATATCAGTGATCTTGATTCTTCCCATGACCTAAAGGAAGGGGTCTGGGGACTTATTTTCAGGCAATCTCAGTACAGTTTTGCTTATGAAAACTCATCTCCAGGGTGCTGAGATTCCAGAGGGATTCCACCCTTTGAATTGGAGTCTGTTGCTCATGAAATATCATCCCTTTTGTCTGAGAAATCTTAGGGTACCTGTTTGTTTTCTTAGTGCTGTTCCAGGACAGCCTGCCTCTCCCAGGCTCTGACAGCCCTGTCAGAGGCTTTGCATGCCCCTGTTTATCTCAGAGGGCTCTAAGCAGTGCTCTCAGTGTCCTGCACTCTGCCGTGTCCTGAATTTCTTGGACATTTCAGGTCCTGCTTTTTGTTGCTCCCCAGGACTGCAGAAGGTTTCAACACTCCAAATATGCTTTTCTCCCTAAAATGTGTCATTCCAAGGCAGGGATGAGAAGCAGTGATGTCTACATGAGGATAAATCAAGTCTTGGGCTCTTTCTGCAGTCTCAGTGGGCTTTCCCAGGGATTTTCCCTAATGCCACTGAGAAGGAGAGCACAGCTGACAAAGGGTGGGCATCACCCTGTCCTTGGGCAGTGGTGCCTGGGCCTGAGTGTAGGTCTAAGCATTGCTCCTAGGAGAAAGGAGTAGATGCTCAGTTCAGACTCAGTCATTTCCCTTGGAGAGTTCTACACTCTCAAATTAATCCCACCCTCTCCATAAAGGTGAGTCTACCATGTTGATATCTCCTCACTGTGAAGTGGTTACGTGGACTC
>NC_139507.1:1974402-2003218 GCF_008360975.1 Lichenostomus cassidix
GCCTCTCCGCCTGCCCGCTGAGCGAGAGCAGCTCCTTGCCGTGACTGAGACCCCAGAGGCACGGAATGGTCAGAATGCCAATGGCTGAGGAGGCCACGGCGGCTGCTAAACGGTCCACATTTTGCCCTCCAGAATTTAAAAAAAAAGAAAAAAAAAAAAAAAATTAAAAACCAGCCCTGTCCTTCTCTAGGACATTGTCCTTCCACAAAGTGCTCCAACCCTGCTGCTTTTGGCCCTAGCTGTCCTCAGCAGAGCCCAGGGATGATGTGTGTTCCTGCCTCGTGTGCTCTTGCAGCAGCCCAGTTTCCACGGACACGTGTAAAACACAGAGTTGTGTGTGGCTCCGCAATGAAATGCAGCCCCGTTGTCTCCTGAGCACTCTCTATCCTGCCCCTCCACAGCTCACTCCCCGCTGATGCTGATTTCAAGCCCAAGAAGGATGGCTTCACTGCAGCCTGGATGCTCAGTTTAACTCAGGACAAACACCACGGTCGGGACCTCAGCACGGCTCGAAGCCCCCGTGCCCTGCGCCCCAGCCGTGACACAGCCGCTCTCAGCAGGGCTGCAGAGAGCCAAAGGAGGAGCTTTGCCTCGTGGGCATGGCGAGAGGCTCGTCAGTCGTGCCGCCCGTGTGCTGCCAACGGCGGAGTGGATGTGCTTCCCGTGCAGTGTCGGTGGTGTGCGGGATGGGACAGTTCTGTGTCTTGTCCCTGGCGATGCCAAACGTCCTTGTGTCGCTGATTGTGCTGGTGGTGTGAGAGGCGGGGGCTGAGCCCGGCCGAGGCGGAGCTGTCAGTGTTGAGGAGGAGAGGAGAGGAGAGAGGAGAGAGGAGAGAGGAGAGAGGAGAGAGGAGAGAGGAGAGAGGAGAGAGGAGAGAGGAGAGAGGAGAGAGGAGAGAGGAGAGAGGAGAGAGGAGAGAGGAGAGGAGAGAGCCAGCCGGGGCTGAGGGGACAAGCGATGCTCGGGGGGCAGAGCGGCGGGATGCGGCCATGTCGAGATATGGGGCTGGCGGCGCTGGCTGCGGTGCTGCTCGGTGAGCAGGGGTGGTGGCACAGGGGGTCGGGGGCTGGGTCATCCCGCGGGTCCCTGGAGGCTACGTCCTGCCTGGCTTCTTCACAAACCTCATCCCACGAACTTTTCTCCAGTTCATTCCTCCCTCTTTCCATCCCATTCTACTTCAGAAGTCTCACGGTTCTCTATTTTTCCCAAGCCTGCCCAAATACTACTTTCCTCTGTATCTTTCCTTATAACTCACACAGTCATTCCTGCTCCCTTGTTACATTTCTAGTCGTCTTTTTGTGCTTTCTCCCTTATCGTCCCATTCTCCAGGGACTCCCCCTATCCTCCTGTCATTCATGCAATCATTCTCTCTACAAACGATTAATGCATGCTTACATTCCTTCATGTATTGACATCCTTTGGGCATAGTTTTTTCATCATCTCTGTATATTCCTGACTGCTTCTGCAGGATTTGTCCTGGGGATTGCCAGGCAGGACTGGGTCGAAAGTAGGCATTGTAGTTTGTTCTTCTTTTTCACCCTGGCAGTGACTGCAGTCAGAGCCCAGATACAGCAGGATCCATGGCTGCAGACCACCGAGGGTACCAGCATCACCATTAAATGCTCACACCCCAACATCCGGACTGGTGATTTCATTCATTTCTACCGTCAGCTCCCGGGCCAAAGCCCCCAACTCCTGGTGGTGACTTCTAAAGTGCCCAAGGACATGCGGGACCCTGAAGGGCGTCTGTCGGTGTCGGCAGATCGCACATCCAGCGCTCTGTACCTGTCTCGGCCCCGGCGCGGGGACTCGGCCGTGTATTACTGTGCGCGGGGTGACACAGGCAGAGGAGCCGCGGCTGCGGCCGGGCAAGAACCGCCGCGGGCAGAGCCGGGCGGGGCCAGCAGGGGGCGCTGCCGCTCCGCCCGCCGGGGCCTCTTTGCACTGCTCGTCCCGAGCGCCCGGGGACCTTCTGACAGGGACAGGGACAGTGACCCAGTGACAGTGACAGTGACAGCGACAGCAATAGTGACAGTGACAGGGTCACAGTGACAGTGACACCGTGACACCGTGACACCGTGACACCGTGACACCGTGACACCGTGACACCGTGACACCGTGACACCATGATAGGGACAGGGACAGGGACAGCGACAGGGACAGGGACAGGGACAGTGACACAGAGAAAGTAACAGCAACAGCCACAGTGACACAGTGACACAGTGACACAGTGACACAGTGACACAGTGACACAGTGAGAGTGACAGTGACTCTGACACTGACACTGACACCTGGCACTGACACCGATACCCACACTGACACTGTCTCTGGGACCAGCAGTGTCACCGACACTGACACTGACCCCAACACCGGTAGCCCCTGTTTGGAGTCACCGACAGCGCTCAGCTTCTCTTCTCAGCACAGGCTGTGTGCAGCTGATCTCCTGACAGCAGCAAACTGCCTCGCGTGGCCACAGCTCCATTTCCACACTCAGATGAGCTGTGTGAGGCTGGGAGGGCAGCAGGGTGATTCCCACGGTATCTCTTTCTCCTTCAGAAAGGGCTCTGTGCACTCCAGGGAATGTGGCATCCTCTGGCCTGTCCACAAATCTGTGCCAGCATTGTCTCACAAATGCATCTGGGAGGGCACATATTCTCACCCAGCCCATATCAGGTTCGTTCTCCTCTTGCCTCTTTACTTCCCTTCCCAAGACTGCTGAACTCTTTTGGCCATTTGTGAAGGCCAAGTGACAGCTGAAGTTCGTTCATATGAGGTGACAGCACTGGGAGTTCAGGGAAAAACAAATTACCTCATCCTGCCATATTCAATGTTGGTATGGCCTGTTCTCGAGTACTGTGTGTAGATCTGGTCCCCTGTATTTCGGAAAGATGTAAAGGTACTGAATTATGTCCAGAGGAGGGGAACTGAAATGGTGAAAGAGCTTTAAGGAAAGCCCTGTGAGGAGTAAGTGAGGACTTTGCACTAATCCAGTTTGGAGAAAAGTATTCTTCAAGATGACTCTAATAAAAGTTAATGTTAGAAAATGCTCTTTCCTTCCCCTTCCCCTTCCCCTTCCCCTTCCCCTTCCCCTTCCCCTTCCCCTTCCCCTTCCCCTTCCCCTTCCCCTTCCCTCCTAAGAAACAGGCACCAGAAATATCATGCCCACATCTGCCTTAAGCTGCACTCTGGGCAGACACATAACAACACCGCAGCTGGGAGCCACAAATCTTGCTCAACAGCTGAGGGCTGTTAGATCATATGCCAATTGAAATACAGGTGGGCTGCAACGGTAAGTCAACCATCTTTATTCCAGAAAAATTGACACAGACCAGGTCTGATTCAGCTCTCCTGCATGCTACTGGGTTGCACGCCAGGATCTTCCCTTTAGCAGGGACACTTCTTCAGGTCTATCCTCCAGGCTGAGTGAATCCATATGGCATCTTATATTTGGTGTGTTAATTGGGAAGAAGAGCACTGAAAATTTCAATGCTTCGCTAAGTGATAGAAAGGATGGATGGTGCATAGAGAATTGTTTAGACATAAAGAATTGTCCTAGTCAGGATCCAGCTGTACGTAAACTCCCCATATGAGAAGGGGTTTGGAATGGAAGGGAGTCCTTTCTGAACCTGGTGATTCAGTAGCAGAATCTCCCTGACAGCTTTAGCTGACCCTGCAAATAATCAAGTAGCCTTTGCCATCAAATAATTCACATCAACCAAGTTTGTTGTTGCATTTCTCCTCCAAGTGTGTGATTTCACGCTCAACAACACTCGGGACAAACAGCTTGCTTAGGTGGGCACACATACCCAGACATACACAAATCTACATCTCTAGTCCTCTCGAGTTCATTGAGAAGATTCAAGAGAGCTAAAGAGAGGCTGTTTGCACTGTCCAGGGCCACTTGCACTGCCCAGGTGTTGCACTTGGAAGAGTCAGCTTCTGCAACTCGTATTTCCAAGGCTTCAGGGTGGCTGGGAAAAGACTGACCTGAGTTTGCTGAGAGCCGAAGATCCCCCCACTTGAGCACACTCACCCACACAAAAGCCCCTCCCTGCTATGTGTCTGTCCCTGAGTATTGTGGTCATGGTGTTGGGAAGAATGGGTTAAATTGGGGCACTGCTGAGGAGAATTGTAATTCATCAAGTGACCTTGCAGCTGGAAAGAGCCCTTGATAACGAGGTGTGACAAGCAGCTGGTGATCCTTTAGCATGCACTGAGTTTCACTGTGTCTGCATCTCTGCTTGTGCACTTCTGCCCAGAGGTGTTTTCAGGGATCCTGCGGTTAGTGAGGGAAGGAAAACACATATTTCATTTTAACTGTGTGTTGGTGGCTGTTCTGGCTGTTTGCCTGTGCTGACTCACATACACCCCTCGGGGTTTGAAATTTTTAACCTGAGGCTGAGAGACCCTTTTCTTTCCCAGTGTGGAGAGACTCCTTATTTGCAACAGATCATCACAAAATTTCATGATGGATCAATACTAATGAAATGCCTTCAGTTAATTCCTTCAGAAATAAAGTATTGTCTTGGTCTGTGACTAAGTTTGCACCAAGCCCCATCCAAGCTTCATCAGGTGTCTGGAATGCAAGGAGTTCCAGTTTCAGTGTTGGGTGTCAACGGAAGGTCTCCCTGATCCTTTAGCATCTCTCTATAAATCATTCTATATTCATTCCATCTTGAATTTTCTAAGTATTTTCATCCATGTAGTGGCCAATAGAAATAGACAAGAAAAACTGAAAAGACGCCAGGGATTTTGGCTGCCTCTTAAACCTGCCCTTTGTATTCCACACGACTAGAGGACGCCTTTGCAGAAGGAACAATATCCACACAAGCTCAACTGAACGCAGTGAAATGCAGCCCCTGTCACCTGAGCACTCCCTTCCCTGCCCCTCCAAAGCCCACGCTCCCTAATGTTGATTTCAAGCCCAACAACGATGGTTTCATTACAGCGTGGATGCTCACTTTACCTCAGGACAAACACCACGGTCGGGATCTCAGCAAGGCTCGCAGCCCCCGTGCCCTGCGCCCCAGCCGTGACACAGCCGCTCTCAGCAGGGCTGCAGAGAGCCAAAGGAGGAGCTTTGCCTCGTGGGCATGGAGGGAGGCTTGGCAATCGTGCCGCCCGTGTGCTGCCAACGGCGGAGTGGATGTGCTTCCCGTGCAGTGTCGGTGGTGTGCGGGATGGGACAGTTCTGTGTCTTGTCCCTGGCGATGCCAAACGTCCTTGTGTCGCTGATTGTGCTGGTGGTGTGAGAGGCGGGGGCTGAGCCCGGCCGGGGCGGAGCTGGAGGCGGAGAGGTGATGAGAGGAGGCAACACGGCCGGAACAGAGAGCCGGTCGGGGCTGAGGGGGCGAGCGATGCTCGGGCGGCAGAGCAGCGGGATGAGGCGGTGTCGGGGCATGGGGCTGGCGGCGCTGGCCGCGGTGCTGCTCGGTGAGCAGGGGTGGTGGCACAGGGGCTGGGGCTGGGGCTGGGTGACCCCGCAGGTCCCTGGAGGCTGCCGTCCTGCCTGGCTTCTTCACACACATCTTCCCGCGAACTGTTCTCCCGTTCATTCCTCCCTCCTTCGACCCTATACTCCTTCAGAAGTCTCACGGTTCTCTATTTTGCCCAAGCCTGCACAAACATTCCTTTCCGCTCTATCTTTCTTTATGACTCACGCAGTCAGTCCTGCTCCCTTGTTACTTTTCCTTCTGTCTTTTTATGCTTTCTACCACAACCTCCCATTCTCTAGTGACTACCCCTATCCTCCTGTCATTCATGCAATCATTCTCTCCGCAAACGATTAATGCATGCTTACATTCCTTCATATCTTGAGATCGTTTGGGGACTGTTTTCTTCATCATCTCTGTATATTTCTGACTGCTTCTGCAGGATTTGTCCTGGGGATTGGCAGGCAGGACTGGGTTGAAATTAGAAGCTGAGATGTATTCTTTTTCTCCCTGGCAGTGACTAGGGTCAGAGCCCAGATACAGCAGGATCCATGGCTGCAGACCACCGAGGGCACCAGCATCACCATCAAATGCTCACACCCCAACATCCTGGCTGTTGATTTCATCTATTTCTACCGTCAGCTCCCTGACCAAAGTCCCCAGCTCCTAGCGGTCACTGCTAAACGGTCTAAGGACATACAGGCCCCTGAAGGGCGTCTGTCGGTGTCATCAGATCGCAAGTCCAGCGCTCTGTACCTGTCCCAGCCCCGGCGCGGGGACTCGGCCGTGTATTACTGCGCGCTGGGGGACACGGGCAGAGGAGCCGCGGCTGCGGCCGGGCAAGAACCGCCGCGGGCAGGGCCGGGCGGGGCCAGCAGGAGGCGCTGCCCGCCCGCCTGCCCGCTGAGCGAGAGCAGCTCCTTGCCGTGACTGAGACCCCAGAGGCACGGAATGGTCAGAATGCCAATGGCTGAGGAAGCCACGGCGGCTGCTGGTGGACGAGGGAGAAACTCAGAAGGAGCATTTCAGGCACTGGAAGGATAGGTCATCTCTCTGCCCCTTCCGCTGCTTCCTTTGCTGCCCCCAGTAAGTAGTTTTCAGCTGAATCCATATCGTTGTGCTTCTCATAGTCCCTCCCCGTGGAGCTGCTGACCTTTACTTTATTCCAGACACCATGGGGCAGATCACAGTCACTCAGGAAGATGGACAAGTCATGGTGAAGCAGAGAAACTTCTTCCAAACCACCTGCAAATACCACATCAGTTATTTTTATGCCTTGCTCTGGTACCAGCTTCCTTGGCTGTGCAACTACCCAGGGGAGGGAGGGAGGGGATGTGTCTGTGCGAGGCCGGGCTTCGGGAAGTGACCCTGAGCTCACCCCAAAGCTCAGCAGAAGTTGTCTCCCCAGGTGTGTACAATGGTCTGATGATTTTGACCCCATCCATGCTAACACTTTTTTGTGTCCCTCTGCGTTATTTTTACACATCTCCAAATTGTGCAGTACCAAATTTTAAAAAAATTTAGAAAAAAAACCAGTTAAAATTTTTTTTTTAGTTGCCCTGTGCTTCTCTAGGACCTCATCCTTCCACACAGTACACCACCCCTGCTGCTTTTGGCCCTAGCATCCCTCAGCAGAGCCCAGACACGATGTGTGTTCCTGCCTCTTGTGCTCTTGGAGCAGCCCAGTTTCCACAGACGCGTGTAAAGCACAAAGCTGTGTGTGGCTCCACACTGAAATGCAGCCCCCTTGTCTCCTGAGCACTCCTTTCCCTGCCCCGCCAAAGTTCACGTTCCCTGATGCTGATTTCAGGTCCAACAAGAATAGTTTCAGTGCACCTTGGATGCTTACCTTACCTCAGGACAAACACCACGGTCGGGGCCTCAGCACGTCTCGCAGCCCCCGTGCCCTGCGCCCCAGCCGTGACACAGCCGCTCTCAGCAGGGCTGCAGAGAGCCAAAGGAGGAGCTTTGCCTCGTGGGCATGGCGAGAGGCTCGTCAGTCGTGCCGCCCGTGTGCTGCCAACGGCGGAGTGGATGTGCTTCCCGTGCAGTGTCGGTGGTGTGCGGGATGGGACAGTTCTGTGTCTTGTCCCTGGCGATGCCAAACGTCCTTGTGTCGCTCACTGTGCTGGTGCAGTGAGAGGCGGGGGCTGAGCCCGGCCGGGGCGGAGCTGTCAGTGAGGAGAGGAGAGGAGAGGAGAGGAGAGGAGAGGAGAGGGAGAGAGGAGAGGAGAGGGAAGAGGGGAGGAGGGAGGGAGGGGAGAGGAGAGAGGGAGGGAGGGAGAGGAGAGGAGAGAGGAGAGAGGAGAGGAGAGGAGAGAGGGGGAGGGGGAGAGGAGAGGAGAGGAGAGGAGAGGAGAGGAGAGGAGAGGAGAGGAGAGGAGAGGAGAGGAGAGGAGAGGAGAGGAGAGGAGAGGAGAGGAGAGGAGAGGAGAGCCAGCCGGGGCTGAGGAGGCCAGCAATGCTCGGGCGGCAGAGCGGCGGGATTCGGCCGTGTCGAGATATGGGGCTGGCGGTGCTGACTGCGGTGCTGCTCGGTGAGCAGGGGTGGTGGCACAGGGACCGCAGCTGGGGCTGGGTGACCCCGCGGCTCCCTGGAGGCTGCCGTGCTGCCTGGCTTCTTCACACACCTCTTCCCGCGAACTATTCTCCGGTTCATTCCTCCCTTTTTCATTCCATACTCCTTCAGAAATCTCTTGGTTCTGTTCTTTTCACTGCCCTACTCAAACATTCCTTTCCACTCTATCGGTCTTTATAACTCACGCAGTCAGTCCTGCTCCCTTGTTACTTTTCTTGCTGTCTTTTTATGCTTTCTGTCGCAACCTCTCATTCTCTAGTGACTGCCCCTATCCTCCTGTGATTCACGCATTCATTCTCTTCACAAACGATGAATGGATGCTTACATTCCTTCATGTATTGACATCCTTTGGGGACTGTTTTCTTCATCATCTCTGTATATTTCTGACTGCTTCGGTGGGATTTATCCTGGGGATTGGCAGGCAGGACTGCATCAAAAGTAGAAGCTGAGGTGTGTTCTTCTTTGTCTCCTGGCAGTGGCTGTGGCCAGAGCCCAGATACAGCAGGATCCATGGCTGCAGACCACCGAGGGCACCAGCATCACCATCAAATGCTCACACCCCAACATCCGGACCGGTGATTTCATTCATTTCTACCGTCAGCTCCCGGGCCGAAGCCCCCAGCTCCTGGTGGTCACTGCTAAAGGGACCAAGGATATGCGCGTGCCTAAAGGGCGTCTGTCGGTGTCGGCAGATCGCAAGTCCAGCGCTCTATACCTGTCCCGGCCCCGGCGCGGGGACTCGGCCGTGTATTACTGCGCGCTGGGGGACACGGGCAGAGGAGCCGCGGCTGCGGCCGGGCAAGAACCGCCGCGGGCAGGGCCGGGCGGGGCCAGCAGGGGGCGCTGCCGCTCCGCCCGCCGGGGCCTCTTTGCACTGCTCGTCCCGAGCGCCCGGGGAGCTTCTGACAGTGACAGTGACAGGGACAGGGACAGGGACAGGGACAGGGACAGGGACAGTGACTGTGACAATGACAGTGACAGTGACACTGACATTGACAGTAACAGTGACACCGACACCGACACTGGCAGCTCCTGCTTGGAGTCACTAAGAGCGCTCAGCCTCTCTTCTCAGCTGAGCTCCTGAGGGCAGCAAACTGCCTCGCGTGGCCACAGCTCCATTTGCACACTCAGATGAGCTGTGCGAGGCAGGGAGGGCAGCAGGGTGATTCCCACGGTATCTCTTGCTCCTTCAGAAAGGGCTCTGTGTGCTCCAGGGAATGTGGCATCCTCTGGCCTGTCCACAAATCTGTGCCAGCATTGTCTCACAAATGCATCTGGGAGGGCACATATTCTCACCCAGCCCATATCAGGCTCGTTCTCCTCCTGCCTCTTTACTTCCCTTCCCAAGACTGCTGAACTCTTTTGGCCATTTGTGAAGGCCAAGTGACAGCTGAAGTTCGTTCATATGAGGTGACAGCACTGGGAGTTCAGGGGAAAACAAATTACCTCATCCTGCCATATTCAATGTTGGTATGGCCTGTTCTCGAGTACTGTGTGTAGATCTGGTCCCCTGTATTTCGGAAAGATGTAAAGGTACTGAATTATGTCCAGAGGAGGGGAACTGAAATGGTGAAAGAGCTTTAAGGAAAGCCCTGTGAGGAGTAAGTGAGGACTTTGCACTAATCCAGTTTGGAGAAAAGTATTCTTCAAGATGACTCTAATAAAAGTTAATGTTAGAAAATGCTCTTTCCTTCCCCTTCCCCTTCCCTCCTAAGCAATAGCCACCAGTAATATGGCCACATCTGCCTTAAGCTGCACTCTGGGCAGACACATAACAACATCACAGCTGAGAGCCACAAATCTTGCTCAACAGCCCAGGGCTTTTTGATCTTGTGCCAATTGAAATACAGGTGGGCTTCAACGGTGAGTCAACCATCTTATTCCAGAAAAAATGGGCACAGACCAGGTCTCATTCAGCTCTCCTGCACGCTACTGGGTTGCACACCAGGATCTTCCCTTTAGCAGGGACATTTCTCAAGGTCTCTCCTTAAGGCTGAGTGAATCCTTATGGCATCTTATATTTGGTGTGTTAATTGGGAAGAAGAGCACTGAACCTTTGAAAGCTTCCTAAGTGATAGAAAGGATGGATGGTGCATAGAGAATTGTTTAGACATAAAGAATTGTCCAAGTCTGGGACAAATCAGGATCCAGCTGCACATAAACTGCCCATATGAGAAGGGGTTTGGAATGGAAGGGATTCCTTTCTGAACCTGGTGATTCAGTAGCAGAATCTCCCTGACAGCTTTAGCTGACCCTGCAAATAATCAAGTAGCCTTTGCCATCAAATTTAGGTAAACCACTGTCTTATTAACTTTGTTCACTCACTATTTACATCAATCAAATTTGTTGTTGCATTTCTCCTCCAAGTGTGTGATTTCACGCTCAACAACACTCGGGACAAACAGCTTGCTTAGGTGGGCACACATACCCAGACATACACAAATCTACATCTCTAGTCCTCGAGTTCATTGAGAAGACTCAAGAGAGCTAAAGAGAGGCTGTTTGCACTGTCCAGGGCCACTTGCACTGCCCAGGTGTTGCACTTGGAAGAGTCAACTTCTGCAACTCGTATTTCCAAGGCTTCAGGGTGGCTGGGAAAAGACTGACCTGAGTTTGCTGAGAGCAGAAGATCCCTCCACTTGAGCACACTCACCCACACAAAAGCCCCTCCTTGCTATGTGTCTGTCCCTGAGTATTGTGGTCATGGTGTTGGGAAGAATGGGTTAAATTGAGGCACTGCTGAGGAGAATTGTAATTCATCAAGTGACCTTGCAGCTGGAAAGAGCCCTTGATAACGAGGTGTGACAAGCAGCTGGTGACCCTTTAGCATGCACTGAGTTTCACTGTGTCTGCATCTCTGCTTGTGCACTTCTGCCCAGAGGTGTTTTCAGGGATCCTGCGGTTAGTGAGGAAAGGAAAACACATTTTTCATTTTAACTGTATATTGGTGGCTGTTCTGGCTGTCTGCCTGTGCTGACTCACATACACCTCTCAGGGTTTGAAATTTTTTTACCAGAGACTGAGTGATCCTTTTCTTTCCCAGTGTGGAGAGACTCCTTATTTGCAACAGATCATCACAAAATTTCATGATGGATCAATACTAATGAAATACCTTCAGTTAATTCCTTCAGAAATAAACTATTGTCTCGATCTGAGACTAAGTTTGCACCAAGCTCCATCCAAGCTTCATCAGGTGTCTGGAATGCACGGAGTTCCAGTCTCAACATTTGGTGTCAACGGAAGGTCTCCCTGAGCCTTTGGCATGTTTCATCTCTCTATAATCATTCTATCAAGAATAATTATATTTTGATTTTTCTAAATATTTTCATCCATGTAGTAGCCTATAGAAATAGGCAAGAAAAATTAAAAAGATGCCAGGGATTTTGGCTACCTCTTACACCTGCCCTTTGTATTGCACAGGACTAGAGGACGCCTTTGTGGAATCATTTCCCCACAAGCTCATCTGAACATACTGAAATGCAGCCCCTGTCACCTGAGCACTCCCTTTCCTGCCCCTCCAAAGCTCACGCACCACTGATGCTGCAGAGAGTCAAAGGAGGAGATTTGCCTCTTGGGCATGGCAAGAGGCTCGGCAATCGTGCCGCCCGTGTGCTGCCAACGGCGGAGTGGATGTGCTTCCCGTGCAGTGTCGGTGGTGTGCGGGATGGGACAGAGCTGTGTCTTGTCCCTGGCGATGCCAAACGTCCTTGTGTCGCTGATTGTGCTGGTGCTGTGAGAGGCGGGGGCTGAGCCCGGCTGGGGCGGAGCTGGCGGCGGAGAGGAGGAGAGGAGAGGAGAGAGGAGAGAGGAGAGAGGAGAGAGGAGAGGAGAGAGGAGAGAGGAGAGAGGAGAGAGGAGAGAGGAGAGAGGAGAGGAGAGGAGAGGAGAGGAGAGGGCCAGCCGGGGCTGAGGGGACAAGCGATGCTCAGGCGGCCGAGCGGCGGGATGCGGCCGTGTCGGGGCATGGGACTGGCGGCTCTGGCCGCGGCGTTGCTCGGTGCGCAGGAGTGATGGAGAAGGGGCCGCGGCTGGGGCTGGTTTGTCCCGATAGGTCCCTGTCGTCCTGCCTGGCTTCTTCCCAGAGCTCTTCCCTCGAACTGTGATGCGTTCATCTCTCCCTCTACTCCATCCCAGACTCCCTTAGATTTCTTCAGGTCTCTTCTTTGCCCAACCCCGCACAAACATTCCTTTCCTATCTTTACAGCTCACGAAGTCAGTCCTTACCCCATGCTACTTTTCTTTCTGTCTTTTTGTTCATTCTCCCCCATCATCCTATTCTCCCGTAACTGCAGCAATTCTGCTATCATTCACTCATTCATGTCTCCACAAACGATTAATGGACACTTTCTTTCCTGCATATCATGAAATTCTCTGGGAACTGTTTTTCTCATTACATCTTTACGATCCTGCCTGTTTCTGTGGCATTTGTTCTGTAGGCAAGGGCAATGTAGGATTTGAGATTTGTCCTTTTTTTTCCCCGGCAGTGGCATCAGGCAGAGCCCAAGTGCAGCAGGACCCGTGGCTGGAGACCACAGAGGGCACCGGCATCAACATCAACTGCTCACACCCCACCAAACGGCTCGGCGATTACATCCATTTCTATCGTCAGCTCCCGCGCCAAAGCCCTGAATTCCTCGCACTCACTGCTAAAGCGTCCAAGGATCTGCCGGGCATTGCAGGAAAGCTGTCGGTGTCAGAGGACGGCCGGAGCAGTGCTCTGTACCTGTCCTGGCCCCGGCGAGGGGACTCGGCCGTGTATTACTGCGCGCTGGGGGACACGGGCAGAGGAGCCGCGGCTGCGGCCGGGCAAGAACCGCCGCGGGCAGGGCCGGGCGGGGCCAGCAGGGGGCGCTGCCGCTCCGCCCGCCGGGGCCTCTTTGCCCTGCTCGTCCCGAGCGCCCGGGGAGCTTCTGACAGGGACAGGGACAGTGACAGGGACAGGGACAGGGACAGGGACAGGGACAGGGACAGGGACAGGGACAGGGACAGGGACAGAGACAGGGACAGGGACAGCGACAGTGACAGCCACAGCGACATCCACAGCGACAGTGACACAGTGACACTGGTCTTGACACTGATATTAACACTCACAATGGCACCGACACTGAGAGTTCCTACTGGGAGTCACAGACCATGCTCAGCATCGCCTCTCACAGCTGGCTTAACCAGGTCATTCCCCAGTTGCATAATCTCCCAAGCATGAATCCCATCCAATACCAAATATTTGTGAGCATCTTAGTAGCTCAGCAGACCACTACCTCCTCCTTCTGGGTTACATGTGTTTCATTCTGCTCACTTTCCCTATCTCCCAGCTCCGAAGGCCTGTTAGAGAACAGCAGTGCTGCCTCTCAGATGTGAGAGCCTGTCGTCATTGGTAATGGAGAAGTTCCTGCACAGTGCCTGTCTACCAGCCCCAGAGAGGAAGAAAAGACAGAATGTCCCCACCAGGATGCCCTTCGCGGTCCCTTGCTGCCAAGGGGAGCCAAAGCAAACAAAGAAAAGGGAAAGGCAAAACCTGGCAGCTGTCCTGGTGCTAACATTGGAAAATGCCCATCCTTTGCCCAGGACCATGTTCTGATTTCCCTGAGGTGTCTTCATGGGGGTTTTCCCAGCATCTTCTCCAGGGGAGGGATCTTCTGCCATAGTAGTGCCTGGAGATGCCAGACAGGCCACAGCCGCAGGAGCTGATGGGAACTCCATCAGAGCTGAGGATGCTGCCAACGGCAGCAGAGGTGGAGGATCCCACCACGGTGTTCTGTGGGAAGGAGCTGAGGATGGGGCAGGGCAGGGTCACCAGCACAGCAGGAGGCTCAATGACGATGGTGGAGCTCTGGCACTGCCTGACACAGCACTCATTGCAGCTGTTGGCCAGCGGGCAGGGGCCACAGGGCTGGCAGGGCAGGCACAGGGCAGGACACACCTCAAAGTCAGAGGTGCACCTGGGAGAAGGAGCAGACAGGAAACAGAGCACAACACTGAAAGAGCAATCAAGGCTTTGACTGAGTTTGGAGCTGAAGCCTTGGCAAGGAGCCACACATTCTACCTTGCCCTGCAAGGAGCAGCCTGGCCCAGGGAATTTTGCTTGTAATTTCTTAAGCAAGATCCTCTGCAGCCATGTTTCAGCCTCTCTCTAGTCCTCCCATATTTTTACCATGACAGCAGGCTCAACAGAGAAGAAAAAAACATCAGCTGGGATGTTTAACAAATGGATCATTTTGTGAGACAAAGAGAAAGGGAAGGGGCTTCAGACTCACCTGGTTGCCAGATTCAGAAGGAGCCTGAGTGCAGTTGAAAAATGATGTAGCAGCTTGTACGAGATGCGTTCAGGGAAGAGGCATTGAAATGCAGTCCCTGCTTCCTGAGCCCTCCTTCTCCAGCTGCTCTAAAAATCATGCTCTGCACCTGTCAATCGCAGGCCACAACAAGCGTGGCTTCACAGAAGTGTGGTTTCCTAGTTTAATTCCATTTGAAACATTGGGAGTGTCTCCAGGGGAATTGCAGAGCCCAATGGTGTTCTCTGCCTCTCGTGCCCATTGTCCGTTCTCATCAACACATGCCCTGAGGGACAATTCAGGAGTCCCCAGGAGACAGCAAATGGGGGATGTGAAGGAACAGATCATGGGAGCACAGGGAGAAACAATCTTGAGTTCCCCGTCACGCATCCCGTTACTGCAGCCTCCTCCGTGCAGAGACCCGACCGCCCCCCCACTGTCACCGCGCTCGCCTCTCCTCCGTTCCCTGGCAGGACTCGGCGAGAGCCCGAGCGGCGCAGGGGCAAGGCTTAGACCCGGGGCGGAGCTGGAGGCGGTGAAAAGGGGAGGGGGCAGCACGGGCGGAGGAGAGAATCGGGGCTGAGTTGGGTAGCGTTGCTCGGGCGGCGGAGCGGCGGGATGCGGCGGCGTCGGGGAGCGCAGCTAGCGGCGCTGCTCGCGGTGCTGCTCGGTGCGTGGGGGTGGAGGAGCTGGGGCTGGGGCTCGGGCTAGTTCTTCCTCGGTTAAGCACTGAGGTCGGGATTTGTCTCCGGCAATTCTGTCCTCCTGCTCCCTTCTTTTTTGCTCTCTGTCGATGTCCCCTCTGTCCTTAAAGAATCCATTCCCGCCGAGCTTTCCTGTTTGACTACTCCATTTCTTTAGCCACTCATTGATTGATTCATTCGCTCGTCCGTCCTTCCATCCATCCATCCACGCATCCATTCATTCCAGCCAATCTCTTTTCCTCATCCCAATTTCCTCATCTGCACTCTGAGTAATTTCCAAAATATCCCACATACATTCTTATTTCCAAGCAGCTGCCCTTGAAGAAATAGTCTCGATATGCTCAGTTCTCAGAATACATCTCAGTTCTGATCTGTCCTCCTCTGCCTTCTCCTCTCTCCCCATGCACACCATTTACTCGTGATGGAAAGTGATCCTTCTTTTCTTTGTGGCAGTGGCTGTGGCCAGAGCCCAAGTACAGCAGGAGCAGTCAATGGAGACCACCGAGGGCACCAGCATTAACATCAGCTGCTCACATCCCAAAATCCAGACCAGCGATTTCATCCACTGGTACCGTCAGCTCCCAAGCCGAGGTCCCGAACTCTTTGTACTCACTCCTGGAACGTCCAAAGAGCTGCCGGACAGTGCGGGTCATCTGTGGGTTTCGTCAGATCGCAAGTCCAGCGCTCTGTACCTGTCCCAGCCCCGGCGCGGGGACTCGGCCGTGTATTACTGCGCGCTGAGGGACACGGGCAGAGGAGCCGCGGCTGCGGCCGGGCAAGAACCGCCGCGGGCAGGGCCGGGCGGGGCCAGCAGGGGGCGCTGCCGCTCCGCCCGCGGGGGCCTCTTTGCCCTGCTCGTCCCGAGCGCCCGGGGAGCTTCTGACAGGGACAGGGACAGGGACAGGGACAGGGACAGGGACAGGGACAGGGACAGGGACAGGGACACCGACACTGACACCGACACCGAAACCGACACCGAAACCGACACCGACACCAGCAAGTCCTACTGGGAGTCATGGACCATGCTCAGCCCCTCCTCTTAGCCCAGGCTTAATGAGATCTTTACCCAGCTCTATAATCTCCCAAGCATGAATCCCATCCAATCCCAAATATTTGTGAGCATCTGAGTGGCTCAGCAGATCATTACCTCCTCCTTCTGGGTTACACGTGTTTCATTCTGCTCACTTTCCCTATCTCCCAGCTCGGAGGTCCTGTTAGAGGACAGCAGTGCTGCCTGCCCGCTGACATCTGAAACTCTGTCCTCCTTGGTAGTGGAGAAGTTCCTTCACAGTGCCTGTCTAACTGCCCCAGAGAGGAAGAAAAGACAGAATGTCCCCACCAGGATGCCCTTGGTGGTCCCTTGCTGCCAAGGGGAGCCAAAGCAAACAAAGAAAAGGGAAAGGCAAAGCCTTGCAGCTGTCCTGGTACCAACATTGGAAAATGCCCATCCTTTGCCCAGGACCATGCTCTGAGTTCACTGAAGTGTCTCCATGGTGCTTTCCCAGCATGTTGCCCAGGGAGGGATCTTGTGCCATAATAGCGCCTGCAAATGCCAGACAGGTGTAAGGGTCGATCCAAGAATCGAGTTCTGTCTCAACATTTCTCATCAGAAATTACAGGTGCAGGACTCACGCAGAGAATGCTGTGTACTTGCCTAAGGCTGGTGCGGAGCGAATGCTTCATGCCTGCCTAAGGTGGTAGA
Organism: Lichenostomus cassidix; assembly: GCF_008360975.1. Lineage (NCBI taxonomy): Eukaryota > Metazoa > Chordata > Aves > Passeriformes > Meliphagidae > Lichenostomus > Lichenostomus cassidix. Next base: position 1,991,092 of record NC_139507.1, read on the forward strand.
GAACGAAGACTTTGCACCTGCCTGAGTTGATACAGAACAAAGGCCTTGTGCCTGCCAATGCGGGTATGTGACGAAGGCTTTGCACCCGTTGCCCTGACACCCATTGTGAAAAACCTGCCGACCATGCCTTGGACACTCCTCCCCTGACCCTGCCAAGTGGAGATTGGCAAATCTCCACAAGAATTAAGGGAGGGCAAAGGCGGCTGGCAAGGAGGGACCAGGTGTATGGACTAGCATAAAAGACAGCTTTGGAGTGGCTGAACTCCGAAGATCTTCCCCACCGAAAGATCACATCGATCTTTGCAGAGGCCAAGGAACGCCGACTGGACGGGACTCCAGGGACGCCGGACGTCTGTGGACCCGTGGTGGTAGCTATAGCCCCTTTCCTTCCCTTTCCTCCCCATCTTTTCCCAATTTTCTCTCTTTCTCTCTCTATCGCAGGCCGCTTTACAGGCCAAATTAATAAAGTTCCCCCTTGGATTGAAATTTAACTCCCTTGACTTGTTGCATTTTGTGTTTTCTTTTCCTTTTTGCACTCTGAGATCGTAGCTGGTATGAACCATCACGCGTCTGCTTACGAGTGGACCGTGACAACAGGTCACAGCCCTGAGAGCTGATGGGCACTCCATCACAGCTGAGGATGCTGCCAACGACAGCCGAGGTGGAGGATCCCACCATGGTGTTCTGTGGGAAGGAGCTGAGGATGGGGCCGGGCAGGGTCACCAGCACAGCAGGAGGCTCAATGACGACGGTGGAGCTCTGGCACTGCCTGACACAGCACTCATTGCAGCTGTTGGCCAGCGGGCAGGGGCCGCAGGGCTGGCAGGGATGGTAGCACCGGGTGTAGCAGGACATGCCTCAAAGTCAGAGGTACACCTGGAAGAAGGAGTAGACAGGAAAGAGAGCACAAGGCTGAAAGAGCAATCAAGGCCTCGACTGAGTTGGGAGCTTAAGTTTTGGCAAGGAGCCACACATTCTTCCTTGCCCTGCAAAGAGCAGCCTGGCCCAGGGAATTTTGCTTGTAATTTCTTAAGCAAGATCCTCTGCAGCCACATTTCAGCCTCTCTCTAGAACACAGTGTCCCCCCAAATTTTTGCCATGACAGCGAGCTCAGCTTAGAAGAGAAATAGATCAACAGGGACGTTTGTCAGGTGGATCATTTTGGAAGAGAAAGGGAAAGGGAAAGGACTTCAGGCTCACCGGTTGCCAAATTCAGAAGGAGCCTGGGTGCAGATGAACAGTGATGTATGAGATCTGTATGAGATGTGTGCAGGGAAGAGGCACTGAAATGCAGTCCCTGCTCCCTGAGCCCTCCTTTACCACATGTACTAAACATCACACTCTGCTCCTGTCAATTGCAGTCCCCAACAAGCATGGCTTCACTCCAAGCAAGTGTGGATTTTTAGCTCAATTCAGTTTCAAGTATTGAGAGTGCCTCAGCACAGCTGGCAGTGCTCACACACACACTCAGACAGACACATCTCTCCATGCCTGTGCACAGCTGCTCTCCTCTGTGCTCCCTAACGTAGGATTTGTGGACAGGGAAAAAGACTCAGGGTTCCTGTCCAGCTCATGTATCCGTGTGAGTGGATTTGCTTCCAGTGAAATGTTGGTGGTATTAGGGGTCAGACATAGCCCCTCTTTTCTCTAACCTCATGCCAAATGTACCTGTCCAGCCCAGTGACCAGGTGCTGAGTGAAGCAGAGGCTGACATTTTGTCGCAAATGGGGACTGAAGGATCACACACCCAGATGTTGCTGTGCTGTGAGAGGAAGGGCAGACCCTGTTTCTTGCCCAGGGAAAACCAGAATCCTGGACACTGCTTTGGACTTCATCCCATAAGGACGTTTATGTCCCACCTTGGAATCTCAACCTGAGAGCCCAGGAACTGTCTAGATTCCAGACCACATCCTCCTGTCCCACAGGCATCTCCACAGCAGAACCTCTGCTGTCAGGGGTTGTGCAGACTGTGCAAAGATCCTGAGCCCATCTCCCTGCCTGGGTGCCTGTCAGACTGGGCTCATGTTGAGCTTTAAGACAGAGCAGTAGGGGGCTTACACTCTTCCCTTAAGTCCCCTTAGGCAGATGATTGCCAGGAAGCTCTGCTGGGAGAGATCAGCCAGGCCACATTCCCCTCCATGGAGATGCATTTCATTGAGGCACGAGTGGAAGAAGGGACAAATCCCATTCATTTATCCCCAGATCACAGCCCTGTGCAGATGGGAGGGCAGAGAACGTGTGCACCTAGAGGTTAGGAAGTCCCCTTGACACTCCTTTCCCATACAGGCCCCTCAGGCTGGGAACTGCCTGCCTCAGAAGCAGATACAGAGAAACAGATCTGGTATTTTAGGAGCTGCCAGCAGAACATGAGACAGCAGCACACTTGTAGCAAGGAAAGTCAACTGCATCCTGACCTATGCTTTTCAAGGTGATGTGAGCATGTCCAAGGAGGTGATTGTGCCTCTCTGGCCCATTTGAGTCATCATCTGGAGTATTTCATCCACGCTGGAACTCCCCAGTCAAAAGATTATATCAACAGAAGTGAGCAGAACAAAGGCCACCATCTACATTTGGGCACTGTCCATCTAGCCATGAGCAAATTGAGCTACTCATCTTGGAGAGGAGAAAACCTTCTAGTCCTCTCCAGGCTTTCCTGCATCTTTATCCTTTCCATGAGGCACGGTTGCTTCTGAATCCACACCTGTCCTGTTCCAGGTGACCACACTGCCTTGACATTGCTGACCTCCACCTATGTTACCCCTGCTCTCTGTGAATGCAGACTGCATCTCCATGACTCCAGAGTAGCTAGGAGATGCCATGTCCTTGCTTCCTCTGGGGAAGGTACTTCACCCATGCACTGCCTCAAGGGAGTTCTGGTGCAAGAGTCCCTGACAAAACCACAACCGGGCCGTGTCCTCAGAGGAAGTGCTGAGCCCAGTGGTGTCCTCTGCCTCTCGTGCCCCTTGTCCGTTCTTACCCACACGTGTCCTGAGGGACAATTCGGGAGTCCCCACGTGACAGCAAAGGGGGGATGTGAGGAAACAGATCATAGGAGTACACGACGAATCAGTCTTGAGTTCCCCGTCACACACCGCGGCCCCTATGCCTCCTCCTTGCAGAGACCAGACCGTCGCCCCACTGCCACCGCGCTCGCCTCCCCTCCATTCCCTGGCAGGGCTCGGCGAGAGCCCGAGCGGCGCCGGGGTAAGGCTCAGCCCCGGGGCGGAGCTGGCGGTAGCGGAGAGGACGGAAGAGGAGACTTCAGAGAAGAGGCAGCACGGCCGCAGCAGAGAGCAGGGGCTGGCAGGGACAGCGATGCTCGCGCGGAGGAGCGGCGGGATGAGGCTGTGTCGGGGAGTGCAGCTAGCAGAGCTGGCCGCGGTGCTGCTCGGTGCGTGGGGATGGCTGCGCCGGGACAGCAGCTGGGGCTGGGGCGAATTCTGCCTGGGTTAAGCACTGGGCTCGAGATTTGTCTCTGGCACTCCTGCTTTTCCTCCCCACTCCTTTTTCGCTCACTGCCGTCATTCCTTCTATCGTCAGTGAATCCATTCCCTCCGAGCTTGCCTGTTTGAATACTCCATTTCTTTAGCCACTCATCCATCCATCCATCCATCCACGCATCCATTCATTCCAGCCAATCTCTTTTCCTCATCCCAATTTCCCCTTCTGCATTCTGACTCTTCTCCGAAACAAACCACATACATTTTTATTTCCAAGCAGCTGATGTTGAAGAAATAGTCTCGCTATGCTTTGTTCTCAGAATATATCTCAGCTCTTATCCGTGCTCCTCTGCCTTCTCCTCTCTCCCCGTGCACAGCATTTACTCCTGGAGGAAAGTGACTCTTCTTTTTTCTGTGGCAGTGGCTGTGGCCAGAGCCCAGATACAGCAGAGGCCGTCAGTGGAGACCACCGAGGGCACCGGCGTCAACATCAGCTGCTCACACCCCAAAATCCAGCCCACCGATTACATCAATTTCTATCGTCAGCTCCCGGGCCGAGGTCCCGAATTCCTTGCACTCATAGCTAGAGAGTCCAAGGATGTGCCGGACATAGGAGGACAGCTGTGGGTGTCGTCAGATCGCAAGTCCAGCGCTCTGTACCTGTCCCAGCCCCGGCGCGGGGACTCGGCCGTGTATTACTGCGCGCTGGGGGACACGGGCAGAGGAGCCGCGGCTGCGGCCGGGCAAGAACCGCCGCGGGCAGGGCCGGGCGGGGCCAGCAGGGGGCGCTGCCGCTCCGCCCGCCCGCTGAGCGAGAGCAGCTCCTTGCCGTGACTGAGACCCCAGAGGCACGGAATGGTCAGAATGCCGATGGCTGAGGAAGCCACGGGGGCTGCTGCTGGACGAGGGAGAAACTCAGAAGGAGCATTTCAGGCACTGGAAGGATAGGTCATCTCTCTGTCCGTTCCCCACTGTTTCCTTTGCTGCCCACCAGAGAGTCGTTTCCAGATGAATCCACATCGTTGTGCTTCCCATAGTCCTTCCCCGTGGAGCTGCTGACCTTCACTTTCTTCTAGGCACCACGGGGCAGATCACGGTCACTCAAGAAGATGGCCAAGTCATGGTGAAGCAGAGACACACCTTCGAGACCGCCTGCAAATACCACATCAGTTTTTTTTTTATGCCTTGCTCTAGTACCAGCTTCCTCAGCTGTGCAGCAAGCCAGAAGAAGGAGGGGATGTGTCTATGTGAGTCAGAGCTTGGGGAAGTGACCCTGAGCTCACCCTGATGCTCAGCAGAAGTTGTCTCCCCAGGTGTGTACAATGGTCTGATGAGTTTGGCTCCATCCATGCTAACACTTCTTTTGTGTCCCTCAGCATTATTTTAACACATCTCCACATTTTGAACTCCCGAATTTAAAAAAAAAAAATAAATATTAAAAAAAATTAGAAAACAGCCCTGTGCTTCTCTAGGATCTTATTCTTTCACAAAGTGCTCCAGCCCTGCTGTTTTTGGCCCTAGCTGTCCTCAGCAGAGCCCAGGCACGATGTGTGTTCCTGCCTCTTGTGCTCTTGGAGCAGCCCAGTTTCCACGGACATGTGTAAAGCACAAAATGTGTGTGGCTCCACACTGAAATGCAGCCCCTATCACCTGAGCACTCCCTTTCCTGCCCCTCCAAAATTCACGCTCCGCTGATGCTGATTTCAGGCCCAACAAGAATAGTTTCACTGCAGCCTGGATGCTCACTTAACCTCAGGAGAGTCACCACGGTCGGGACCTCAGCACGGCTCGAAGCCCCCGTGCCCTGCGCCCCAGCCGTGATACAGCCGCTCTCAGCAGGGCTGCAGAGAGCCAAAGGAGGAGCTTTGCCTCGTGGGCATGGCGAGAGGCTTGGCAATCGTGCCGCCTGTGTGCTGCCAACGGCGGAGTGGATGTGCTTCCCGTGCAGTGTCGGTGGTGTGCGGGATGGGACAGTTCTGTGTCTTGTCCCTGGCGATGCCAAACGTCCTTGTGTCGCTGACTGTGCTGGTGCTGTGAGAGGCGGGGGCTGAGCCCAGCGGGGGCGGAGCTGTCAGTGTTGAGAGGAGAGGAGAGGAGAGGAGAGGAGAGGAGAGGAGAGGAGAGAGAGAGAGAGAGGAGAGGAGAGGAGAGGAGAGGAGAGGAGAGGAGAGGAGAGGAGAGGAGAGGAGAGGAGAGGAGAGGGAGAGGAGAGGAGAGGAGAGGAGAGGAGAGGAGAGGAGAGGAGAGGAGAGGAGAGGAGAGGAGAGGAGAGGAGAGGAGAGGAGAGGAGAGGAGAGGAGAGGAGAGGAGAGCCAGCCGGGGCTGAGGAGGCCAGCGATGCTCGGGCGGCAGAGCGGCGGGATGCGGCCGTGTCGGGGCACGGGACTGGCGGCTCTGGCTGCCGTGCTGCTCGGTGCGCAGGGATGGCGGCGGTGCGGGCTCGGCTGGGGGGGGGGGTGTCCCAATAGGGCCCTGCCGTCCTACCTGGCTTCTTCACGGGGCTCTTCCCGCGAACTGTGATCCCGTTCTTCTCTTCCCCTTCTCTGTCCCAGACTTCCTTCGGGTCTCTTCTTTGCCCAACCCTGCACAAACATTCCTTTCCTATCTTTACAGCTCACGAAGTCAGTCCTTACCCCTTGCTGCTTTGTGTCCTTTGTTCATTCTGCCCCATCATCCTATTCTCCAGTAACTGCAGCAATCCTGCTATCATTCTCTCATTCATGTCTCCACAAACGATTAATGGACACTTTCTTTCCTGCATACTTTGAAATTCCCTGAGAATTGTTTTCCTCATTACATCTTTATGATCCTGCCTGCTTCTGTGGCATTTGATTTGTGCGCAAGGGCAATGTAGGATTAGAGATTTTTGCTTTTTTTCCACGACAGTGGCATCAGGCAGAGCCCAAGTTCAGCAGGACCCGTGGCTGCAGACCACTGAAGGGACCGGTATCAACATCAACTGCTCACACCCCACCAAAAGGATCCAGGATTACATCCATTTCTATCGTCAGCTCCCGGGCCAAAGCCCCGAATTCCTCGCACTCATAGCTAGAGAGTCCAAGGATCTGTCGGACATTGCAGGAAAGCTGTCGGTGTCAGAGGACGGCCGGAGCAGTGCTCTGTACCTGTCCCAGCCCCGGCGCGGGGACTCGGCCGTGTATTACTGCGCGTTGGGGGACACGGGCAGAGGAGCCGCGGCTGCGGCCGGGCAAGAACCGCCGCGGGCAGGGCCGGGCGGGGCCAGCAGGGGGCGCTGCCGCTCCGCCCGCCGGGGCCTCTTTGCCCTGCTCGTCCCGAGCGCCCGGGGAGGTTCTGACAGGGACAGTGGAGAGCGTGAGAGTGAGAGTGAGAGTGAGAGTGAGAGTGAGAGTGAGAGTGAGAGTGAGAGTGACTGTGACTGTGACTGTGACACAGTGACAGGGACAGGGACACAGTGACAGTGAGAGTGAAACCGACACTGTCACAGACACTGTCACCGACATGGACACTGATATGGCACTGACACCGACACCGACACTGACACCGACACCGACACCGACACCGGCAAATCCCACTGGCAGTCACGGGCCGTGCTCTTCCCCTCCTCTGAGCCCTGGCTTAACGAGGTCTTTCCCCAGCTCTATAATCTCCCAAGCATGAATCCCATCCAATCCCAAATATTTGTGAGCATCTGAGTGGCTCAGCAGATCATTACCTCTTCCTTCTGGGTTACAGGAGTTCCATTCTGCTCACTTTCCCTATCTCCCAGCTCAGAGGTCCTGTTAGAGGACAGCAGTGTCACCGGCCCACGGACATCTGAAACTCTGACCTCCTTGGTAGTGGAGAAGTTCCTGCACAGTGCCTGTCTAACTGCCCCAGAGAGGAAGAAAAGACAGAATGTCCCCACCAGGATGCCCTTGGTGGTCCCTTGCTGGCAAGGGGAGCCAAAGCAAACAAAGAAAAGGGACAGGCAAAGCCTAGCAGCTGTCCTGGTGACAACACTGGAAAATGCCCATCCTTTACCCAGGACCATGTTCTGGGTTCCCTGAAGTGTCTCGATGGGGGCTTTCCCAGCATCATGTCCAGGGGAGGGACCTCCTTCCATAGTAGCGCCTGGAAATACTAGACAGGTCATAGCCCCAGGAGCTGATGGGAACTCCATCACAGCTGAGGATGTTGCCAACAGCAGCCGAAGTAGATGATCCCACCATGGTGTTCTGTGGGAAGGAGCTGAGGATGGGGCCAGGCAGGGTCACCAGCACGAGGAAGGGCTGGATGGCAACGTTGGAGCTCTGGCACTGCCTGACACAGCACTCATTGCAGCTGTTGGCCAGTGGGCAGGGGCCGCAGGGCTGGCAGGGCAGGCACAGGGTGTAGCAGGACACATCCCAAAGTCAGAGGTGCACCTGGGAGAAGGAGCAGACAGGAAACAGAGCACAAGGGTGAATGAACAATCAAGGCCTCGACTGAGTTGGGAGCTGAAGCCTTGGCAAGGAGCCACACATTCTTCTTTGCCCTGCAAAGAGCAGCAAAGCCCAGGGTGTCATCCTTGTAATTTCTTAAGCAAGATCCTCTGCAGCCACATTTCAGCCTCTCTTGAGAACACAATGTCCCCCCATATTTTTGCCATGAAGCAGGCACAGCATAGAAGAAGAAAACATCAGCTGGGATGTTTGTACAGTGGATCATTTTGGAAGAGAAACAGAAAGGGAAGTGGCTTCAGACTCACCTGGTTGCCAAATTCAGAAGGAGCCTGGATGCAGTTGAACAGTGATGTAGAAGCCTGCATGATATGTGTGCAGGGAAGAGGCAATGAAATGCAGTCCCTGCTCCCTGAGCCCTCCTTTTCCAGCTGCTCTAAACATCACGCTCTGCTCCTGCCAGTTGCAGGCTACAACAAGCGTGGTTTCACACAAGTGTGAATTCTTAGTTTATTTTCATTTGAAACATTGGGAGTGTCTCCAGAGGAATTGCAGAGCCCGGTGGTTTTCTCTGCCACTCGTGCGCCTTGTCTATTGTTACCAACACATGTCCTGAAGGACATTTCAGGAGTCCTCAGGAGACAGCAAATGGGGGATGTGAGGGAACAGATAATGGGAGTGCACAGCAAATCAACCTTGAGTTCCCCGTCACCCCCGCCCCCCGCGCCCCGCCCCTGCCGCCGTGCAGAAACCCGACCGCAGCCCCACTCCCAGCGTGCTCGCCTCCCCTCCGTTCCTTGACAGGACTCGTCGAGAGCCCGAGCAGCGCCGGGGCAAGGCTCAGTCCTGGGGCGGAGTTGGGCGAGGCAGAGAGGAGATGTCGGAGAGGAGGCAGCACGGTCCCAGCAGAGAGCTGGGGCTGAGTGGGACAGCGCTGCTCGGGCGGCAGCGCGGCGGGATGCGGCTGTGCCGTGGAGCGCAGCTGAAGGCACTGGCCGCGGTGCTGCTCGGTGCGTGGGGATGGCGGTGACGGGCCCGGGCTGGGGCTTTGTCTGGGTCTGCCAGGGATAAGCACTGGTCTCGGGATTTGTCTCTGGCACTTCTTCTCCCCCTTGCTCCTTTCCACCCACTGCCTTCTTCCCTTCTCCTCAATGAATCCATTCCCTCCGAGCTTGCCTCTCTTACTACTCCATTGCTTTAGGCACTCATTAGTTAATTACTTCAACCATTCATTCCAGACAATCTTTTTTCCTCATCCCAATCTCCCCTTCGGCACTCTGAGTCTTTTCAACAATATCCAACATACGGTTTTTTTCTAGGTAATCACTCTCAAATGATAGTCTCTCTACGCTTTATTCTCATAATATATCCCAGTTAGCTCGGATCTGTCCTCCTCTGCCTTGTCCCTTCTCCCCGTGCATGGCATTTGCTCCTGAATGAAAGCGATTCTTCTTTTCTCTGAGGCAGTGGCTGTGGCCAGAGCCCAAGTACAGCAGGATCTGTCATTGGAGACCACGGAGGGCACCGGCATCAACATCAGCTGTTCGCACCCAAGTGTCCAGACCAACGATTTGATCTATTTCTATCGTCAGCTCCCAGGCCAAGGCCCTCAACTCTTTGTGAGCGGTCACAAGGGATTCAAAGAGCTGCCGGACAAGTCGGGGAGTATGTCGGTGTCGGCAGATCGCAAGTCCAGCGCTCTGTACCTGTCCCAGCCCCGGCGCGGGGACTCGGCCGTGTATTACTGCGTGCTGGGGGACACGGGCAGAGGAGCCGCGGCTGCGGCCGGGCAAGAACCGCCGCGGGCAGGGCCGGGCGGGGCCAGCAGGGGGCGCTGCCGCTCCGCCCGCCGGGGCCTCTTTGCCCTGCTCGTCCCGAGCGTCCGGGGAGCTTCTGACAGGGACAGTGAGAGTGAGAGTGAGAGTGAGAGTGAGAGTGAGAGTGAGAGTGAGAGTGAGAGTGAGAGTGAGAGTGAGAGTGACTGTGACTGTGACTGTGACTGTGACTGTGACACAGTGACAGGGACAGGGACACAGTGACAGTGAGAGTGAAACCAACACTGTCACTGACACTGTCACCGACATGGACACTGATGTGGCACCGACACTGACACTGACACCGACACCAGCAAATCCCACTGGCAGTCACGGACCATGCTCTTCCCCTCCTCTGAGCCCTGGCTTAATGAGGTCGTTCCCCAGCTCTATAATCTCCCAAGCATGAATCCCATCCAATCCCAAATATTTGTGAGCATCTGAGTGGCTCAGCAGATCATTACCTCTTCCTTCTGGGTTACAGGAGTTCCATTCTGCTCACTTTCCCTATCTCCCAGCTCAGAGGTCCTGTTAGAGGACAGCAGTGTTACCTGCCCACGGACATCTGAAACTCTGTCCTCCTTGGTAGTGGAGAAGTTCCTGCACAGTGCCTGTCTAACTGCCCCAGAGAGGAAGAAAAGACAGAATGTCCCCACCAGGATGCTCTTGGTGGTCCCTTGCTGGCAAGGGGAGCCAAAGTAAACAAAGAAAAGGGACAGGCAAAGCCTAGCAGCTGTCCTGGTGACAACATTGGAAAATGCCCATCCTTTACCCAGGACCATGTTCTGAGTTCCCTGAAGTGTCTCGATGGGGGCTTTCCCAGCATCATGTCCGGGGGAGGGACCTCCTTCCATAGTAGCGCCTGGAAATACTAGACAGGTCATAGCCCCCGGAGCTGATGGGAACTCCATCACAGCTGAGGATGTTGCCAACAGCAGCCGAAGTAGATGATCCCACCACGGTGTTCTGTGGGAAGGAGCTGAGGATGGGGCCAGGCAGGGTCACCAGCACGAGGAAGGGCTGGATGGCAACGTTGGAGCTCTGGCACTGCCTGACACAGCACTCATTGCAGCTGTTGGCCAGTGGGCAGGGGCCGCAGGGCTGGCAGGGCAGGCACAGGGTGTAGCAGGACACATCCCAAAGTCAGAGGTGCACCTGGGAGAAGGAGCAGACAGGAAACAGAGCACAAGGGTAAATGAGCAATCAAGGCCTCGACTGAGTTGGGAGCTGAAGCCTTGGCAAGGAGCCACACATTCTTCTTTGCCCTGCAAAGAGCAGCAAAGCCCAGGGTGTCATCCTTGTAATTTCTTAAGCAAGATCCTCTGCAGCCACATTTCAGCCTCTCTTGAGAACACAATGTCCCCCCATATTTTTGCCATGAAGCAGGCACAGCATAGAAGAAGAAAACATCAGCTGGGATGTTTGTACAGTGGATCATTTTGGAAGAGAAACAGAAAGGGAAGTGGCTTCAGACTCACCTGGTTGCCAAATTCAGAAGGAGCCTGGATGCAGTTGAACAGTGATGTAGAAGCCTGCATGATATGTGTGCAGGGAAGAGGCAATGAAATGCAGTCCCTGCTCCCTGAGCCCTCCTTTTCCAGCTGCTCTAAACATCACGCTCTGCTCCTGCCAGTTGCAGGCTACAACAAGCGTGGTTTCACACAAGTGTGAATTCTTAGTTTATTTTCATTTGAAACATTGGGAGTGTCTCCAGAGGAATTGCAGAGCCCGGTGGTTTTCTCTGCCACTCGTGCGCCTTGTCTATTGTTACCAACACATGTCCTGAAGGACATTTCAGGAGTCCTCAGGAGACAGCAAATGGGGGATGTGAGGGAACAGATAATGGGAGTGCACAGCAAATCAACCTTGAGTTCCCCGTCACACCCCCCCCCGCGCCCCGCCCCTGCCGCCGTGCAGAAACCCGACCGCAGCCCCACTCCCAGCGTGCTCGCCTCCCCTCCGTTCCTTGACAGGACTCGTCGAGAGCCCGAGCAGCGCCGGGGCAAGGCTCAGTCCTGGGGCGGAGTTGGGCGAGGCAGAGAGGAGATGTCGGAGAGGAGGCAGCACGGTCCCAGCAGAGAGCTGGGGCTGAGTGGGACAGCGCTGCTCGGGCGGCAGCGCGGCGGGATGCGGCTGTGCCGTGGAGCGCAGCTGAAGGCACTGGCCGCGGTGCTGCTCGGTGCGTGGGGATGGCGGTGACGGGCCCGGGCTGGGGCTTTGTCTGGGTCTGCCAGGGATAAGCACTGGTCTCGGGATTTGTCTCTGGCACTTCTTCTCCCCCTTGCTCCTTTCCACCCACTGCCTTCTTCCCTTCTCCTCAATGAATCCATTCCCTCCGAGCTTGCCTCTCTTACTACTCCATTGCTTTAGGCACTCATTAGTTAATTACTTCAACCATTCATTCCAGACAATCTTTTTTCCTCATCCCAATCTCCCCTTCGGCACTCTGAGTCTTTTCAACAATATCCAACAT
>NC_139507.1:2003718-2053356 GCF_008360975.1 Lichenostomus cassidix
TGCCTCCTCCTTGCAGAGACCAGACCGTCGCCCCACTGCCACCGCGCTCGCCTCCCCTCCATTCCCTGACAGGGCTCGGCGAAAGCCCGAGCTGCGCCGGGGCAAGGCTCAGCCCCGGGGCGGAGCTGGCGGTAGCCGAGAGTGCGGAAGCGGAGACTTCGGAGAAGAGGCAGCACGGCCGCAGCAGAGAGCAGGGGCAGGCAGGGACAGCGATGCTCGACCAGAGGAGCGGCGGGATGCGGCTGTGTCGGGGAGCGCAGCTAGCAGAGCTGGCCGCGGTGCTGCTCGGTGCGTGGGGATGGCGGCGCCGGGACAGCAGCTGGGGCTGGGGCGAGTTCTGCCTGGGTTAAGCACTGAGCTCGGGATTTGTCTCTGGCACTCCTACTCCGCCTCCCCACTCCTTTTTTGCTCACTGCCGTAGTGCCTTCTGTCCTCAATGAATCCATTCCCTCCGAGCTTGCCTGTTTGAATACTCTATTTCTTTAGCCACTCACTGATTCATCCATCCACACATCCATTCATTCCAGCAAATCTCTTTTCATCATCCCAACCCTTCAGCACTCTGACTCTTCTCCAAAATAACCCACTTACAATTTTATTTCCAGGCAGCTGCTCTTGCAGAACTAGTCTCGCCATGCTCTGTTCTCAGAATATATCTCAGTTAGCTCGGATCCATACCCCTCTGCCTTCTCCTCTCTGCCCGTGCACAGTATTTCCTCCTGAAGGAAAGTGATTCTTCTTTTCTCCGTTGCAGTGGCTGTGGCCAGAGCCCAGGTACAGCAGGAGCCATCGCTTGAGACCACCGTTGGCACCAGCATCAACATCAGCTGCTCACACCCCAGCATCCAGTTCAGCGATTGGATACACTGGTACCGACAGCTACCAGGCCCAGGTCCCGAACTCCTCGTACTCACAGCTGGAGCGTCCAAAGAGCTGCCGGACGGTGCGGGTCATCTGTGGGTATCGTCAGATCGCAAGTCCAGCGCTCTGTACCTGTCCCAGCCCCGGCGCGGGGACTCGGCCGTGTATTACTGCGCGCTGGGGGACACGGGCAGAGGAGCCGCGGCTGCGGCCGGGCAAGAACCGCCGCGGGCAGGGCCGGGCGGGGCCAGCAGGGGGCGCTGCTCGGCATACAGACACAGCCTCTCGGAACCCCGCAGGACTCCAGCCCGCAGCGCTCACGGCTGCAGAACAAGGTCTGGATTTCCATGAGAGACTCCTGCGAGCGCAACGATGCTCTTCTGCAACGTGCTGTTGGCTCCAGGTCTACTGGAGAGGAAAATTCCAGCTGTGGTGTCAAGGGAATCAAGGAAGTTTTTTCTGAGCCTCTCAGTAGGCAAAAGAAGCCTCAGGAGATGTGTTGGCTCATTGCTCAGTGAGAAAGGGGATCAGCGACAAACGATAGCTAAATGACTGACACATTCTATACCTATTTGCCCTTATTTTAATTGGTATGGCTTCTCCTCGGGTGCATCGCATCCCTGAGTCTCCCTGAAGCCTTTCTGGGAATAAAGCAGCGCCCAGAGCAGAAGAAGAAGTAGTTAAAGAACTTGTAATGTACATAGACAAGTTCACAGTTCCACAAATACTCCGGAGCTTGCAGACACCCAAAGAATAACTCATATATCTGCATTTATGAAGAGGCGTGTGCATAGTCATTTCCAAATGAAATATCTGTCCTGCAGACCCAGGCACAGACACTTCTCCTTCTGACATGTACCCACACATATGCAAACACACATGCTCACTCCTATTCCTCCTCCTGCACCCAAGCCTTTTTTCACACATCTGTATGAACATTCCTGTATAGAGATGTGCGCTCATAAAGCACATTACAACATCTATGTATTCCCAAACACTTACATATATGCCCTCCCTTCTCCACTCCTCAGCTCACCCTCAAGGTCACCGGTTTTTGCCTCCCCATGTGTGGTGATTGGGCTGCTGGTTTTGACCATGTCCTATAAAAACTGCCTTCAGGAAAGTATTTGGGCCTCATTTGACATCCTACTCTCTGTTCAGCCCGTGAGTGCACATAAAATGCCACTGGATTTCCTGACTCCTTTTCTTTCCCCACAAGGCTCCATCCCTGCCACAGCTGTTCGGTTTTTGCCAGGTGTCCTCAGCAGCATCCATGGCTGGTTGTGTTCTTGGCTGTATTCCTGCTTTGTCTGCATTTGTGTGCAGCCAGGGTGCACCAGAATCCATAATGGAGCACAGATTCGTGCCTGAATGCACACTGATGTGCAGGACCCTGTGTGTGTGTCTGTGTGTGTGTGTGTGTGTGTGTGTGTGTGTGTGCGTGTGTGTGTATATGTGTGTGTCCTTGAGTGTCCTTGTGTGTCATCGTGTGTTTCTCAAAAAGGGAAAGGTGCAGATGTCACTGGAGACACTCTCCAGTGCTCTGCATCACAGAGCAGCATTTCCCCAGATGCAGAAGGAGCCTGGGTACAGTCGAACACTGATGTAGCAGCCTGCCCGAGATGTGTGCAGGGAAGAGTCACTGAAATGCAGCCCCATGCATCCTGAGCCCTCCTTCTCCAGCTGCTCTGCTCCTGCCAATTGTAGGCCCCCACAAAGATGGTTTCATGCAAGTGTGGATTCATTTTCAAACGCTGGGAGTGCCTCAGCACGGCTGGCAGTGAACTCACACACACACGGACATGTCTCTCCCGGCTAGTTCGCAGCTGCTGTGGCTTGTGATCCATCAGATTGATTTCGTGGATAGGGAGAAAGAATGAGTGTTCCTGTCCAACACATGTATCGGTGTGAGTGGATTTCTTTTTTGTACCCTGAAGGACAATGCAGGAGTCTCTTCGTGACAGCAAAGGGGGAATGTGAGGGTACAGATTATGGGAATGAAAAGAGCATATGGACTGTCCATCTTGAGCTCCATGATAACAGCCCGATCCCCTGCCACCCACCCCTGCACTCATAGGACTCGGCGAGAGCCAGAGCCTCGCCAGCACAGTGCTCAGCCCCGGGGCGGAGCTGGCAGGGTCGGAGAGCAGAACAGAGAAGTGGAAACGTCGGAAAGGAGGCAGCACGGCTGCAGCAGAGTGTCAGGGCTGGCAGGGACAGCGATGCTCGCGTGGAGGAGCGGCGGGATGCGGCGGTGTCGGGACATGGGACTGGCAGCGCTGGTCGCGGTGCTGCTCGGTGCGCGGGGGTGGCAGCGGAGTTGGCGGAGCCGGGGCTAGGGCTGTCAGGAATTAGCCTCTGACTCGAGATTTGTCTCTGGCACTCCTGCTCCTCCTCGCTCCTTTTCACACACTGCCGCCACGACTTCTCTCTTAACAAATCCATTCCCTCCGAGCTTTCCTGTTTGACTACTCCATTTCTTCAGGCACTCATTGATTCATTCATTGTTCCACACATCCATTCATTCCAGCTAATCTCTTCCTCATCCCAATCTATTATTCTTCAGCCTGGTTGTTCTCCAGAATATCCCACATACATTCTTATTTCTAAGCAGCTGCTCTCGGAGAAATAGTCTCTCCATGCTTTATTCTCAGACTATATCCCAGTTAGCTCCAATCTGTGCTCCTCTGCCCTTTCTGTGTGCAAGGCATTTGCTGCTAAGGAAAGTGATTCTTTTTTTCTCCTTGGCAGTGGCTGTGGCCAGAGCCCAGGTACAGCAGGAGCCACGGCTGGAGACCACTGAAGGCATTGGCATCAACATCAGCTGCTCACACCCCAGCGCACGGATTGGTGAAACGATTTTCTGGTACCGTCAGCTCCTGGGCCAAAGCCCCGAACTCCTCGTACTCACCTCTGGAGGTTTCAAAGAGCTGCCGGACGGTGCGGGTCATCTGTGGGTGTCATCAGATCGCAAGTCCAGCGCCCTGTACCTGTCCCAGCCCCGGCGCGGGGACTCGGCCATGTATTACTGCGCGCTGAGGGACACGGGCAGAGGAGCCGCGGCTGCGGCCGGGCAAGAACCGCCGCGGGCAGGGCCGGGCGGGGCCAGCAGGGGGCGCTGCTCGGCATACAGACACAGCCGCTCGGAACCCCGCGGGACTCCAGCCCGCAGCGCTCACGGCTGCAGAACAAGGTCTGGATTTCCATGAGAGACTCCTCCGAGCGCAACGATGCTCTTCTGCAACGTGCTGTTGGCTCCAGGTCTACTGGAGAGGAAAATTCCAGCTGTGGTGTCAAGGGAATCAAGGAAGTTTTTTCTGAGCCTCTCAGTAGGCAAAAGAAGCCTCAGGAGATGTGTTGGCTCATTGCTCAGTGAGGAAGGGGACCAGCTGACAAATGATAGGGAAAAGGCTGAAACATTCTATACCTATTTGCCCTCATTTTAATTGGTATGGCTTCTCCTCGGGTGCATCGCATCCCTGAGTCTCCCTGAAGCCTTTCTGGGAATAAAGTAGCACCCAGAGCAGAAGAAGAATTTGTTAATGAACTTGTAATGTAGATACACAAATTCACAGCTCCACAAACACTCTGGAGCTTGCAGACACCCAAAGAATAACTCTTAGGCCTGCATTTATGAAGAGGTGTGTGCATAGTCATTTCTAAATGAAATATCCATCCTGCAGACCCAGGCACAGACATTTCTCCTTCTGACATGTGCCCACATATATGCAAAAACAATCACTCCTATTCCTCCTCCTGCATACAAGCCTTTGCACACACATCTATGTGAACATTCCTGTACAGAGATGTGCACTCATAAAAAACATTGCAACATGTATGTATTCCCAAACACTTACATATATGCCCTCCCTTCTTCACTCCACAGCTCACCTCATTGTACTGCTTTTTGCCTCCCCATATGCGGACATTGGGCTGCTGGTTTTGACCCTGTCCGATAAAAACTGCCTTCAGGAAAGCATTTGGGCCTCATTTGACATCCTACCCTCTGTTCAGCCTCTGAGTGCACAAAAAATGCCACTGGTTTCCCTGACTCATTGTCCTTGCCCAATAAGTTCCAGCCCTGCTACAGTTGTTCCCGGGTGTCCTCAGCAGCATCCATGGCTGGTTGTGTTCTTGGCTGTATTCCTGGTTTGTGTGCAATTGTGTGCAGCCAGGGTCCACAAGAATCTATGTGGGAGCAAAATATGCTGCATGAATTCCGCACCGATGTGCAGGACCCTCTGTGTGAATGTGTGTGTGTGTTTGTGTGTGTGTGTCTTTGACTGTCCTTGTGTGTCCTCGGGTGTTTCCCAAAAAGGGAAATGTGCAGATCTTACTGGTGGCACATTCCAGTGCTCTGCAATCACAGATCAGCATTTTCCCAGATGCAGAAGGAGCCTGGGTGCTCTTGCAATAATGTAGCAGCCTGCATAAGATGTGTGCAGGGAAGAGGCACTGAAATGCAGTCCCTGCTTCGTGAGCCCTCCTTCTTCAGCTGCTCCAAACATCACACTCTGCTCCTGCCAGCTGCAGGCCCCAACAGGGATGGTTTCACACAGGTGTGGATTCTTAGTTTAATTCAGTTTCAGACGCTGGGAGTGCCTCAGCACACATGCTAGTGCACAGCTACTGTGAACTGTGTGGAAATAGGTTGGTTTTGTGGAGAGGGAGAAAGACTGAGTGTTCCTGCCCACCTCAAGTATCCGTGTGAGTGGATTTCTTTTCAGTGCTCTGAAGGACATTCAGGAGTCTCCACGTGACAGCAAAGGGGGGATTGGAGGGAACAGATTATGGGAGTAAAAGCAGCAAATGCACTGTCAATCTTGAGCTCCATGAGAACATCTCGATCCCCTGACACCCATCCCGCCCCTGCCGCCTCTTTCGTGCAGAGACCCAACCGCCGCCCCACTGCCGCCGCGCTTGCCTCCCCTACTTTCCCTGACAAGTCTCGGCGAGAGCCCGAGCAGTGTCAGCGCAGGGCTCAGTCCCGGGGCGGAGCTGGCAGCGGAGGTGAAGAGGGCGGAAGAGGAGACTCCAGAGAGGAGGCAGCACGGCCGCAGCAGAGAGTCGGGCCGGCAGGGACAGCGATGTTCGGGCGGAGGAGCGGCGGGATGCGGTGGAGTCGGGGACGGCAGCTGGCGGCGCTGGCCGCGATGCTGCTCGGTGCGCGGGGGTGGCAGCGGAGGTGGAGGTGGCGGAGGCCGGGGCTGGGGCTGGGGCTGGGATCAGCCTCTGACTCGGGATTTGTCTCTGGCACTCCTGCTCCTCCTCGCTCCTTTTCACCCACTGCCCTCATCCCTTCTCTTCTTAACGAATCCATTCCCTCCGAGCTTGCCTGTTTGAGTCCTCCATTTCTTTAGCCGCTCATTGATTCTTTCATTCTTGCACGCATCCATTCGTTCCAACTAATCTCTTCTTCATCCCAGTCTATTATTCTTCAGCCTGGATGTTCTCCACAATATCCCACATACATTCTTATTACCAAGCAATTACTCTCGAAGAAATAGTCTCTCTATGTATTATTCTCAGAATATATCCCAGTTAACTCCAATCTGTCCTCCTCTGCCCTCTCCCCTCTCCCTGTGCACAGCATTTGCTGCTGAAGGAATGTGATTCTTCTTTTCTCCCCAACAGTGGCTGTGGCCAGGGCCCAGGTACATCAGGAGGCATTGCTGGAGGGCACCGAAGGCATGGCCATCAACATCACCTGCTCACACCCCAGCATACGGATCGGCGAAGCAATCTGCTGGTACCGTCAGCTCCTGGGCCGAGGTCCCGAACTCTTTGTACTCACATCTGGAGGGTCCAAAGAGCTGCCGGACGGTGCGGGTCATCTGTGGGTGTCGGCAGATCGCAAGTCCAGTGCTCTGTACCTGTCCCAGCCCCGGCGCGGGGACTCGGCCGTGTATTACTGCGTGCTGAGGGACACGGGCAGAGGAGCCGCGGCTGCGGCCGGGCAAGAACCGCCGCGGGCAGGGCCGGGCGGGGCCAGCAGGGGGCGCTGCCGCTCCGCCCGCCGGGGCCTCTTCGCCCTGCTCGTCCCGAGCGCCCGGGGAGCTTCTGACAGTGACAGTGACAGTGACAGTGACAGTGACACCGACACCAGCAAGTCCTACTGGGAGTCATGGACCATGCTCAGCCTCTTCTCTCAACCCTGGCTTGATGAGATCTTTCCCCAGCTCTATAATCTCCCAAGCATGAATCCCATCCAATCCCAAGTATTTATGAGTGTCTCAGGGGCTCAGCAGATCTTTAACCTTCACCTTCAGGGGTTACAAAGGCTCCATTCTGCTCACTTTCCCTTTCTCCCAGCTCATAAGGCCTGTTGCAGGACAGCAGTGCTGCCTGCCCAGGGAGTCTGTCTGAGAGTCTGTCCTCCTTGGTAATGGAGATGTTCTGCACAGTGCCTGTCTACTTGCCCCAGAGCAGGAGAGGACACAGAATGTCCCCACCAGGATGCCCTTGGTGGTCGTTGCTGCCAAGGGGAACCAAAGCAAACAAAGAAAAGGCAAAGGCAAAGCCTTGCAGCTGTCCGCGTGCCAACACTGGAAAATGCCCATCCTATGCCCAGGACCATGTTCTGAGTTCCCTGAGGTTTCTCCATGGGGGCTTTCCCAGCATCTTCTCTTGGGAAGGGACCTTCTGCTATAGTAGCGGCTTGAAATGCCAGACAATGCAGCAGAGGTAGAGGATCCCACCACGGTGTTCTGTGGGAAGGAGCTGAGGATGGGGCCAGGCAGGGTCACCAGCACAGCAGGAGGCTCAATGACGACGGTGGAGCTCTGGCACTGCCTGACACAGCACTCATTGCAGCTGTTGGCCAGCGGGCAGGGGCCGCAGGGCTGGCAGGGACAGTAGCACAGGGTGTAGCAGGACACGCCTCAAAGTCAGAGGTGCACCTGGGAGAGGGAGCATGCAGGAAACAATGCACAAGGCTGAAAGAGCAATCAAGGCCTCGACTCAGTTGGGAGCTGAAGCCTTGGCAAGGAGCCACACATTCTTCCTTGCTCTGCAAAGAGCAGCAAAGCCCAGGGAATCTTGCTTGTAATTTCTTAAGCAAGATCCTCTGCAGCCACATTTCAGCCTCTCTCTAGAACACAATGTCCCCCCATATTTTTACCTTGACAGCAGGTTAAGCGTGGAAGAAATAAACATCAGCTGGGATGTTTAACAAACTGATCATTTTGGAAGAGAAAGAGAAAGGGAAGGCGCTTCAGACTCACCTGGTTGCCAGATTCAGAAGGAGCCTGGGTGCAGATGAACAGTGAGGTAGCAGCTTGTACGAGATGTGTGCAGGGAAGAGGCACTGAAATGCAGTCCCTGCTCCCTGAGCCCTCCTTTTCTACATGTACTAAACATCACACTCTGCTCCTGTCAATTGCAGGCCCCAACAAGCATGGCTTCATTCCAAGCAAGTGCAGATTTTTAGTTTAATTCAGTTTCAAACATTGGGAGTGCCTCAGCTGGCAGTACACACACACACACTCAGACAGGTACATCTCTCCATGCCTGTGCACAGCAGCTCTCCCCTGTGCTCCCTCAGGTAGGATTTGTGGACAGGGAAAAAGACTCAGGGTTCCTGTCCAGCTCATGTATCCGTGTGAGTGGATTTGCTTCCAGTGAAATGTTGGTGGTATTAGGGGTCAGACATAGCCCCTCTTTTGTCTAACCTCATGCCAAATGTACCTGTGCAGCCCAGTGACCAGGTGCTGAGTGAAGCAGAGGCTGACATTTTGTCGCAAATGGGGACTGAAGGATCACACACCCAGATGTTGCTGTGCTGTGAGAGGAAGGGCAGACCCTGTTTCTTGCCCAGGGAAAACCAGAATCCTGGGGACTGCTTTGGACTTCATCCCATAAGGACGTTTATGTCCCACCTTGGAATCTCAACCTGAGAGCCCAGGAACTGTCTAGATTCCAGACCACATCCTCCTGTCCCACAGGCATCTCCACAGCAGAACCTCTGCTGTCAGGGGCTGTGCAGAGTGTGCAAAGATCCTGAGCCCATCTCCCTGCCTGGGTGCCTGTCAGACTGGGCTCATGTTGAGCTTTAAGACAGAGCAGTAGGGGGCTTACACTCTTCCCTAAAGTCCCCTTAGGCAGATGATTGCCAGGAAGCTCTGCTGGGAGAGATCAGCCAGGCCACATTCCCCTCCATGGAGATGCGCTTGCATTGAGGCACGAGTGGAAGAGGGGACAAATCCCATTCATTTGTCCCCAGATCAGAGCCCTGTGCAGATGGGAGGGCAGAGGACATGTGCACCTAGAGGTTAGGAAGACTCCTTGACACTCCTTTCCCATACAGGCCCCTCAGGCTGGGAACTGCCTGCCTCAGAAGCAGATACAGAGAAACAGATCTGGTATTTTAGGAGCTGCCAGCAGAACATGAGACAGCAGCACACTTGTAGCAAGGAAAGTTAACTGCATCCTGTGCTGTGCTTGTCAAGATGATGTGAGCAGGTCTAAGGAGGTGATTGTGCCCCTCTGGCCCATTTGAGTCATCATCTGGAGTATTTCATCCACGCTGGAACTCCCCAGTCAAAAAATTATATCAACAGAAGTGAGCAGAACAAAGGCCACCAAGTAGATTTGGGCACTGTCCATCTAGCCATGAGCAAATTGAGCTACTCATCTTGGAGAGGAGAAAACCTTCTAGTCCTCTCCAGGCTTTCCTGCATCTTTATCCTTTCCATGAGGCACAGTTGCTCCTGAATCCACACCTGTCCTGTTCCAGGTGACCACACTGCCTTGGCATTGCTGACCTCCACCTATGTTACCCCTGCTCTTCGTGAATGCAGACTGCATCTCCATGACTCCAGAGCAGCTAGGAGGTGCCATGTCCTTGCTTCCTCTGGGGAAGGTACTTCACCCATGCACTGCCTCAAGGGAGTTCTGGTGCAAGAGTCTCTGGCAAAACCACAACCGGGCCGTGTCCTCAGAGGAAGTGCTGAGCCCAGTGGTGTCCTCTGCCTCTCGTGCCCCTTGTCCGTTCTTACCCACACGTGTCCTGAGGGACAATTCGGGAGTCCCCACGTGACAGCAAAGGGGGGATGTGAGGAAACAGATCATAGGAGTACACGGCGAATCAATCTTGAGTTCTCCGTCACACACCGCGGCACCTATGCCTCCTCCTTGCAGAGACCAGACCGTCGCCCCACTGCCACCGCGCTCGCCTCCCCTCCATTCCCTGACAGGGCTCGGCGAGAGCCCGAGCTGCGCCGGGGCAAAGCTCAGCCCCGGGGCGGAGCTGGCGGTAGCCGAGAGTGCGGAAGCGGAGACTTCGGAGAAGAGGCAGCACGGCCGCAGCAGAGAGCAGGGGCAGGCAGGGACAGCGATGCTCGACCAGAGGAGCGGCGGGATGCGGCTGTGTCGGGGAGCGCAGCTGGCGGCTCTGGCCGCGGTGCTGCTCGGTGCGTGGGGTGGCGGCGCCGGGACAGCAGCTGGGGCTGGGGCGAGTTCTGCCTGGGTTAGGCACTGAGCTCGGGATTTGTCTCTGGCACTCCTGCTTTTCCTCCCCACTCCTTTTTTGCTCACTGCCGTAATCCCTTCTGTCCTCAATGAATCCATTCGAGCTTGCCTGTTTGAATACTCTATTTCTTTAGCCACTCACTGATTCATCCATCCACGCATCCATTCATTCCAGCAAATCTCTTTTCCTCATCCCAACCCTTCAGCACTCTGACTCTTCTCCAAAATAACCCACTTACAATTTTATTTCCAAGCAGCTGCTCTTGCAGAACTAGTCTCGCCATGCTCTGTT
This sequence comes from Lichenostomus cassidix, assembly GCF_008360975.1. Lineage (NCBI taxonomy): Eukaryota > Metazoa > Chordata > Aves > Passeriformes > Meliphagidae > Lichenostomus > Lichenostomus cassidix. The sequence goes on from NC_139507.1 coordinate 2,014,340, forward strand.
CTCAGAATATATCTCAGTTAGCTCGGATCCATACCCCTCTGCCTTCTCCTCTCTGCCCGTGCACAGTATTTCCTCCTGAAGGAAAGTGATTCTTCTTTTCTCCGTTGCAGTGGCTGTGGCCAGAGCCCAGGTACAACAGGAGCCGTCAATGGAGACCACCGAGGGCAACGGCATTAATATCAGCTGCTCACACCCCAAAATCCAGCCCACCGATTACATACACTGGTACCGTCAGCTCCTGGGCCAAGGTCCCGAAATCCTTGTACTCACTCCTGGAGGGTCCAAAGAGCTGCCGGACGGTGCGGGTCATCTGTGGGTATCGTCAGATCGCAAGTCCAGCGCTCTGTACCTGTCCCAGCCCCGGCGCGGGGACTCGGCCGTGTATTACTGCGCGCTGAGGGACACGGGCAGAGGAGCCGCGGCTGCGGCCGGGCAAGAACCGCCGCGGGCAAGGCCGGGCGGGGTCAGCAGGGGGCGCTGCTCGGGATACAGACACAGCCGCTCGGAACCCCGCGGGACTCCAGCCCGCAGCGCTCACGGCTGCAGAACAAGGTCTGGATTTCCATGAGAGACTCCTCCGAGCACAACGATGCTCTCCTGCAATGTGCACAAAACATGTCTGCTGGAGTGGAAAATTCCAGCTGTGGTGTCAAGGAAATCAAGGAAGGTATTTCTGAGCCTCTCGGGAGGCAACGGAAGCCTCAGGAGATGTGTTGGCTCATTGCTCAGTGAGGAAGGGGACCAGCTGACAAATGATAGGGAAAAGGCTGAAACATTCTATACCTATTTGCCCTCATTTTAATTGGTATGGCTTCTCCTCGGGTGCATCGCATCGCTGAGCCTCCCTGAAGCCTTTCTGGGAATAAAGTAGCACCCAGAGCAGAAGAAGAAGTTGTTAATGAACTCGTAATGTACATACACAAGTTCCCAGTTCCACAAACACTCTGGAGATTGCAGACACCCAAAGAATAACTCTTAGGCCTGCATTTATGAAGAGGTGTGTGCATAGTCATTTCTAAAGGAAATATCTGTCCTGCAGACCCAGGCACAGACACTTCTCCTTCTGACATGTGCCCACACATATGCAAAAACAATCACTCCTATTCCTCCTCCTGCACCCAAGCCTTTGCACACACAACTGTGTGAACATTCCTGTACAGAGATGTGCACTCATAAAGAACATTGCAACATGTATGTATTCCCAAACACTTACATATATGCCCTCCCTTCTTCACTCCACATCTCACCCTCATTGTACTGGTTTTTGCCTCCCCATATGCGGACATTGGGCTGCTGGTTTTGACCCTGTCCAATAAAAACTGCCTTCAGGAAAGCATTTGGGCCTCATTTGACATCCTACCCTCTGTTCAGCCTCTGAGTGCACAAAAAATGCCACTGGCTTCCCTGACTCATTGTCCTTGCCCAGTAAGTTCCAGCCCTGCTACAGTTGTTCCCAGGTGTCCTCAGCAGTATGCATGGCTGGTTGTGTTCTTGGCTGTATTTCTGGTTTGTGTGCAATTGTGTGCAGCCAGGGTCCACAAGAATCCATGTGGGAGCAAAATATGCTGCATGAATCCACACTGATGTGCAGGACCCTCTGTGTGTATGTGTGTGTGTCCTTGACTGTCCTTGTGTGTCCTCGGATGTTTCCCAAAAAGGGAAAGGTGCAGATCTTACTGGTGGCACATTCCAGTGCTCTGCAATCACAGATCAGCATTTTCCCAGATGCAGAAGGAGCCCGGGTGCACTTGCACAATGATGTAGCAATCTGCATGAGATGTGTGCAGGGAAGAGGCACTGAAATGCAGTCCCTGCTCCCTGAGCCCTCCTTCTCCAGCTGCTCTAAACATCACACTCTGCTCCTGCCAGCTGCAGGCCCCAACAGGGATGGTTTCATACAAGTGTCGATTCTTAGTTTAATTCAGTTTCAGACGCTGGGAGTGCCTCAGCACACAGGCTAGTGCACAGCTGCTGTGGCCTGTGTGGAATCAGGTTGGTTTTGTGGAGAGGGAGAAAGACTGAGGGTTCCTGCCCACCTCAAGTATCTGTGTGAGTGGATTTCTTTTCAGTGCTCTGAAGGACATTCAGGAGTCTCCACGTGACAGCAAAGGGGGGATTGGAGGGAACAGACTATGGGAGTGAAAAGAGCATAGGGACTGTCCATCTTGGGCTCTACAATAAAAGCCCCATCCCCTGACATCCACCCTGGCCCTGCCGCCCCTGCTGTGCAGAGACCCGATCTCAACCCCACTCCCACCGAGCTCGCCTCCCCTCCTTTCCCTGACAAGACTCGGCGAGAGCCAGAGCGGCGCAGATGCAAGGCTCAGCCCCGGGGCGGAGCTGGAGGCAGTGGAGAGGGCGGAAGAGGAGACGTCGGAGAGGAGGCAGCACGGCCGGAGCAGAGAGCCGGGGCTGAGGGGGCGAGGGTTTTTCGAGCGGCAGAGCGGCGGGATGCGGTGGTGTCGGGGAGCGCAACTGGTGGCGCTGGCCGCGGTGCTGCTCGGTGCGCGGGGGTGGAGGTGGCGAAGGCCGGGGCTGGGACTGGGGCTGGGACTGGGACTGGGGCTGGGGCTGGGACAGGGGCTGGGGCTGGGACAGGGGCTGGGGCTGGGACAGGGGCTGGGGCTGCCTGGGATAAGCACTCGGCTCGGGATTTGTCTCTATCTCTCCTGCTCTTCCTCACTTCTTTTCACCTCTTGCTTTCATCCCCTCTCCTTAACGAATACATTCTGTCCGAGCTTTCCTGGTTGACTACTCCATTGCTTTAGCCACTCATTGATTCATTCATTCTTCCACACATCCGTTCATTCCAGCAAATCTATTTTCCCCATCCCAATCTCCCCTTCTTCAGCCTGACTCTTCTCCAAAGTACCCCACACACATTCAAATTTTCAAGCAATCACTCTCGAATAAATAGTCTCTCTAGGCTTTATTCCCAGAATATTTCCCAGTTTGCTCTGATACGTCCTCTTCTGCCTTCTCCCCTCTCTGCATGCATGGCATTTGCTGAAGAAGGAAAGTAATTCTTTTTTCCTCCGTGGCAGTGGCTGTGGCCAGAGCCCAGGTGCAGCAGGAGCCATCGCTCGAGACCACCGTTGGCACCAGCATCAACATCAGCTGCTCACACCCCAGTGCAGGGATCAGCGATTGGATACACTGGTACCGTCAGCTCCTGGGCCGAGGTCCCGAACTCCTCGTACTCACAGCTGGAGCGTCCAAAGAGCTGCCGGACGGTGCGGGTCATCTGTGGGTGTCGTCAGATCGCAAGTCCAGCGCTCTGTACCTGTCCCAGCCCCGGCGCGGGGACTCGGCCGTGTATTACTGCGCGCTGGGGGACACGGGCAGAGGAGCCGCGGCTGCGGCCGGGCAAGAACCGCCGCGGGCAGGGCCGAGCGGGGCCAGCAGGGGGCGCTGCTCGGCATACAGACACAGCCGCTCGGAACCCCGCGGGACTCCAGCCCGCAGCGCTCACGGCTGCAGAACAAGGTCTGGATTTCCATGAGAGACTCCTCCGAGCACAACGATGCTCTCCTGCAACGTGCACAAAACAGGTCTGCTGGAGAGGAAAATTCTAGCCGCGGTGTCAAGGGAACCAATGAAGGTATTTCTGAGCCTCTCGGGAGGCAACAGAAGCCTCAGGAGATGTTTTTGCTCATTGCTCATTGAGAAAGGGGATCAGCGACAAATGATAGGGAAAAGGCTAACACACTCAATGCCTCTTTGCCATCCTTTTAAGTTGTATGGCTTCTCCTTGGGTGCATCACATCGCTGAGCCTCCCTGAAGCCTTTCTGGGAATAAAGTAGCACCCAGAGCAGAAGAAGAAGTAATTTAAGAACTCGTAATATACATACACAAATTCACAGTTCCACAAACACTCTGGAGCTTGCAGAAACCCAAAGAACAATTCATATATCTGCATTTATGAACAGGAGTGTCCACTGTCATTTCCAAATGAAATATCTATCCTGCAGACCCAGGCACAGACATTTCTCCTTCTGACATGTGCCCACACATATGCAAACACAATCACTTCTATTCCTCCTCCTGCACCCAAGCCTTTGCACACACATGTATGTGAATATTCCTGTACAGAGATGTGCACTCATAAAGAACATTACAACATCTATGTATTCCCAAACACTTACATATATGCCCTCCCTTCTCCACGCCTCATCTCACCCTCATGGTTACCGGTTTTTGCCTCCCCATGTGTGGTCATTAGGCTGCTGGTTTTGACCCTGTCCTGTAAAAACTGCCTTCAGGAAAGTATTTGGGCCTCATTTGACATCCTACCCTCTGTTCGGCCTGTGAGTACAAGAAAACTGCCACTGGATTTCCTGACTCCTTGTCCTTGACCCACAAGGCTCCATCCCTGCTACAGTTGTTGAGTTTTTGCCAGGTGTCCTCAGCAGCATCCATGGCTGGTTGTGTTCTTGGCTGTATTCCTGGTTTGTGTGCACTTGTGTGCAGCCAGGGTGCACAGGAAACCATGTGGGAGCACAAATTCGTGCCTGAATCAACACTGATGTGCAGGACCCTCTGTCTCTGTGTGTGCGTGTGTGTGTGTGTGTGTGTGTGTGTGTGTGTGTGTGTCCTTGAGTGTCTTTGTGTGTCCTCGTGTGTTTCCCAACAAGGGAAAGGTGCAGATCTCACTGGAGATGCTCTCCAATGCTCTGCATCACAGAGCAGCATTTTCCCAGATGCAGAAGGAGCCTGGGTACAGTCGAACACTGATGTAGCAGTCTGCACGAGATGTGTGCAGGGAAGAGTCACTGAAACGCAGTCTCTGCTCCCTGAGCCCTCCTTCTCCAGCTGCTCTAAACATCACTCTCTGCTCCTGCCAATTGCAGGCCCCCTCAAAGCTGGTTTCATGCAAGTGCGGATTCCATTTCAAACGCCGGGAGTGCCTCAGCATGGCTGGCAGTGCTCTCACACACACACAGACATCTCTCCCTGCCATTTCACAGCTGCTGTGGCTTGTGATCCATCAGATTGATTTTGTGGAGAGGGAGAAAGAATGAGTGTTCCTGTCCAACACATGTATCGGTGTGAGTGGATTTCTTTTTTGTACCCTGAAGGACAATGCAGGAGTCTCCTCGTGACAGCAAAGGGGGGATGTGAGGGTACAGATTATGGGAGTGAAAAGAGCATATGGACTGTCCACCTTGAGCTTCATGTGTCAGAGACTGAAATATTTCATGCCTTAAACATTGATATAAAGTTTTGCTCATTATAACAAAACATGTATAAAGAAGCTACAGTCAAAGAAGCCTCCCTGAAGATACCTGGCTGGGACTTTGGACTGAGTCAAACTGCTGAGATTAGATAAAGGGAAACCTATGGTTCAATCATCTCAGGCTGAGGGAAAGGAATGCATCCACAAAGGCCAAAGCCACCAGCTGTGCTGAGAATCATCCCTGGCTGAGTTTGGAGTGGGGGCAGAGCACAGCTCACAGAAACCAGGTTTATGCAAACTGGCCCAGCTGTGGAACCCCCAACCTCACTGGCTACATCCATGGGACTTTCACGTGAGAGGCAGCTGAGGGGGAGTCACAATCCATCAAAGACCCCCCAGAGTGCTAGGCCTTGCACCACAGGACTGCAAGTGATGCAAGCAGAGTCTGCTGCTAGAGACTGCCCCTCCCCCTGGGGACATGCCTGGACATTGCCCCTAGCCTGAGTGTATATTAACCCATGGCATTCTGTGCTTTTTGGGAGGACAATCACCATCAAGAAGACCAGCTGGAGAGGATCAACGCAACATCGCTGGGATCCACGGATGGTGATATTTTCTCTTTCCCTCTTTCTGTCCCCCCACCTCTTTTCCTACTTCTCTTTTTCTCTCTTTTCTTCCCTCTCTCTCTCATATTTTCTATTAAATAAAACCGATACTATTGACTGGCATATGGTCTCGTTTGTACCTTAATTCGGGCAGAGGTATTTCCAAACAACCTTAATAATTGGATCATAACACCATGATAACAGCCCCATCCCCTGCCACCCACCCCTGCACTCCCACTGCGCTCCCCTCCCCTCCTTTCCCTGACAGGACCCGGCGAGAGCCAGAGCCTCGCTAGCGCAGTGCTCAGCCCCGGGGCGGAGCTGGCGGCGGCGGAGAAGAGAACAGAGAAGTAGAAGCGTCGGAGAGGAGGCAGCACCGCCGCAGCAGAGAGTCAGGGCTGGCAGGGGCAGCGATGCTCGCGTGGAGGAGCGGCGGGATGCGGCGGTGTCGGGACATGGGACTGGCGGCGCTGGCCGCGGTGCTGCTCGGTGCGCAGGGGTGGCAGCGGAGTTGGCGGAGCCGGGGCTGGGGCTGGGGCTGGAATCAGCCTTGAACTCGGGATTTGCCTCTGGCACTTCTGCTCCTCCTCGCTCCTTTTCAACCACTGCCGCCACGACTTCCCTCTTAACGAATCCATTCCCTCCGAGCTTGCCTGTTTGACTTCTCCATTTGTTTAGGCACTCATTGATTCACTCATTCTTCCACACATTCATTCATTCCAGCTAATCTCTTCCTCATCCCAATCTATTATTCTTCAGCCTGGATGTTCTCCAGAATATCCCACATACATTCTTATTTCCAAGCAGCTTCTCTCGGAGGAATAGTCTCTCCATGCTTTATTCTCAGACTATATCCCAGTTAGCTCCAATCTGTGCTCCTCCGCCCTTTCTGTGTGCAAGGCATTTCCTGCTAAGGAAAGTGATTCGTTTTTTCTCCTTGGCAGTGGCTGTGGCCAGAGCCCAGATACAGCAGGAGCCACGGCTGGAGACCACTGAAGGCATCGACATCAACATCAGCTGCTCACACCCCGGTGCACGGATCGGTGAAACGATTTTCTGGTACCGTCAGCTCCTGGGCCAAGGCCCCGAACTCCTCGTACTCACTGCTGGAGGTTTCAAAGAGCTGCCGGATGGCGCGGGTCATCTGTGGGTGTCGTCAGATCGCAAGTCCAGCGCTCTGTACCTGTCCCAGCCCCGGCGAGGGGACTCGGCCGTGTATTACTGCGCGCTGGGGGACACGGGCAGAGGAGCCGCGGCTGCGGCCGGGCAAGAACCGCCGCGGGCAGGGCCGGGCGGGGCCAGCAGGGGGCGCTGCCGCTCCGCAGCTCTCCCTCTGCACTCCCCGCACCCAAACAGCCCTGCGCCCCCCCGGCACACGAAAGGCTCCCGGAACCTGCCTGCTGCGCTTACAGCCTCGGCACGCACAGCCCGGCCTCCCCTCGCTCCCTCTGCCTTCTCTGCCTCACAGGGAGGTGCTGCAGGCTGCGGGTCTGGCATCACCTTCGGCCCTCTGGGCATGTCCATTGCTACTCAGTCTGGTTTGCAAAGCAAAGAGCTGCTCCTTTAGCATCTGTGGAGGAAGCTGCCAAAGCGGCTGCGCTGACAGGCCCACATGGCCTGATTCATTGAGTGCTGTCACCTCACTAGGTCATGGAATAAGAGGGGTTTGCAGTGAGGCTTTCTGAGGTGACACGTAATTCTCCATCCCTGTCCCTGGAGAAATGGCTCTCCCACGTACTGGAAGGTGCATAAGAAGCGCCATGCCTGCCAGGATGTGTAAGGATCGCACCTGAGCATCCCACTCTGTGTCGCACCTGAGGTTGGAATTCACTTCTCTACATTTTGGTCGAACCCTCAGGTGTCCACAAACACCCATGAGAGAGGATTCAGCACCTTACAGAAATAGTAGAACATCTGGAAGGGAAAACAATAAATCTCTTGGAGTAGAGGAACATTTCTTGAGGACTCTGCCACAGCAGCCTTCCATTGGAAACCAGTTGGTCCCTTTTCCTTCCCTTTTGTCACTTCTGTCATTCTGAAAAGCAGATGCCAGAATTTAGCCATGCGACAAATGTTGGAGTGAAAGACTGAGCTCCACATGAGGTTTCCCTTCAGAGACTTCCTTTAGAGACCCCGTTTCCTTTGGGGACAGGAGCCTTTCAGCATCTTCACAAACTCGCTCACTTGAGCAAGTTCAGCAGAGGCCACTCTAAGGGCATGTGAAAGGCGAGAGTGTCTGGTGCTCTAAGGCTCAAATCAAGTCCCTTTAGCTTTCAAAGGGAAGAACAAGAAAAAGGGAAAGTGACAAACAAAGCACACAATGACACCAATCAGGCAGTAGGTGATAAGGGAGAGAAGGAAGGAGCTCAGAGCTCATCATCCTCTAATTGATGGGCCATTAGGAAACTGCTGTGAAGTGGCTAAGGCTGAGTTTTGTCAGTGACAAGCAGCGACAAGAAGTACATGAGGATAATGGAGGTTTGAGGAGGTTTTGTGGGACTCAGCAACACCCACTAAGAAATGCTTGTGAGGTTCTGGAGTCCCCAGCCTTGCAGTTACCCAAAAGCCATCTCGATGTGGCCTGGGCAACCCGCTCTATGTGAGCCTTTCTGAGAAAGGGCTTGAACCAGGTGACCCTGAAAAATGTCCCTTGCAAAGTAAACCATGATCTGATTCAGTGTTCTGAGACATGAGGAGAGTGTGAGAGAAATCATGGAGCCTTCAAAGGAGAAGCAAAAAGAGAGGTTTTAATCTTCTAAGAGTGACTTGGTGGATGAAGAGAGGGGGGAGTCAGATGTGCTGAAGAAGCTCTGAGGGCAGACACTGGGATGGAGCAGGTGCAGTCAAGGCAGACAAAGTGTTAGGGACGAGGAGAGAGGAGACAGAAGCCCCAGAAAAGGAGAGACTGCCAGTGATGTGTCCCTGGGGTCAGCAAGGATGGTTACAGGTTTCTCTTCTCAGCACAAGTGGAGAATCCTCCTCTCCCTGTACATGTTTTATAATTTTATCTCTGCTCTAAAGCCTAAGAAGGCACAACCACTGAAGGAGCCTGTAGCAAAGTAAGCATGATCCTGCTCTTCCACCTGGAAAATCTGTGACAGCCTCGGGATTCTCCACTTCTCTAGAAACCTCCTTTTACACGGTGGGGAGGTGCAACACTTCCATGAAAATTTTCCTATTACAGCCGTTATCATTATCTGCATCATTGTTCATGCCATTCTAGAGGGGGTTTTGTGACAAAGTAGTTTTAGACAAAACCAAAATGAACAGTATGCAATCATTCTGGAGTTGACCTGGAAAAAGGACTGGGAGGCAGGGACCTGGGAAAGATGCATTTGTCCCAGGCAAATGAAGAAGGACAGGGGAGAATGACAGAGACAGAGGAGTCTTCTGTTCCCAGAGGAAATGGCAATGACCTCACAAACCTGAGGACACCATGAGAAGAAGAGAAACCTCATTGAGGAAGAAGCCCCTAACCTCCCAAATACTCAGCAGTGCTTCCTTTGCTGCCCCCAGAGAATCGTTTCCGGCAGCTCTGTTGTCTCAGGGCTGGGAGGTGCTTTCTGATTCTTCCTCACTCAGCAAACACGCAGCTTGGTCTCGGCATGCACCTCGCATATCTCATCCTCACTCTCTTCCTGGGCCAGCTCCTGGGTAAGTCCTGGCTTTTCCCCAAGACACCCTTCTTCTTCTTCTTCTTCCTCCCCCCAGGAAACCCTCAACAGCCTTACCAGGACCATGTGGGGAAATATCAGTGAATAGAGGGAAAAGGCTGAGGAATCTCTGCTTCTATTTGTGGTTTTGCAAGTGTTCACTCAAAAACCTCTTAAATTTGTAAAGGAAATAGGAAGAGAGAGAAGGGAAACCTCAGACCTCTTCTCTCTTTTCTCTCGAATTCTTCTCACTCTGCCTCTCTCTTGTCATTCTTCTGCTGTTACCACAGGAGATCTCAGCTATCTCTGCAATCCCATATATCCCTCATTTTAATGTAAATCCACGGATCCTGTCAAAGCTGCTTTAGGGACCTACAAGTTCTCATTTCACTGACATTGATAAGGTGTCCCATTCTGCCTCCAGGCTGCCACAGCCCTGCCCCAGCTTCCAGTGTTCTCTGGGCTGGCAACACAACTCGGGCTCCCTCTTTCCAAGCCCAGCATAGTGTGTACTCAGGGATCGAGGAGCCCTCTGAGGTGACAGGGATTGTGAAGCAGAATGAATCCTTCCTCTGTTCCTGTCTGCACCACTCAGCCTGCTGGAGGGCTGTTGGTTCAAGCATATGCCTTTCAGGCATTACAGGTTGTTCCCTGGTCCTCTGAGCAGTAGGAGCAGAAGGAGGGACACAACACAGCTCTGCCTTGGATCATGCCATTCGAAGAGCCCTGAACTCCTGCCCAAAGTCACTCAGGACTCCTCTATAAGGCAGGGAGCTTTCACCAATCAAGGTTTTCCACCACTTTGTTTTGATTCCTATAGTCCTTCCCCCTGGAGCTGCTGACCTTCACTTTCTTCCAGGCACCACATGGCAGAGCACAGTCACCCAGGAAGATGGACAAGTCATGGTGAAGCAGGGACACCCGTTTGAGACTACCTGCAAATACCACACCAGTTATTTTACTGCCTTGGTCTGGTACCAGCTGCGGAAAGGCCAAGCCCCACAGCTGATCTCCTATCAGTCATTACCTGGCCCCAAGCACAATGGCCATATCACCACAAGTCTGAACACCACGGGGAAATACAGTGTCCTGCGGGTGGAGGAAGTGGAGATCTCTGACAGTGCCTTGTACCTCTGTGCTGTGGAAGACACCCTGGTGCAGGGAGCTTCCTGGGCTGTGCAACAACCCAGGGGAGGGAGGGATGTGCTTGTGGGAAGACGAGCTTGGGGGAAGAGACACACCAAAGTTACCTCCCAATATGTGTACAATGATCTGATGGTTTTGACCACATCCATCCTAACACTTCCCTCGGGAAGGTATTTTAGACTATTTTGATGCATCTCCACGTTGTGCAGTCACTAAGTAAAGAAAAATTGCCCTCTGCTTGCCTAGGACCTTGTCCTTCCACATTCCAAACGTCATCCTTTTGGCCCCACATGTCCTCAGCAGTGTCCTCGAGTGATTATGTTCACAGGGTGTGTTCCTGCCTCGTGTGCTCTTTGAGCTTCCAGGTTTGCATGAACATGTGAGAAGCACAAAGTTGTGTATGACTCCATAGTGGTGTTCACGAACCTGTGTCTGTCCATGTGTGTCACTCTCGGGTGGCAATTTCATGACTCTGTAAAGTATACTGTGCACTGCTCTGGCCCTGAATAGAACCAAGCAGCAGCTTCCCGGGGTCAGAAGGAGCCTTATTGCAGCTGAGTGCTGACGGCACCTGCCCGCTACAGATGTGAGCAAGAAAGAGGCAGTGAAATGCAGCCCCGTTGTCTCCTGAGCACTCTCTTTCCTGCCCCTCCAAAGCTCACACTCCACTGATGCTGATTTCAAGCCCAACAAGAATAGTTTCAGTGCACCTTGGATGCTCAGTTTAACTCAGGACAAACACCACGGTCGGGACCTCAGCACGGCTCGCAGCCCCCGTGCCCTGCGCCCCAGCCGTGACACAGCCGCTCTCAGCAGGGCTGCAGAGAGCCAAAGGAGGAGCTTTGCCTCGTTCGCATGGCGAGAGGCTCGGCAATCGTGCCGCCCGTGTGCTGCCAACGGCGGAGTGGATGTGCTTCCCGTGCAGTGTCGGTGGTGTGCGGGATGGGACAGAGCTGTGTCTTGTCCCTGGCGATGCCAAACGTCCTTGTGTCGCTGATTGTGCTGGTGGTGTGAGAGGCGGGGGCTGAGCCCGGCCGGGGCGGAGCTGTCAGTGAGGAGAGGAGAGGAGAGGAGAGGAGAGGAGAGGGGAGGGGAGGGAGGGGAGGGAGGGAGGAGGAGGGGGAGGAGAGGAGGGAGAGGGAGGAGGGGGAGGAGAAAGGGAGGGGAGGAGGAGGGAGGGAGAGGAGAGGAGAGGAGAGGAGAGAGGAGAGGAGAGGAGAGGAGAGGAGAGGAGAGGAGAGGAGAGGAGAGGAGAGGAGAGAGAGGAGAGGAGAGGAGAGGAGAGGAGAGGAGAGGGAGAGGAGAGGAGAGGAGAGGAGAGGAGAGGAGAGGAGAGGAGAGGGAGGAGAGGAGAGGAGAGGAGAGGAGAGGAGAGGAGAGGAGAGGAGAGGAGAGGAGAGGAGAGGAGAGGAGAGGAGAGGAGAGGAGAGGAGAGGAGAGGAGAGGAGAGGAGAGGAGAGGAGAGGAGGCAGCACGGGGGGAGCAGAGAGCCCGCCGGGGCTGAGTGGGCCAGCGGTGCTCGGGCGGCAGAGCGGCGGGATGCGGCCGTGTCGGGGCATGAGGCTGGCGGTGCTGGCCGCGGTGCTGCTCGGTGAGCAGGGGTGGCGGCTGCGGGGCAGCCGGGTCGGGGGCTATGTGAGACCGGAGGGGGCTATGTGAGACCGGAACTGGAACCCAAGATTTATCTGTTACCCTTATGCTCTTTCTCGGTTCATATTTACTCTCTGTCCCGTCATCTGTCATCATACTCCCTCAGTGAAGCCATTCCCTCCGAATTTGCCTTTGTTCCTCCATTTCTTTTTCCATCCATCCATCCATCCATCCATCCATCCATCCATCCATTCCTCTCAGACAGTCAGTTTTCCTCATTCCCTTTTCCTCACATTAATTCTGATTGTCCAACAAAGTATCCCCCATAGATTCTTGTCCCCAGCTGTCGGAACTCCTTGCTTTATTCTCAGAATGTATCCCCATCAACTCTCACTGGTCCTCCTCTCCCCTCTCCCGCTGCTTGGCATTTACTGTGGAAGAAAAACGATTCTTCTTTTCTCCCCAACAGTGGCTGTTGCCAAAGCCCAAATACAGCAGGAGCCCTGGCTGGAGACCGCCGAGGGCATGGGCATCAACATCAGCTGCTCACATCTCAATATCCAAGCTAATGAGTACATCTTCTGGTACCGTCAGCGCCCGGGCCGGGGCCCCGAATTCCTCACCGTAACACTGAAAGTGTCCAAAGAGCTGCCGGACGGTGCGGGTCATCTGTGGGTGTCGTCAGATCGCAAGTCCAGCGCTCTGTACCTGTCCCAGCCCCGGCGCGGGGACTCGGCCGTGTATTACTGCGCGCTGAGGGACACGGGCAGAGGAGCCGCGGCTGCGGCCGGGCAAGAACCGCCGCGGGCAGGGCCGGGCGGGGCCAGCAGGGGGCGCTGCCGCTCCGCAGCTCTCCCTCTGCACTCCCCGCACCCAAACAGCCCTGCGCGCCCGCCCGGCACACGAAAGGCTCCCGAAACCTGCCTGCTGCGCTTACAGCCTCGTCACGCACAGCCCGGCCTCCCCTCACTCCCTCTGCCTTCTCTGCCTGACAGGAAACTGCTGCGGAATTCGGCTGGTCCATCGCCTTTGGCCCTCTGGGCATGTCCATTGTTACTCTCAGCCTGGTTTGCAAAGCGAAGAGCTGCTCCTTTAGCATCTGTGGAGGAAGTTGCCAAAGCAGCTGCATTGACACGCCAATGTGGTGTAATTCACGGAGTGCTGCCAGCTCAGTAGGTCATGGCATGAGAGGGGTTTGCAGTGAGGCTTTCTGAGCTGTCAGGTAATTCTCCATCTCTGTCCCTGGAGAAATGGCTCTCCCATGTACTGGAACATGGATGAGAAGCCACTTTCCCATCTGGATGTGTAAGGAAGGTGTACTTTGGATTCTGGGGTTGGAATCCAGTTCACTGCCTTTTATTCTAATTCTCGGGTGTCCACAAACACCCATGAGAGAGGATTCAACACCTTACAGGAATAGTAGAACATCTGGGAGGGAAAACAATAAATCTCTTGGAGTAGAGGAACATTTCAAATCTCTTGAGGACTCTGTCACAGCTGCCTTCTACCTGAAACTGATTGGTCCCTTTTCCTTCACGTTTGTCACTTCTCTGTCATCCTGAATGTCAGATGACAGGATTTAGCCATGCTGCAAGTGTTGGAAGGACACACTTGAAAAACTGAGCTCCACATGAGGTTTCCCTCCAGGGACTTGATCTATAAACCCTATTGCCTTTGGGGACAGGAGCCTTTTAGTGTCTTCTGACTCAACTCACTCCCTTGAGCAAGTTCAGCAGAGGCCACTCTAAGGGCATGTGAAAGGTGAGAGTGTCTGGTGCCCAAAGGCTCAGATCAAGTCCATTTTCCTATCAAAGGGAAGAACAAGGAAAAGGGAAAGTGATAAACAAAGCACACAATGACACCAATCAGGCAGTAAGTGATTAGGGAGAGAAGGAGGGAGCTCAGAGCTTATCACCCTTTTATTGATGGGCCATTAGGAAAGAGCGGTTGCAGCTATGAATTGACTCAGGCTGAGCTTGGTTAGTGGCAAAGTGTTAGGGATGATTATAGAGGAGACGTAAGGCCCAGAAAAGGAGAGTTTGCCAGAGATATGTTCCTGGGATCAAGGATGGTTGCAAGTTTCTCTTCACAGCACAAATGCTGGGAAGAATCCTCATCTCCCTGTATCTGTCTTGGCATCTTGTGTCTGCTCTGAAGCCTAGGAAGGCACAATCTTTGAAGGAGCCTGTAGCAGGATGAGCTTTCACGTGCAAAATCTGTGACTGTCTCAGGACCCTCCATTTCTGTAGAAACCTCCTTTTACACCACGGGGAGGTTCAACACCTCCATGGGAATGTTCCTATTCCAACTATTACCATTACCTGCATCATTGTTCATGTCATTGTAGAGCTTTTTATAACAAACCTGTTTAAGAGGAAATGCAAATGAATAGTATGGGATCACTCTGGAGTTCACTCAGAAAAGAGGGGGGAAGTCAGGGATCTGGAAAATACATGTTTGTCCTAGGCAGATGAAGAAGGGCAGGGGAGAAGTGACAGAGACAGGGGAGTTTCCTGTTCCCAGAGGAAATAGCAAAGACCTCACAGAGCTGAGGACTCTAGGAGAAGACAAGAAATATCACTGGGGAAGAAGCACCTAACCTCCCAAATGCCCAGCAGTGGCTGTGCAGCAGAGCTGGTGATTCCAGCTGGGGAGGTGAGGAATCCACTGCGAGCTGAGTGAGAGCAGCTCCTTGCCATGATGGAGACCCCAGAGGCACGGAATGGTCAGAATGCCAATGGCTGAGGAAGCCACGGGGGCTGCTGCTGGGCGAGGGGGAAATGCAGAAGGAGCATTTCAGGCACTGGAAGGACAGGTCATCTCTCTGCCCCTGCCCCACTGCTTCCTTTGCTGCCCCCAGAGAATCGTTTCCGGCAGCTCTGTTCTCTCGGGGCTGGGAGGTGCTTTCTGACTCTTCCTCACTCAGCAAACACGCAGCTTGGTCTCGGCATGCACCTCGCATATCTCATCCTCACTCTCTTCCTGGGCCAGCTCCTGGGTAAGTCCTGGCTTTTCCCTAAGGTCCCCTCCTTCTCCTTCTTCTTCCCTCCAGGAAGCCCTCAACAGCCTTACCAGGACCATGTGGGGAAATATCAGTGAATAAATAGAGCGAAAAGGCTGAGAAATTGCTGCTTCTGTTTGTGGTTTTGCAAGTGTCCATGCAAGAAGCTCTTAGATTTTTACAGGAAATAGGAAGAGAGAGAAGGGAAACCTCAGACCCCTTCTCTGTATTTTCTCTCCCCTTCAGTCCATCTCGCTCTGCTTCTCTCTTCTCATTCTCCTGCTGTCACCACAGGAGATCTCAGCTGTCTCTGCAGTTCCACATCCTTCCTGTTTAAATGTAAATTCCCAGATCCTGCCGAACTTGCCCCAGGCACTTCATTGTTTTTCAATTCACTACATTAACAGTGTGTCCCATTCTGCCTTAAGGCTGCCATGGGTCTGCCACAGCTTCCAGTGTTCTCTGGGCTGGCAACACAACTTCGGCTCCCTCTTTCCAAGCGCAGCATGGTGTGTACTCAGGGGTCGAGGATCCCTCTGAGGTGACAGGGATAGGGAAGTAGGATGAATTTTTCTGCTGTACCTCGATCGGCTCCTCAGCCAGCTGGGGGGGGTGTTGGTTCAAGCACATGCATTTCAGACATGACAGGTTGTTCCCTGGTCCTCTGAGCAGTAGGAGCAGGAGGAGGGACACAGCACAGCTCTCCTTTGGATCATGCTGTTCAATGAGCTCCGAACTCCTAGGTGAACCCAAAGTCACTCAGGTCTCCTCTGCAAGGCAGGGAGCTTGGTACAACCAGTTTTTTTAACCCACATTATTGTGCTTCCCATAGTCTCCTTCCCCTTGGAGCTTTTGACCTTCAGTTTTTTCCAGGCACCACATGGCAGATCACAGTGACCCAGGAAGATGCACAAGTCATGGTGAAGCAGAGACACCTCTTCCAGACCACCTGCAAATACCACACCAATGATTTTAGGGGATTACTCTGGTACCAGATGCGGAAAGGCCAAGCCCCACAGCTGATCTCCTATCAGTCATTACCTGGCCCCAAGCACAATGGCCATATCACCACAAGTCTGAACACCACGGGGAAATACAGTGTCCTGCGGGTGGAGGAAGTGGAGATCTCTGACAGTGCCTTGTACCTCTGTGCTGTGGAAGACACCACGGTGCAGGGAGCTTCCTGGGCTGTGCAACAACCCAGGGGAGGGAGGGGAACGTGTGTGTGAGAGGCTGACTTTGTATGAAGGGACCCTCAAGTCACTCCAGTGCTCACCAGAAGTTGCCTCACTAGGTGTGTAAAACCATCGGATGATATGATCCCGTCTGTCCCACTACTTCCCTCATTTCCCTGTGCATTATTTTCTATCATCTCCACATTGTGTACTCTCGAAGTAGAAAAAGAGTATATATATGCCATAGCTTTTCAAGGACCTTGTCCTTCCACACAGTGCTTCAGCCCTGCTGCTTTTGGCCCTAGTTATCCTCAGCAGAGCCCAGGGATGATGTGTGTTCCTGCCTCGTGTTCTCTTGCAGCAGCCCAGTTTCCATGAACATGTGAAGTACGAATCTGTGTGTGACTCCACGCTGAAATGCAGCCCCGTTGTCTCCTGAGCACTCTCTATCCTGCCCCTCCACAGCTCACGCTCCACTGATGCTGATTTCAAGACCAACAAGAATAGTTTCAGTGCACCTTGGATGCTCACTTTACCTCAGGAGAGTCACCACGGTCGGGACCTCAGCACGGCTCGCAGCCCCCGTGCCCTGCGCCCCAGCCGTGACACAGCCGCTCTCAGCAGGGCTGCAGAGAGCCAAAGGAGGAGCTTTGCCTCGTTCGCATGGCGAGAGGCTCGGCAATCGCGCCGCCCGTGTGCTGCCAACGGCGGAGTGGATGTGCTTCCCGTGCAGTGTCGGTGGTGTGCGGGATGGGACAGTTCTGTGTCTTGTCCCTGGCGATGCCAAACGTCCTTGTGTCGCTGATTGTGCTGGTGGTGTGAGAGGCGGGGGCTGAGCCCGGCCGGGGCGGAGCTGTCAGTGTTGGAGAGCTGAGGAGAGGAGAGGTGATGAGAGGAGGCAGCACGGCCGGAACAGAGAGCCGGTCGGGGCTGAGGAGGCCAGCGATGCTCGGGCGGCGGAGCGGCGGGATGCGGCCGTGTCGGGGCATGGGGCTGGCGGCGCTGGCTGCGGTGCTGCTCGGTGAGCAGGGGTGGTGGCACAGGGGCTGGGGCTGGGTGACCCCGCAGGTCCCTGGAGGCTGCCGTGTTGCCTGGCTTCTTCACACACATCTTCCCGCGACCTATTCTCCCGTTCATTCCTCCCTCCTTGCACCCCATGCTCCTTCAGAAGTCTCCCGGTTCTCTATTTTGCCCAAGCCTGCACAAACATTCCTTTCCGCTCTATCTTTCTTTATGACTCATGCAGTCAGTCCTGCTCCCTTGTTACTTTTCTTGCTGTCTTTTTATGCTTTGTGCCACAACCTCCCATTCTCTAGTGACTGCCCCTATCCTCCTGTCATTCATGCAATCATTCCCTCCACAAACGATGAATGGATGCTTACATTCCTTCATGTATTGACATCCTTTGGGGACTGTTTTCTTCATAATCTCTGTATATTTCTGACTGCTTCGGCGGGATTTGTCCTGGGGATTGGCAGGCAGGGCTGGGTTGAAATTAGAAGCTGACGTTTGCTCTTCTTTTTCTCCCTGGCAGTGACTAGGGTCAGAGCCCAGATACAGCAGGATCCATGGCTGCAGACCACCGAGGGCACCAGCATCACCATCAAATGCTCACATCCCAACATCCAGGCTAGTGCTTTCATCCATTTCTACCGTCAGCTCCCTGACCAAAGCCTCCAGCTCCTAGCGGTCACTGCTAAACGGTCTAAGGACATACAGGCCCCTCAAGGGCGTCTGTCAGTGTCGGCAGATCGCAAGTCCAGCGCTCTGTACCTGTCCCAGCCCCGGCGCGGGGACTCGGCCGTGTATTACTGCGCGCTGGGGGACACGGGCAGAGGAGCCGCGGCTGCGGCCGGGCAAGAACCGCCGCGGGCAGGGCCGGGCGGGGCCAGCAGGGGGCGCTGCCGCTCCGCCCGCCCGCTGAGCGAGAGCAGCTCCTTGCCGTGACTGAGACCCCAGAGGCACGGAATGGTCAGAATGCCAATGGCTGAGGAAGCCACGGGGGCTGCTAGTGGACGAGGGAGCAACCCAGAAGGAGCATTTCAGGCACTGGAAGGACAGGTCATCTCTCTGCCCCTTCCGCTGCTTCCTTTGCTGCCCCCAGTGTGTCGTTTCCAGCCGAATCCACATCGTTGTGCTTCCCATAGTCCTTCCCCGTGGAGCTGCTGACCTTCACGTTCTTCCAGGCACCACGGGGCAGATCACGGTCACTCAGGAAGATGGACACGCCACGTTGAAGCAGAGAAACCCCTTCTAAACCACCTGCAAATACCACATCAGTTATTTTTATGCCTTGCTCTGGTACAGGCTTCCTTGGCTGTGCAACTACCCAGGGGAGTGAGGGGATGTGTCTATGTGAGTCAGAGCTTGGGGAAGTGACCCTGAGCTCACCCTGATGCTCAGCAGAAGTTGTCTCCCCAGGTGTGTACAATGGTCTGATGATTTTGACCCCATCCATGCTAACATTTTTTCGTGTCCCTCGGCATTATTTTTACACATCTCCACATTTTGCCCTCCAGAATTAAAAAAAAAAATAAATAAATTTTAAAAAAAAATTAAAAACAGCCCTGTCCATCTCTAGGACGTTGTACTTCCGCATAGTGCTCCAACCCTGCTGCTTTTGGCCCTAGCTGTCCTCAGCAGAGCCCAGGGATGATGTGTGTTCCTGCCTCGTGTACTCTTGGAGCAGCTCGGTTTCCACGGACACGTGTAAAGCACAGAGTTGTGTGTGGCTCCACACTGAAATGCAGCCCCCTTGTCTCCTGAGCACTCCTTTCCCTGCCCCGCAAAAGCTCACACTCCGCTGGTGCTGATTTCAAGTCCAACAAGGATGGTTTCATTACAGCCTGGATGCTCAGTTTACCTCAGGACAAACACCACGGTCGGGACCTCAGCACGGCTCGCAGCCCCCGTGCCCTGCGCCCCAGCCGTGACACAGCCGCTCTCAGCAGGGCTGCAGAGAGCCAAAGGAGGAGCTTTGCCTCGTGGGCATGGCGAGAGGCTTGGCAATCGTGCCTTACGTGTGCTGCCAGCGGCGGAGTGGATGTGCTTCCCGTGCAGTGTCAGTGCTGTGCGGGATGGGACAGTTCTGTGTCTTGTCCCTGGCGATGCCAAAAGTCCTTGTGTCGCTCACTGTGCTGGTGGTGTGAGAGGCGGGGGCTGAGCCCGGCCGGGGCGGAGCTGTCAGTGTTGAGGAGGAGAGTGGAGGAGAGGAGAGGAGAGAGAGGAGAGGAGAGGAGAGGAGAGGAGAGGAGAGGAGAGGAGAGGAGAGGAGAGGAGAGGAGAGGAGAGGAGAGGAGAGGAGAGGAGAGGAGAGGAGAGGAGAGGAGAGGAGGCAGCACGGCCGGAGCAGAGCGCCGGGGCTGAGGGGGCGAGCGATGCTCGGGCGGCGGAGCGGCGGGATGCGGCCGTGTCGGGGCATGGGGCTGGCGGCGCTGGCCGCGGTGCTGCTCGGTGAGCAGGGATGGCGGTGGCGGGGGCGCGGCTGGGGCTGGGTGACTCCGCAATCCCTGCCGTCCTGCCTGGCTTCTTGGCAGAGCTCTTCCCTCGAACTGTTATCCCGTTCATCTCTCCCTCTTGTCCACCCCATTCTGCCTCGGAAATCTCCAGGTTCTGTTCTTTGCCCAGCCCTGCACAAACATTCCTTCTTTATAGCTCACGAAGTCAGTCCTTACCCGTTGCTACTTTTCTTCCTGTCTTTTTGTGCTTTCTCTCCCATCCTTCCATTGTCCATTGAATCCCCCAATCCTCCTGTCATTCACACACTCATCTCTCCACGACTAATTAAGGGACACTTCCATTCCTGCATGTCTTGAAAGTCTCTGGGGACTGTTTTCTTCATTACCTCTCTATATTCCTTTCTGCTTCTGCAGGGTTTGTTAGGTGCACTAGGGCAAGGTAGGATTTGAGGTTTGTCCTTTTTCTGTCCCTGGCAGTGGCATCAAGCAGAGCCCAAGTGCAGCAGGACCCGTGGCTGGAGACCACAGAGGGTATCGGCATCAGCATCAACTGCTCACACCCCACCAAACGCATCGAGGATTACATCCATTTCTACCGTCAGCTCCCGGGCCAAAGCCCCGAATTCCTGGCACTCACAGCTAGAGCGTCTAGGGATCTGTCGGACATTGCAGGAAAGCTGTCGGTGTCAGAGGACGGCCGGAGCAGCGCTCTGTACCTGTCCCAGCCGCGGCGCGGGGACTCGGCCGTGTATTACTGCGCGCTGAGGGACACGGGCAGAGGAGCCGCGGCTGCGGCCGGGCAAGAACCGCCGCGGGCAGGGCCGGGCGGGGCCAGCAGGGGGCGCTGCTGCTCCGCCCGCCGGGGCCTCTTTGCCCTGCTCGTCCCGAGCGCCCGGGGAGCTTCTGACAGGGACAGTGACAGTGACAGGGACAGGGACACAGTGACAGTGACAGCGACAGGGACACTGACGCTGACATTGACACCGACAGTGACAGTGACACCGACACCATCGTGGCTCTGCAGCGCCACAGCCTCTATCATTCCCTTTCCCTCTCTCTGCTCCCTACCCAAAACAACGTGGGTTCTTCACGACATCCAAATAGTTTTTCACTGTGTTTGGTTAGGCAGGTGATCCACGATAAGGCAATGAAATTTATGGGTTTATGAGATGATCACCTCACTCTTCTGGGGGCTGTCATCCGCAGTCAGGGGGTCTATCATTACACCCTGATCTTGAGTGAGGAGGTTGTACCAAAGTGGGTTGTGCAGGAAGTCCTGCTGCCAAAGAGAAGGAGTGTGTCTGACTCTAGGTATGGGTGTTTGCAGGAGGTGCTGTTCCCAGACATGTTTCCCTTGAAGGGCTTCATTTAAGGATGGCACCCTAAATATATTCATATTAATAAAATGAATTATGAATTTGATGTATTATGATAATGATTATGATAAAAGGCCTTAATCAGAATTATTCACTATAATGTATAGAGATTTATAACTACCCATATAGTGCCCTGTTCATCAAATCAGTAATTTCAAAGCTAGCTTAATAATCATTGAGTAGTTATTTAGGTAACTCACCTATACAAATGACTGTGAGAAAATCTCTTTTGTCCTGCCTTGAGAAGTGACCTAGACGGCATTTCCCACACTCAAGGCAGGTATGTGGGGGTGTCTTCATACATACTCCTAGTAAGGTATGTTAGAACTCACTGCCCTTATAAAGTGGGACTGGGGTTTTGTAGTATAAAGTGAGGGAGTGTCAGTGAGATGTTGCTCATTGAGCTGTGCCACCTCACCAGCCCTTAGCCCAGTGGCTTTAGGAAAGTTTTCAGTACTATTGCTTATTTGTTCCTTTGTCAGGAACTTTTCCTGCCCCATCCTCACCAATGCTAGTTTGTGTCAGGAAATATTGTTCTTCTGAATATTTAACTTTGTGTGTCAGACTGCTCTCAGCATTCTGCAACACCAAAACCAGTGTGATCCCCCCTTGTCCATCACTGATAATTTTTGCAAACAGGGCAAAGTTTGAGCTGGTTTATCCCTCCCAAGGCAGAACATCCTGCTGCATCTCCTTAGAAGGTGGCACAGTGCCATGTTTTTGATTTAGTCTGAGAATGATGCTGTGGCACACTGTTGGTTTCGCTTCAGCTCAGCTGGGCTTATCCTCAGTCAAGGACTTTCCAGTGCCTCATGACCTGCCAGTGATAAAGTGCACAATAAGATGGGAGGGATCATGGTCAGGACAGCTGATCTACACTGCCAAAGGGGTCTTCTATACCATAAGATGCCATGCTCAGTGTACAAACTGGGGTGGGGTTGTCCAGGAGGTGTCAATTGCTGCTCAGGGACTGACTGGGCATTGCTCAGGAGGTGCTGAGTAACTGTGTTGTGCATCACTTTTTGTGCAAGGACTTGTTTTGCTTGGGTTTTATTCCAGTCTGTCTCTCTCACTTTCAAAACTATTACTATTTTTATAATCATCAGCAGCAGCATTATAGATTACTTTCTTGCAACTATTAAAATCTTCTTATCTCGACCTATGAGTGTTTACTTTTATTCTGACTCTCCTCCCCATCCCATGGGTGCAGCAGTTGGTGTGAGGGGTGAGCAAGCACATGTATGTACTTAGCAGCTGGCTGGGGTTAAAACACAAGACCTGAAGGGCTTGGCAGTTCTCCTGCTCTAAGACAGACACAAAGCCCAGCAGACTCCCACCTGCCATCCATGTCTCTTTCAGACATTGAACCACTCCACATATCAAGTCTGTCTGTGAAGGTTAATATAAAAATTAGAGAATATCCACATTGCTGCACCTCCCCAAAGGATTCCCATGTTGCTAGAAAAAATATAAATTCCTGCATTGTTAGAAGCTTCTGCCAGATTCCACTCAGGCCACAGACACTGAGATTGGGACATGAGAAGTGAAGCAGCAGTGAAACTGTCTCAGGACTCACTATAAGGTAAGTACCCTCTGCTCATAAGGCAGAGATGTTTAGGAATAACATTAATTTACAGAGGAGATGAAAATGTCGTTTTGCTGTGAGTGTTCATGCATTCTTTTAATTTTTTTTCCCATCCTTTAATTGAGGTACTGGCTCTTTTTCTTCTTTTGCCTTGCATCCAGGTGCAGTTGGGGTATTTGCCTGGAGCAAGAGGCAGCTGCAGCCTCCTCTGGCACCATGAGGGTGGCTGAGTTTATCTTGTAGCCAAAGTTCCTATAGGCAAACACTTTCTGCACCTAATACAAGATTATAGACAGTGCATTTGGTTACTTAAGTGAGGTTTTACTACTGAAGGGACTGCAGGGGTGGCTTCTGTGAGAAGGTGCCAGAAGCTGCCCCTGTGTCAGACAGAGCCGCTTCCAGTTGGTTCCAAGATGGACACCACTGTGGCCAAAGCTAAGCCCATCAGCAGTGCTGGTAGCATCTCTGATAACATCTCAGAGAAAAGGTTCAAAAAGGTGTGCAGCAGCTGAGAGAGAGGAGTGAGAAAAAGAGAGGAGTGAAAGAAGGTGGGAGAAAGAGCTCTGCAGATGCCAAGTCAGTGAGGAAGGAGGGAGATGAGGTGCTCCAAGTGACAGAGCAGAGATTTCTTTGCAGCCTTGGAGAAGACAATGGTGTGCTCAGGTGGCCAAGAAGGCCAATGGCACCTGGCCTGTACCAGAAGTAGTGTGGCCAACACGACCAGGGCAGTGACTGTCCCTTGTCCTGGGCCCTGGTGAAACACCTTGAATCCTGTGCTCAGCTTTGGGCCCCTTTTGCCAAGAAAGACACGATGGGCCATGAAGATGGTGAAGGCTAGAGAGGGTGAGTCCTGTGAGAAGCAGGGGTGAGATGTGGGGGTGTTTAGCCTAGAGAAGAGGAGGCTCAGGGGGACCTTGCTGCTTTCTACAACTACCTGAAAGGAGGTTGTAGCAAAGTAGGTGCTGGTTTTGTCTGGTTTGCGCTGGATTAGTGGTGGATGTGGCAGTGCCAGAGTACAGCTGAGTGGTGATGGCATCAGCCTGCAAGAGATCAGTGCAGGGAAGAGACCCTGAAATGCAGTCCTGGTATCCTGAGCCATCCTTTTCCTGTCCCTCCAGGAACGCCAAAGAACTGATGACTGCTTTGGACTTCAGCCCACAAGGACATTTGTGGCTCACGTTGGAATCATGGTCTGAATGCCCAGCAACTGCCCCTGGCAGAGAAGAGAAGAGACATTGGACTCTAGACCTCAAGCCCAAAACCTCCTGCTCTCCCACAGCTATGCTCAGAACCCTTGATCTGACCAGGACTCTGCACACTGAGCCAATTTTCTAAGCCCATCTCTGCTCCTGAAAGTCTGTCATGCTGTGCTCAGTTCCAATGTGCAGGTGGTGCAGCTGAGGGCTTCTTCCTTTCCTTTTGTGACCTCAGAGACATCAGTGCCAGGGAGTTCTGCTGGCAAGCTCAGCCAGGGCTGACTCTTTTCTTCATGGACCTGCTTTTGAGCTGCAGCCCTAGAGTAGCTGAGGGCCAAGCTCATCACTTTATCAGAAGGTAACAGGCACTGCAGAGAAGGGAAGAGCAGAGGAGATTTTTACCTAGAGTTTAACAGGACCTAAAACAGCCTCTCTCATGTTTCCTTTATGACCAAATTAGGGACAAATGGATCCAGGGGTGAGGTGGGTGGGAAACTGGCTGCTCTACCTGGCTCAGAGTTGTAATTTCTGTGCATAACCCAGGTCTAGGTATGGGAATCAGTAGGAAGGCCATGTTAATGTTAATACTGTTAATGTTTGCATGAACACTATGAGTACTGGAAAGTTGGGAGCTCACAGAAGTCCATGGATAACACCCAGTGAGAGGAAGAGGCCTTGACTGTCAGGCACAGCTCCTCTTCAGAAGAGATGGACAGACCCCTTAGAGAAAAGAGTGAGGGATTTCAGGAGACACCGAGCAGAACATGAGACAGCAGTGTGCACTTGCAGCAAGGGAGGCCAACTGCATCCTGAGCTGTGCGAGTCACAGTGTTGTCAGCAGGTCCAGGAAGGTGACCCTGACCCTTTGGTCCTCGTGAGACCATATCTGGAGCACTGCATCCACGCTGGGGATCCTTGTTCTGAGAAGGAAATCATCATCCTGGAGCAAGTCCAACTAAAGCCACCAAGTCAATTAGAGGCCTGACAAATCTGACATGCAAGGAGAGGACAGTGGGTTGGCCTGCTTACCTTGGAAAAGAGATGTTTCAGGCTGACTTTCATGCTTTCTAGTACTATTTTTTGAGAGGAAACAGAGAAGATGGACCTGGTCTCTGGAACTGCTCATGAGATGGAACACAGGGAGTTTTATTAAGCAATAGTCCAAAAGAAATAATAACCCCTGCCCCTGACACCCACACACCCATGTGCACCTCTGTCCTCAAGCTCCTTTGGCCACAATACAACTTTTAGGGATCGTCCTGGGACTGCAGAGGGGCAGCTGAAGGGAGGTTTTCTGCCATCTGCAGGATGTTACCAGTCCCTGAGCTCGGAAACAGCTCTGGGAATTGCTCCATCTCCTGGTTCAGGGCCCCAGTGCCGCCCCTGCATGGCTGGTCCTGTGCAGGCTGATTCTCGCTGGGATGTCCTTGCTGGAGAAGGGGGAGAGTCCTTTTCCCAGGAGCCCAAGCTGTGTCCGTGCAGAGCCCCTGAGTGCTCTGAGCCCGGGCAGGAGCTCGAGTAGCGTCATCACAGCGCTCAGCCCCGGGGCGGAGCTGGCGACGGCAGGGAAGGGAGGGGAGAGAAGGGAAAGGAAGGGAAGGGGAGGGAAGGGTAGGGTAGCTGGGGCTGGCGGGAGCAGTGATGCTCGGTCGGCGGAGCGGCGGGATGCGGCTGTGTCCGGCAGAGGGGCTGGCGGCGCTGACCGCGGTGCTGCTCGGTGCGCGGGGATGGCGGTGGAGAATGAGGGTCGGGGATGTTCCCCAGGGATCCCGGCGCCAGCTTTTCTATCTCCTTCTTTGTGGCTCTGTCATCTCTTATCCCCTTTTCCAAACCTTCCGAGTCTCTGTCGGCATGAGCCTGCTTGGGTTTTGTGCCTGCTGTTCAATGCACCCTTCTCCTTCCCCTGCCTGTTCAAGTTATTATTGAGCTAATTAGAGCCCTCTACCCTGCACTGCAACAACTCCTTTCCCTGTCTACTCTTCATCCATCCACATCCTGACCCTTCTTTCCAAGCATCGTCCCTCACCTCTTTTCCTTCTGTGAGACCTCTCTCATCTCTCTCTCCAGTTGTTTCATATCTGTAGGCACAAGTTTTATCTCCTGCATGTCTCCATTATTCCATACATCCACACATCCCCCTGGGCAATGTTATTGTTCTTTGGAATTCAGGCCTCCATCCTTCCTTGTTTCTCACCCAACCCTCCTGTCCCTTTTCCCTCTCACTCTCCATCCCCTCATGCAGCTGACGTTTTTATTTCTCCATGCATCAGTTTCAAATTCCCACCCACACCGGCATCACTCTCCATGCCTGATAACGTGCATTCCCCCTGATTTTTTTCAGTCTGGCTCTGTCTCACTGCCCCTGCTCCTGACTGTCTCTATGGGAAATGAGACAACACAGCTGGGCTATCATTGCTGAGCTATGGCCTTTCCTTCTCCTTTCTCGGCAGTGGCTGTGGCCAGAGCCCAGTTGCAGCAGGAGCCGTTGGCAGAGACCACCGACGGCACCGGCATCAACATCAGCTGCTCACACCCCAACATACAAAGTACAGAATTAATCTACTGGTACCGTCAGCTCCACGGCCGAGGACCTGAATACTTCATGAGTGCTAACAAAGAGTCCAAAGAGCTGCCAGACGGTGCGGGTCATCTGTGGGTGTCGGCAGATCGCAAGTCCAGCGCTCTGTACCTGTCCCAGCCCCGGCGCGGGGACTCGGCCGTGTATTACTGCGCGCTGAGGGACACGGGCAGAGGAGCCGCGGCTGCGGCCGGGCAAGAACCGCCGCGGGCAGGGCCGAGCGGGGCCAGCAGGAGGCGCTGCCGCTCCGCCCGCCGGGGCCTCTTTGCCCTGCTCGTCCCGAGCGCCCGGGCAGCTTGTGACAGGGACAGTGACAGTGACAGTGACAGGGACAGGGACAGGGACAGGGACACCGACACCGACACCGACACCGACACCGACACCGACACCGACACCGACACCGACACCGACACGGCACTGACACTGACAGTGACACCAGGACCAGCACCAGCCCCGTCAGGAGTTCAAGCTCCCCACCCATAAGAGAAAGGCATATAGGGGTCATGGGCATCTTCAAGCACTCCTCACAATGGCTCAGTGTTGAGACCACTGACTTGTTTTACTGAACTCAGAATCATTGGAGTTGACACCAGGAGACAGGGTAAAAGACTGGACACACTGACCAGCCTCAAGGGCTGCAAGGTTCCTTCTTGATGAGTGGCCGAGCATCAGATTTGCTAAGTCACCCTAAGAGGCTGGAGGTCTGAGGTGTGTGAGTGACCCTGGGAAAAGGCTGTGGGCTCCAGCAGGTCCACAAGGAACTCTGTGTGGCTCCAGTAGCTGCCAGAACTGTTCAAAGCCCACGGTCAGAGGCTTCCAATGAAGCGAGTGAAGGATCAGTCCTGTTCCCTGTTCTGGCTGGGCTTGGTAACTCTGTTTGCAGGGAATCACTGACAGGTGGGCAAACAAGGCAGAGCAACAGGCATTACCAGGTCAGCAATTCAATCAGATACATGTTCATCATTTGCCCCTCTTGTCCCTGTCTCCTTCCATTTTGCCATGCTTCCTCCAGCCCAAACTTCCTGGATCCTTTCCTTTCACTGCCTCTAGCACTTCTTTTAAGCATCCCATGTCTTGTACTATCCCAAAATACTTTTTCCACTGCATTCCTTAATGATTCCTGATTGCATTATAAGCAAAAATACCCTGGAGTTTCTCTTCTCTCTTCTGGGAGGTGTCATGTCCAGAAAATGAGTCAGTTTTAATACTTGAAGAGATGGGGAGAAGATGCTTTTAAGGAAGAAGACCAAGGGTCCTCCTGCCATAAAGAATCAGTGTGTCTGACTCTGGGTGGGGTGTTTGTGCAGCAGGTGCTATTTTGAGACATTTGAGGAGTGAGAGAACCTCTCTGTGCAGCTAAAAGGTTATTTCTGCCATGACACCCACCAAGGTGCAGCACTGACTGGCCCGGAGCACTCCAGCAGATTCCTGTGCAGCAGCTCCTCATGGCACTGGCTTCCCAAGTCTTCAGTGCAAGCCCCAGCAGAGCAGACATGTCTTTCCCATCACCACTGACTCCCTGAATACAATGTTTTCTTCAAAGCTCCCAATTCACTTCCCCTCTCTGCATTCTTCACATAACACCATTAGCCCATCTGAGGCCTTGCCCTTCTCCAGAATGCTCCAGAATCCCTGATGGGGCTACCCTCAGGGCATCCTCTGTTGAGTGCACAGTTTGCCATGTTTCTGCATGTGTTCTCTTGCCTGCACTTGTCTGCATGCTAGATTTCTGCAGGTGGTTTTGGGTGCAGATTTTTGCATGAGTGACATGAGTCAGGCTCATGAGCATGTGTGTGTTTGTATTCCTCATCACAAGGAATGCTGCTCATGACAGGGACTCCCTCCACTGCTCTGCCCACAAAGCAGCCAGGGCCAGAAGGACACT
The DNA here is from genome assembly GCF_008360975.1 of Lichenostomus cassidix. NCBI lineage: Eukaryota > Metazoa > Chordata > Aves > Passeriformes > Meliphagidae > Lichenostomus > Lichenostomus cassidix. The sequence goes on from NC_139507.1 coordinate 2,042,765, forward strand.
CAGTGCAGCTGAACAGCAACAGATCAAACTTGGCAGAGATCTGCCCATAGAAGAGGCACTGAAACACAACCTTCTGTATCTTCAGCCCTCTCTATCCTGCACCTGCAAAGCTTGCAGTTTTCCTGCTGATTTCAGGAAAGGATGTCTTCATAACAGTTTAGATTCTTAGCTTATCTCAGTGTGAGTAATTGGAGTGCGTCACCACAGCTGGAGGTCACATCTCTGTTCCTCACTAGCACAAGACACAGCTGTTGTCCGAAGTGCCAGAGAGTACAGAAGGATAGGGTTTGCCTTATGAATTCCTTCTGTGAAGCAGGGGAACATTATTGGCTCATTGTCAGTGTGGTATCCTGCACGACCCCCCATTATTTCTGCAAATCTGCCTAACAACTGGGCAGTTCCCAGCACATACTGGTGCATGGGGTTGTTCCTCCCCAGGTGCAGGACATTGCTCTTGTGTCCAAAGGGGGAAACATGAGTATTTTGTTGCCCTGCCACAGGCACTGCACCAAACCAGCTCCTTCCCACTGCAGCTTTTGAAGTGCTCATATTGGCTGGGCAGTCTGTCACAAGCATCTGCACCATCACCCCCTGCACTGAAATATGGGTCACTGGGGAGCAATGAGCCTGGGCATCGCTTCTGGGCATCGCTGGGTCCTTGAAGAACAGTGGATCCCCTTGGCCAGGGGATGTTTATCCCCTGGGCAGATTTCAGCTGAGGATGTTTGATTTACAGGGCCAACCTTACCTTGCAGCCTTGGCTGATGAAAAGTACATTGCTGCAGAATCAGATGCCCAGCAGGGAAGGTCCCTCTCTCTATTGTAGTCAAACTATGCACCAAAATGAGAAACAGCAAAGGGTCAGGGTTTGCCAGGAGGCTGGAGAGGGAGAGAGGTGCTGCTCAGCAGCAGTTGCTCCCAGTGCCAAAGCTGCTCTTTGGCACTTCTCTGCTCACCAGATCCACACACCAGGTTTTTGCCTCCTGTCCCCATCTCAGTCCCTTTCCTTTTCACTGGGCCAACAGACTCTGGAAAGCTCCAAGCCCTGCCCTTATGCCTTGCAAAGGTATAGAACTGCACTGGGGATGGGGCTGCAGATTCCCCCTCCCCACCACCCCCTCAGTTTGCCCTGCCCTAGCCAGCACTGAGCCAACCCACTGCAACGAGGACCCCATCACCCTATTCTAGAAATTGATGTGTTCACCCATTAAAATATCCTTTCCCTCCCAATCGACTTTCTCCTCTGTCTCTTGAGTCATCACGTGTGGAGAAACACTGAACAGCTGCTTCCAATATACAAGAGGCTAAACAAAGAGAAACCCAAAACTGTTTGAAAAGAGCATGACACCTGTGCTTCCCACAGCCCTGAATGCTCTGAGGACACTCAGAGGAGCTGCTGTTCTTTCAGAAGCCCACCCACCATCAAGAAGCACCCAAAAGCACACACACCCTGCAGCGAGGCAGAGACGTTACCTTGCATAGTAAATGTTACGAACAGAGAAGGAAGCCCAGGGAAAAGTGCAGGAAGTCACTGAAACTATCCACTCTCTGCTGTGGAGACAAGCAAAGGCAAAAGGTTTATGGGCCTCATTCCAGCCCTCCACACCCCAGAGGTGTGACTATGTCACACATGCTCTGTCACTCTCTGCAGGGTGCAGCCATTTCACTGTGCTACCAAGAGTGTTCTGCTGTGTGCTGAGAGTCTCCCGAGGGAACAGGACTCTTGAGCTGGGAAAAATGATCTTCACCATGGCTGTGCCAGCATGTGTCCTGCTAATGCAGTCAGGTGGGTGTATTCATGTGCTTTCTATTGTCTCTCAGTGTTTTTAGTGAGTTACTTGGAGGTCTCTGCTGATAAGAGGATGAGGTCAGGAGAAATGTAGAAGGGAGATGGAGGTAGATATCTGAAATTCCCTTTCCTTTGGAAAGAGAGCAAAGACTGGGACAGACAGTCTTAAACAAGAGCAATTGATAGAAGGAAGCAAACTTCTCTGCAGACACATTTATGTCTGTGTTGCAGGTCTTGTTGGAGGCGACCCCCTGAAGCAGTTCTTCTCTGAGATGTTAGCCAAAGTGGGACAGCGAGTGGTTCTGCCTTGCCAGTCCACCACCGAGGAGAGTGCCAACTCCTTGAATTTCTTCTGGTACCGCCAGCTCCCAGGACATACTTTGAGATCTCTCATGCAAGCAGTTGGAACTTCAGAGAATGACAGGTCCCGCAGTGGCCGATTCTCTCTGATGGTCTACAAAAATAAAACAGCCCCCTTAGAAATAGCAACTGTCTATCTTAGCGACACCGCGACGTATTACTGCGCTCTGAGGCACCACCTTAAGCTAAGCCAAGTTTCCGTTCGTACAAAATCTGCGCCACCAAGAGCACAGGAGGGGTGAGGCTCTGCATTCTTCAGCCTTGGCTGTGCTTTCATCCCTGAAATGATCCTCTCCTTCTTATATCAGCCTTTCTAACTTCTTCCATCCCCACTCCTCCTTATTTTTCTCAAATTTCCCATCTATTCAGAGCAGTGACTTGGAGAGACACCATATGACTATTTGCAGATGAGTTGAAACACAACTTTTCTGGCTTTGTCACACAGAAACAATCAACACATCTGGACATAATATCCAGTTGCAGTGTCAATCCTTACCTGTACTTCCAGGGAGCTGACACTGTAGAATCCAGTGCTGCTGGACAATCCTGTCCAAAGCCTTGACCTGGCTGTGGGCAGAGCTAGGGGATCCATGTCTCTGCTTTGCTCCTGGCCAGTCCTAGCTCTTGACACAAGAATCCAATGAACCACAGTCCCTCATCTTTCTCCTGTTTGCAGTGCAGCCAAAGAAGACAAAAGCAATTTTTACCTTAATGCCTTCAGCACTGGACAGGGTAACCTTCTCTGTGCTGCACATGGTTAAATAATGAGATCCTCTCACATCCCAGACAGCATAAAATCTGCTTCTTTGGAAAATACTAATGAAAAGAAAAGCTAAGGAAAGCCTAGTAAAACTACGAAATAGCTAAGCAACAAATAGCATTGCAGTCCATGAAGCAACAGGTTCAATATATTTAAAACAGTGCCTTGAGGTCATCAGATAATGAAAACTGACAAAGATGAAGACAAAGTTGAAGATGATTAGTGTGATCATGATGGGAGTTTCCCTGGGTTGTGCTCACAGTTTGGTAGAGCTGGAAACACAAAGGCAATTTGGTTTTGGCAACCCAGAGCCCAAGTAGAACTCAGCATAGCCTATTCTATGAGGAGAACTCCTGAAGTCACATCAGTCCTGTTGCGCACAGGAGGTTTCCCCACCAGGCATCACTGTACTGCCAGGATCTTAAGGACACCTTCTTGTGTCCTGGCAAGTACAACAGGAAAAGGCACCAAGGGTGTCCTGGGAATTTGAGTGGTTTCTACTTATCAGCTCTCAGCTTTTGGGTTCACAAGTCAGATGAATGTCAAAGGAATAGCAGGACTCTGACTGCAGCACAGCATGGGGTGAAGTTGGGTCAGGCAGGGGGGACAAGGATACAGGCAGGAAAATGAGGGGACAGCTGGGGGTTGCAAATTCACAGCAGTTCTGGTTATGCAGACTCTTGTGTTTCTGGAATTATTTCCCACCATGGGAAGAACGGTAAGGCTTCGCTCCTGAGAGCTTAAGCAGGTCTGTGCAGCCCCAGCATCTCCCTACCACCGTGTTCCACTGCCCCTCTGCTGTTTCCCTGAAGTGGAAGTCACAGCAGACATCGCCCAATACCATTAGTCGTCCACAGGACCGCCGTGCAGCCCAGCAGGAAAAAACGGCAAGAATAGATTGCAAGACATGAGCAGAATGATCCAGGGTGTGTGGGGGTGCAGTGGGGAGCTCTGCGGTATGGAGGGAATCAGTGTAGGACAAGGGGGTATGGACGGAGGGAGTCATTCCCACACTGCGCCCACAAACAGCCCTGCTTGCCGTGCCCCGGAGCCCCGCCGGCTGTGTCGGGGCGGGCAGAGGCGCCGGCGCTGCCCCGGCGAGGCGGGGCCGGGCGGGAGCGGCCCGAGCGCGGCTCCGCTCGGCTCCTGGGCGGCTGCGGCGGAGCCGGGGCTGGTCACCATGTGCGCCGGGCTGGGGCCGTGGCTGCTGGCCTTGGCCTTGGCCTTGTGGCCGGCAGGTGAGAGCCGGGCAGGGAGAGCAGCGAGTCTGGGGCGGGGGACAGGGAGAGGGAGAGGGAGAGGGAGAGGGACAGGGACAGGGACAGGGACAGGGACAGGGACAGGGACAGAGGCAGATGTTGGGGGTGAGGAGGAAGGCGGGTTTTGTCACTATGCCGGGCCGGGGGCACCGGGACACCTGGACACCGGGATAACGTCCTGGGTCCGTGGTCGCACCCTGCCCGATTCCTGCGCTCTCTCTCCGCAGGGCTCTGGGCACAGCTGAGGCTGGAGGAGGTCGGCGGAGGGCCGCGAGCGCCTGGGGAATCCGCAACCCTCTCCTGCCGCTTGTCCAGCACCACTTTCGAGGGATACTCAATCCGGTGGTACCGTCAGGGACCCGGAGGAAGCATCGAGTGGGTGTCTGTCATAGACTACTCGGGCAGTGCTAAGAAGTACGGGGCAGCAGTGCAGGGTCGCGCCACAGCCTCACGGGACAGTTACTCGCCTCAGTCATCTCTGGTTCTGTGGGCTCTACAGCCCAGCGACTCTGCCCGCTACTTCTGCGCTGTTCACACGGGGACAGGAAACCCAGCTGAGCTTTAACACAAACCTGCTGGGGTCTGGTATGGGCTGTGTTAGATGTAAGGAAGGTGAGAGTCTCCAGGGGCCAGGAGTGGATGGGTCTCAGGTTTGTTCCCAAGGAATCAGATCAAAGGCAGGTGTTCCTGGCCTTGACTGCATGCTGCCAGGATTTCAGTTTACTGACAGTTTTAAATAGAATAGAGAATTGTGAGGGAGAACAACACCAAAAAATCATTAGAACACTCCGGCCGTGCTGAATCCTCTCTTTATCCCAGGTTTGCCTTCAATCCTGCGTTCCTGATTTCTCTGTCTCTTCTGTCCAAAAGGCACAAGGCCAATGGGAAAGGGGTGTAGTGTCAATTCCTACACTTCACATATGGCTCCTTCAGACAAGCCTGCTGCAGCCTGAGTTTCCCACAGGCTCCACTTCCCTAGGGTCACAACCAAACAGTTTGTGAATATCTCCAAGCATAGAGACTCCACAAGGTGCCTGGGCAACCTGCACCAGTGCTTGGTTATCCTCACACTGTGAGGCTGCACTGTGGGTGTCATATACCATAACTTCAAATAGCCCCTTTTCTCCTTCTTTCCCTGAGTCTTATTTCTGAAAATGATGTATTACTGTATGGAGTAATGTTTTGCTAATTTGGCATCAGCTGTCCTGGCTGTTTCTCCTCTCAGCATCATGTCCATCCCCATCCTACTCATCGTTGGGGCAGTATGCAAATCAGAGAAAGCCTTGATGTTCTGTGAGCACCATTGAGCAACAGCTGAAACATCCCCCTGTCTGTGTCATTAGCACTGTTTGATCACAAACACAAAACACAGCACTGTGCAAGCTGCTGTGAAAAAAATTAACTTCATCCCACTGAAAATTAGTACAGCTTTTTTAACTGCATAGAGTTCTATTTCTCCAGCCTGCCGAGGTCCCTCTGGGTGGCAGCACAACCCTGTTGTGTAGTAGCCCCTGATACTACTCCTGATTCATTAAAGAATTTGCTGGGGTTCATCTTTATTTCCATCCTCCAGACCACGGCTGAAGATGCTAAAGAGGACTGGACCCAACACTGACCCCTGGGGTGCCTAGAAATTGATCTGCAACTAGACCTCATACCACTGATCATATCTCTTGGGGACCAACTTGTCTGTCCACCAATTAGTCCAGATCACCACCTACTCATTCAGTTGAGACCTCATCAGCTTCTCTTAGGAGGACCTTATTTTGAAGGACAGTGTTCAAAGCCTTCCTGAAATCAAGGTAAACAATACACACTGCTCTCCTCTCATCTACAAAGCCAGACATTTCACGATAGAAGCTCCTTATCAAGTCTGTCAAGCACGAATTCCCCCTTAGTGAATCCTGAATACTTTCTTGTCCTTTATGCACCTGGAAATTATTTCCAGGATTAGTTGTTCCATCAGCATCTCAGGGCTTGAGGGTAGCTCCTGCGGTCCTCTTTCTTGCCCTTCTTGAAGATAGCAGGGACATTTCCTTTCCTCCAGCAGTCCTCAGGTACTTCCCCAAAACACCATGATCCTTCGAAGCTTATTGAGAGCCTCCTTTCTCCAGACTGTTCCCCTGATTTTAATTCCTGAAGACCTTCCCTGATATATGATGTTTTGCCCCAGGAGGTGCTGGATCTCTCCAAAGCTGGAAGATATTGCATGAAGCACTCAGCATAGAGAACTGTTTTATTAACATCCCGGGAAAGGTGATAGGAAGATATGAAATCCTACATGTGGGGTGATGCTGGGAACCCCACAATATCACAGCCTAAGGTGGGACTCTACTCAGGGCACAGATCCCCACCTGATGATGTTCTATGCTGTAGCAGTATTTAGAATTTTGGTAGAGTTTTCTTAGAAGTACTGAGGCTTCGACACTTTTGAAAGGGCTGATAGGGCGAGAAACCAGGACGGCAAGGGTGGCACGCTGGTAGCCGTGGGACAGGAGCCTTCCATCTCCCGGGGCATCTCTGCTCCTTTGCCTACGCAGCTGCCCTCGTCCCTCGCCGAGACCCCACTCTCCTGAGTCCCCCCTTTGTCCTGCGGCACCCGGGAGTGTCGGGGGCGGGCAGAGGCGCCGGCGCTGCCCCGGCGAGGCGGGGCCGGGCGGGAGCGGCCCGAGCGCGGCTCAGCTCGGCTCCTGGGCGGCTGCGGCGGAGCCGGGGCTGGTCACCATGTGCGCCGGGCTGGGGCCGTGGCTGCTGGCCTTGGCCTTGGCCTTGTGGCCGGCAGGTGAGAGCCGGGCGGGGAGAGCAGCGAGTCTGGGGCGGGGGAGGAGGGACAGGGAAAGGGACAGGGACCGGGACAGGGACAGGGAGAGGCAGGGTCAAGGGAAGGCGCAGGAACAGGAGTTTGGGTAGTTGCAGCAGCAGCAGGGACAGAGAGGAAGGGAAGGGGCAGGCTTTGCCCGACGGTTCGTCTGCAATATCTGCAGCAGGTGAAGCTCATCCCCAGGAGGGCTCGCAGAGCAACACCCTGGGCAAGGATGCTCTCCCCGAAAAAGAGGGGTGGAGGATGTTGCTGTGCCTGGGCCAGGGGCACCGGGACGGCAGAGGAACATCCTCGGGCTCTGAAAACACTGCACAGGGTGCCTGTGCTCTGCCTCCGCAGGGCTGTGGGCACCGGGACACCGGGATAACATCCTCGGTCCGTGGTCGAGCCCTGCCCGATTCCTGCGCTCTCTCTCCGCAGGGTTTTGGGCACAGCAGAGGCTGGAGGAGGTCGGCGGAGGGCTGCGAGCGCCCGGGGAATCCGTGCTCCTCTTCTGCCGTGGGTCCGGATTCACCTTCAGTAATTATTATATTTACTGGTACCGTCAGGCACCCGGAGGTAGCCTAGAGTGGATATCCTTTATCAGCTCCCCCACGGGCAGTACAGAGGAATACGGGGCAGCAGTGAAAGGTCGGGCCAAGATTTCCCGGGACAATTCCCGGTCCGAGTCTTATCTGTCATTGCAGTCCCTGCAACCTCAGGACTCTGCCCGCTACTTCTGTGCCATTTCACACGGGGACAGGAAATCCTGCTGAGCTTTAACACAAACCTTCTGGGGCCTGGCAGAGGCTGCCTTAGATGTTAGGAATGTGAGAGGTGCCAGGGACCAGGAGCCAGTGGGTCTCAGGGCTGTTCCCAAGAAGTCAGGTGCCATCACTGGGCACCACAGGTGTTGCTGCCATTTACTGCACACTGCAGGGATTCTGGTCGATTGGAAATTTGATTAAGAGTAGAACTGTGAGCAATTACGAAGTGCCTTGCTCCCACTTTATCCGTTTGCTCCCAGGCACACTCTCCGAGCTGCATTCCTGAATTCTCTATCTGTTCTCCCCAAAAAGTAAAGGAACAACAGGAAATCAGGCACGGGGTCATTTCTTAACACTTTATCACTGGACTTCATCTCCACTGTTCCTGCTCCCTGCCTCAGTCTGCAGTCCAATGAGTCCACCATGGTTCCTTCACAAGGGCTGCTCTCCTTCAGAATCAACCCTCTCCAGCTTGGCTTCTCCAAAGGCTACACTTCCCCAGTGTCATGACCAAACAGTTTGTGAATATCTCCAAGCATGGAGACGCCAGAACGTGCCTGGGCAGCCTGTGCCAGTGGCCAGTGGTTGGTCACCCTCTCACTGTGTAAAAGTGTTTCTCTCTGATGTTCAGTGAGAACCCCCTGGGATTTTTTCTTTGTGCTCATTGACCATTGTCCTGTCAATAGGCATCCCTGAGAAGAGCCTGGCCATGTCCTTGTGTTTCTGTACTTCTATGAAAACCTCAACCAGCTCCTGTTTCTCCAGGGTAAACAGGGCCAGCTCTGACAGCCTTTTTAACTTAGAGACATTGATTCGCCCCAATCGAGCTCAGAGACACTTCAGAGACCAAGTCAGAGAAGTGGGTATTTGCTTTATTCGGTGCACCGGATGTGTGGGGATTGTCTCCACCAAACACACACCTCAGTACCCCAAAGACACAGAGTTATAGGTAAAATCATGAATATTAATTACATTCTTCAGGATAGGAGTGGTTATACAAATCATTTCTCGGAAGTCATTAATATCATTAGCATGTGCACAACGCATGCTCCGTATGTCTTGGTGGTCTTTGGAGACCCCCAAAGCCTCCTCCAAGGTGACAGTCCTTCATGGGATGATTCAGCGGTTTCTGTGCTGGTTTCAAATGCATGCTTAGCCGATAAGCCATCAGGCCAGAGCTGTTACCTATAATTTGAATGTGAATTAAGAGTTCAGCCTTCAGCCCTGGAGGCCACAGACAGGCGCCTGTGCTGGTGGAAGGGGGGGGGGGGGACAAAAAGCTCAGAGTCTCAACATGTTTCACTGAAACACATGAAAACCAAAGAAAGCCGAGTCCACAAGACAAGCCAAAAAAAGAACTCAAGCCCTTCTTCTCCAGCAATAGGCAGGTGTTACACCTAGGTGTTTAGCCTAGGTGTTTTTGTCCCACAGAAGGACTCCTTGGGAAGACAAAGGCTGTCACTCCAAATGTCCCCTTCCGCCCTTTCCCTGAGCTTTATTTCTGAAAACCACGTATTAGCATGCAATAATCCTTCGCTCAGCTGGCCCCAGTGGTGCTGCTGTGTCCCAGCCCAGCTTTTCGCCCATCCCCAGCCACTCACAGCCGAGACAGTGGCAGAAACAGAAAAGATCTCTGAGCACTGTTGAGCAAGAGGTTAAAGAGACTCCTGTCTATTACGCTCTTTGCTCACCAAGACAAAATAAAGCCTCACACGCTGCTGTCCCTCGTCCCTTCCTGCACTGCCCTTGCCGTGCCCCGGAGCCCCGCCGGCTGTGTCGGGGCGGGCAGAGGCGCCGGCGCTGCCCCGGCGAGGCGGGGCCGGGCGGGAGCGGCCCGAGCGCGGCTTCGCTCGGCTCCTGGGCGGCTGCGGCGGAGCCGGGGCTGGTCACCATGTGCGCCGGGCTGGGGCCGTGGCTGCTGGCCTTGGCCTTGGCCTTGTGGCCGGCAGGTGAGAGCCGGGCGGGGAGAGCAGCGAGCACGGGGCGGGGGAGGAGGGACAGGGAGAGGGAGAGGGAGAGGGAGAGGGAGAGGGACAGGGACAGGGACAGGCACAGGGACAGCGACAGCGACAGCGACAGGGACAGGGACATGTGCAGGCTCTGCCCCGGGAACAGCCGCAGTGTCCCGAGCAGCCCCAGCTCAGCCCCAGGAGGGCTCACGGGCCATCGCTCCGGGCTCGGGGCTTTGCCGGGAGGCAGCAGGGCGGCGGCTGTGGCTGTGCCGGGCTGGGGGCACCGGAACGACGGGGGAACCTCCTCGGTACGTGGTCGCGCCCTGCCCGATTCCTGCGCTCTCTCTCCGCAGGGCTCTGGGCACAGCCGAGACTGGAGGAGGCTGGCGGAGGGCTGCGAGTGCCTGGGGACTCCGTGACCCTCTCCTGCCGTGGATCCGGATTCGACTTTATGGATTATGATATTTGGTGGTACCGTCAGACACCCGGAGGTAGCCTGAAGTGGCTGTCCTTTATCAGCTCCCTCACAGGCAGTACAGTGGACTACGATGCAGCAGTGAAAGGTCGGGCCAAGATTTCCCGGGACAATTCCCTGTCCAAGGCTGATCTGTCTCTTTGGGACCTGCGACCTCAGGACTCTGCCCGCTACTGCTGTGCCATTCTTTCACACGGGGACAGGAAATCATGCTGAGCTTTAACACAAACCTTCCGAAGCCCGGCAGAGGCTGCTTAAGATGTTGGGATGGTGAGAGGTGACAGGGACCAGGAGCCAGTGGGCCTCAGGGCTGTTCCCGAGAAGTCAGGTGCCATCACTGGGCACCACAGGTGTTGCTGCCATTTAATGCACACTGCAGGGATTCTGGTCGATTGGAAATTTGATTAAGAGTAGAACTGTGAGCAATTAC
>NC_139507.1:2053847-2120390 GCF_008360975.1 Lichenostomus cassidix
GCCAATTACAAAGTGCCTTGCTCCTACTTTATCCCTGTTTGCTCCCAAGCACACTCTCCGAGCTGCATTCCTGAATTCTCTATCTGTTCTCCCCAAAAAGTAAAGGAACAACAGGGAATCAGTCACGGGGTCATTTCTTAACACTTCATCACTGGACTTCATCTCTACTGTTCCTGCTCCCTACCTCAGTCTGCAGTCCAATGAGTCCACCATGGTTCTTTCACAAGGGCTGCTCTCCTTCAGAATCAACCCTCTCCAGCTTGGCTTCTCCAAAGGCTCCACTTCCCCAGTGTCATGACTGAACAGTGTGTGAATATCTCCAAGCATGGAGACTCCAGAACGTGCCTGGGCAGCCTGTGCCAGTGGCCAGTGGTTGGTCATCCTCTCACTGTGTAAAAGTGTTTCTGATGTTCAGTGAGAACCCCCTGGGATTTTTTCTTTGTGCTCATTGACCATTGTCCTCAGTGACCATTGACACAATGGGCATCGCTGAGAAGAGCCTGGCCACGTCCTTCTGTGTCTGTACTTTCATGAAAACCTCAACCCGCTCCTGTTTCTCCAGGGCAAACAGGGCCAGCTCTGACAGCCTTTTTTACTTGGAGACAGGTTTCACTGAAACACATGAAAACCAAAAAAAGCCGAGTCCACAAGACAAGCCAAATAAAGAATTCATGCCCTACCTCTCCAGCAATAGGCAGGTGTTTAGCCTAGGTGATTTTGTCCCACAGAAGGACTCCTTGGGAAGACAAAGGCTGTCACTCCAAATGTCCCCTTCCGCCCTTTCCCTGAGCTTTATTTCTGAGAACCACGTATTAGTATGCAATAATTCTTTGCTCAGCTGTCCCCAGTGGTGCTGCTGTGTCCCATCCCAGCTTTTTGCCCACCTCCAGCCACTCACAGGAGAGACAGTGGCAGAAACAGAAAAGATCTCTGAGCATTGTTGAGCAAGAGGTTAAAGAGACTCCTGCCTATAACGCTCTTTGCTCACCAAGACAAAACAAAGCCTCACACGCTGCTGTCCCTCGTCCCTTCCTGCACTGCCCTTGCCGTGCCCCGGAGCCCCGCTGGCTGTGTCGGGGCGGGCAGAGGCGCCGGCGCTGCCCCGGCGAGGCGGGGCCGGGCGGGAGCGGCCCGAGCGCGGCTCCGCTCGGCTCCTGGGCGGCTGCGGCGGAGCCGGGGCTGGTCACCATGTGCGCCGGGCTGGGGCCGTGGCTGCTGGCCTTGGCCTTGTCCTTGTGGCCGGCAGGTGAGAGCCGGGCGGCGAGAGCAGCGAGCCTGGGGCGGGGGAGGAGGGAGAGGGAGAGGGAGAGGGAGAGGGAGAGGGAGAGGGACAGGGACAGGGACAGGGACAGGGACAGGGACAGGGACAGGGACAGGGACGGGGACATGGACAGGGACAGGGACAGCGACAGCGACAGCGACAGCGACAGCGACAGGGACAGGGACATGTGCAGGCTCTGTCCCGGGTCCGGCCGCAGTGTCCGGAGCAGCCCAGCTCAGCCCAAGGAGGGCTCACGGGCCATCGCTCCGGGCTCGGGGCTTTGCCGGGAGGCAGCGGGGCGGCGGCTGCGGCTGTCCCAGGCTTGGGGGCACCGGAACGGCGGGGGAACCTCCTCGGTCCGTGGTCGCACCCTGCCTGATTCTAGCGCTCTCTCTACGCAGGGCTCTGGGCACAGCTGAGGCTGGAGGAGGCTGGCGGAGGGCTGCGAGTGCCTGGGGAATCCGTGACCCTCTCCTGCCGCGGATCCGGATTCACCTTTAGCGATTACCCGATTCGGTGGCACCGTCAGACACCCGGAGGCTGGCTGGAGTGGTTATCCTTTATCAGCTCCCCCACGGGCAGTACAGTGGACTACGGGGCAGCAGTGAAAGGTCGGGCCAAGATTTCCCGGGACAATTCCCTGTCCAAGGCTGATCTGTCTCTTTGGGACCTGCAACCTCAGGACTCTGCCCACTATTTCTGTTCCATTGCACACGGGGACAGGAAATCATGCTGAGCTTTAACACAAACCTTCCGAAGCCTGGCAGAGGCTGCCTTAGATGTTAGGAATGTGAGAGGTGCCAGGGACCAGGAGCCAGTGGGTCTCAGGGCTGTTCCCAAGAAGTCAGGTGCCATCACTGGGCACCACAGGTGTTGCTGCCATTTACTGCACACTGCAGGGATTCTGGTTGATTGGCAATTAGATTAAGAGTAGAACTGTGAGCAATTACAAAGTGCCTTGCTCCTGCTTTATCCCTGTTTGCTCCCAGGTTCAGCTTCAGAACTGCATTCCAGAATTCTCTAACTGCCCTCCCCAAAAAGCAAAGGGACAACAGGGAATCAGGTGTGGGGTCATCTCTTCACAATTAATCCCTGGTCTTCATCTCCACTCCTTCATGTTCCCTCCTGCAGTATACAGTCCTTCACAAATGAGTCCACCATGGTTCCTTTACAAGGGCTGCTCTCCTTCAGAATCAACCCTCTCCAGCCTGACTTCTCCAAAGGCTACACTTCCCCAGTGTCATGACCAAACAGTTTGTGAATATCTCCAACCATGGAGACTCCAGAATGTGCCTGGGCAGCCAGTGCCAGTGGCCAGAGGTTGGACACCCTCTCACTGTGTAAAAGTGTTTTTCTCTGATGTTCAGTGAGAACCCCCTGGGATTTTTTCTTTGTGCTCATTGACCATTGCCCCTTCAATGGACATCTCTGAGCCACGTCCTCGTGTTTCTGTACTTTTATGAAAACATCAACGAGCTCCTGTTTCTCCAGGGTAAGAAGGGCCAGCTCTGAAAATGTTTTTAACTTGGAGACATGTTTCACTAAAACACATGAAAACCAAAAAAAGCCAAGTCCACAAGACAAGCCAAATAAAGAATTCATGCCCTACCTTTCCAGCAATAGGCAGGTGTTTAGCCTAGGTGTTTAGCCTAGGTGTTTTTTTCCCACAGAAGGACTCCTTGGGAAGACAAAGGCTGTCACTCCAAATGTCCCCTACCGCCCTTTCCCTAAGCTTTATTTCTGAGAACCATGTATTAGCGTGCAATAATCCTTTGCTCAGCTGGCCCCAGTGGTGCTGCTGTGTCCCAGCCCAGCTTTTTGCCCATCCCCAGCCACTCACAGCCGAGACAGTGGCAGAAACAGAAAAGATCTCTGAGCACTGTTGAGCAAGAGGTTAAAGAGACTCCTGCCTATAAGGCTCTTTGCTCACCAAGACAAAACAAAGCTTAACACGCTGCTGTCCCTCGTCCCTTCCTGCACTGCCCTTGCCGTGCCCCGGAGCCCCGCTGGCTGTGTCGGGGCGGGCAGAGGCGCCGGCGCTGCCCCGGCGAGGCGGGGCCGGGCGGGAGCGGCCCGAGCGCGGCTCCGCTCGGCTCCTGGGCGGCTGCGGCGGAGCCGGGGCTGGTCACCATGTGCGCCGGGCTGGGGCCGTGGCTGCTGGCCTTGGCCTTGGCCTTGTGGCCGGCAGGTGAGAGTCGGGCAGGGAGGGCAGCGAGCACGGGGTGGGGGAGGAGGCAAAGGGCAGATGCAGATGTTAGGAGGGAGAAGGAGGTCAGGTTTTGTCACTGTGCCGGGCCGGGGGCACCGGGACACCTGGACACCGGGACAACGTCCTCGGTCCCTGGTCGCGCCCTGCCCGATTCCTGCGCTCTCCCTCCGCAGGGCTCTGGGCACAGCTGAGATTGGAGGAGGCTGGCGGAGGGCTGCGAGCACCTGGGGAATCCGTGACCCTCTCCTGCCACGGCTCCGGCTTCACCTTCGAGAATCATTATGTTCGCTGGTACCGTCAGGCACCCCGAGGCAGATTCGAATGGGTGTCCTGGATAAGCCATTACTCATCTAAGATTGAATTTGGGCCAGCAGTGGAAGGTCGAGCCACAGCCTCCAGGGACAATTCCCGTTCTGTGGCATCTCTCAGCCTGCACCTCCTGCATGTTGGGGATTGTGCCCGCTACTTCTGTGCTGTTTGCACACAGGGGCAAAATCCTGCTGAGGTTCAACACAAACCACCCCTCAGCATCCCAGCTGTCCACCTCAGATCTGGAAGGGGCCCGTGTCACCCTGATGTTCAGGGTTGCTCCTAAAGAGTTGTGTAGACACAGCATAGTTTCCAAATGTTTCTAACAGGGACATGCTACCTTTTGCTCTCCCCAAATGAGCTCTAACCTTTGTGCTTGTCTTCTTCCCATGTGTCATACTAATTCACTTCTCACTCGCCCTAACTGCTTCACCTTTGAAGCAATTTTCCTGTTTCCCTTGGTTTGCAGTGTTACAGGTACCCAGTCCAAATGGTGAGGTGTGCGAATAGCACTGCTATGGTTTTGGACTCAGTTCATGTTCACTCAGTCCAGCCCACAGGTTTTGCCTGAGGGGTGAGCAGAGGAAACGGAATTCTAGATGGTCATTTGGGAGCTGAGTGGGAGAATGGGGAAGGCTGTGTATGTCTCTCCCAGATGTGAGATTCTAAAGGGAGCAAGGGTTTTTGAGCAGGTGAGTTTGCAGCTGCTGGATCCTGGACATCACAAGCAGAAACACAGGGACATGGCGGAGTAGATTAAGTGATTGCTTAAGCCATTGCTGTTTTTTATCCTTGTCTCCTGGCACTGCAGGTGGCCTGTCTCAGGTGAAGACAGAGGCCTCAGGCCCCTCGGTAGGGAAGATCTCGGAGTCTGTCTCACTCACCTGCCACATCTCTGGTGTAGCCATCACCGATAGCAGCTACGCGTGGGACTGGATCCGGCAGACTCCTGGCAAAGAGCTGCAGCACATAGCGATGCAGTATCCTTTCACAGGACTCCAGCACATCGCTTCAGCCTTCCAGACCCAAGTCACCAGCTCTGCAGACCCCTCCAGGAACCAGGTGTGGCTGCGACTGCTGTCTCCAGCAGCTGCAGACACAGCCACCTATTTCTGCAGCATGAGAGAACTTGAAAAGGGCACCATGCTTGAAATGCAGGCAGGGCCAGGAAAGAACTAGACAGAGGGGGTTGTGGTTGCTGCAAGACAAAGCTCTTCCCAGACTTCTCAAGTTAGTCTGGGCTGTCTTTTGCAGAAACAGACACAGAGGTACAGCAGCAACAACAGCAGCAGTCTCCCACAAGCACACCGCAAACCATGAACGTGTTGTTAACTCCTTCATTCCTTTCTCAGTGTCTCCCACAGGCAGAAAGAACCAGGGAAAGAGAGTGGGTTTGGTTTTTTTTAAAGAATGTGATGGTTTTGGTTTGAGTAGAGTTAATTTTCTTCATAATAGCGAGAATGGGGCTATGTTTTGAATTTGTGCTGGAAAGAGTGTTGGTAATTCAGGGATGTTTGAGTTATTGCTCAGCAGAGCTTACACGGAGTCAAGACCTATTCTGCTCCTCATTCCACCCACTGTGGCTAGCACAGGTCTTTCCCATGAGAAATCCTTTTGTGTTTTATAAATAAAGATAAGGTTTGGATGTTATTAAAAACAGTGTCCCAAGACTTGGATGGTGCAGGCCTGGCCAATCAGGCCTAGGGGGAGGTTTCTGACTGACCAATCTGGGTGACCTTTCAAAACTCTATATATATGATGAAATCAAAACAATAAAGGCCTTTTTCCTTCTTGCCACTTAGGACTGGATTCTTCTCTCTGCTAGCGGCTCAACAGCGACACACGCACCAGTGAGTAGCTGAGAGTGCACAAAATTTACGAGGGAACACAGCTGGTTCAGCTGACCCCAGCTGGCCAAAGGGGTATTCCAGGCCACAGGACATCATGCTCAGTATATAAAGATGGAGAAGAGGAAGGAAAGAGGACATATTGAGTGATGACATTTGTATTTCCATGTAAGCACTCTGTGTGATGGAGCTCTGCTTGTCTGGAGTAGGCTGGACACTTGCCTAACAATTGGAAGTAGTGAATGAATTCCTTGCTTTGCTTTGCTTGCACATGCAGTGTTTGCTTTATTTCTTAAATTGTCAACTTATTTATTAAACTTATGAATTTTCTCACTTTTACCCTTCCAGTTCTCTCCCCCATCAAAGAAAGGGCAAAGGAGCAAGCAGCTGTGTGGTGCTGAGTTACCATCTGTGGTTAAACTGTGAAAAAGAAACCCAATGAACACTGAAGGAGATGAAGTTTTAATGTGGAAAGGTGGAACTCAACTGCATTTGGACACTTCATGATGTTTAGGGAGTCTCACAATAACATTGCAGGAACACATAATAATAGTCAATTCATTAGATCTGAGGAACAAATGGCACTGCACAGGAACAGCATTGCCAAGGTGGACTTTCCCAGGACATGATGAAAAACTCTTTTTCTGCACTCCCAGCTTTGGCTCCATGTAAATAAACACAGGGGCTCTTCTTCTGAGCACTGACCGTTCATTTCTTTATTTAGAAGTGTAGGCTTTCATGGAAGACATGAGGAGACCAATGCAAATGCATCCATGGGCTTGTGTCCCTGAGCACAGTGCCTGAGGTATCCTGTATAGGAGCTACAGATGCCAGAGGGTCAGGCAGTTGTCCCCAGGCTTTGTCCCAATTCCCACCTTTGGCTCTATGGAAGGATTGCTGCAGTGCATTAATCTCACTAATTCAACACAGCACTGCCTGTCAGGACAATGTTATCTGTCTTGGAAAGGCTACAAACACAATGACAATGCCACTTGATTTCTTTTGTCACCTCGTCTTTTCTTTTAGGTGTCAGCAGCCCAGGGACCTCCCCAAGCAGATATTCCAGCTCACTTTTGAAATCACTGCTTTTAGCTGTCCTCCCCATAGTGGATGGACAGTGACTTACTGTTTCACCTTCAATATCTAATTTACCATGATCACCTGTAGTGCCTCCAAGGAATCCATTGCCAGGTGTTATTTTTTGTGTAGAATATCCTCTGGAGCAGTGTTAGATTTTCAGAAGTAGAACAATGCTGAGGAAGAGGAACACAAAAGGCAGCACTTCAAAGACATGAAAGTGGAGACATCACCTGGCACTGAAAAAAATACCCCAAATGTTTTTGTAGAACTGTCTAGCACGGTGTGGCGTACGTACCACAGTGATTGAAAACAACTGAAGCACCACACACAAACTGCCTCCCTCCCTTCTCTTGAAGAGGGAAATATGGTGCCCTACCTCATCTGTTTTTCCTCAGACAAGTGTGTGCACATATACAAATTTGATTCCCAGAATGACTCAAACAGCAGAAAAACCCTCCTATTTTTCCAAGACCAATTTCTTCAACATTCAACCTCAGATCTTAGCTCTTGCAAACAGGTCATTTTACACATTTGATTGCCAGCTCCAGCTGAACAATTTGGTAGGAACCTTCTGTATTTAGATGCTTGCATTTTAGCTCAGCATTACGTTCTTCTCTTTGTCTCAGAGCACAGAAGAGAATTTTGGTAAGAACAAGGATCCTTTTTAACTTCAGATCCCAAAACACCCAGAAGCAGATGCATGAAGAACAAGACCTGGGGATCAGAAAGGGCACTTCCCACAAGGAATCTCACCGCTATAGACATCAGAACAGGGACTGAGTCACTTATGGTTGCTTTGTGCTTACCCGTTATGAGTTTGTTCAGGAGCCCTTTGTTCATCATTTTGGTCTTCTGACACAATGCCTGACTTACTGCTTTGTCAAGAGCAACCATTCTTGAGGTTCATGGAGCTAATCTCTGAAAATGAGCAGCTCCCCTAGACCCCTCCTCTGTCCAGGACCATAACCCATGGGATTCCTCCAAGCAGATCCCTGAACAGCCCAAATTCTGCTCTCCTGAAGCCCAGGGCTCCAGTTCTGTTTTTTGCACTGCTCTCTTCTCCCTGGATCCTGAGCTCAAAATGTGCATGGTCACTGCAGCCAAGGCTGCCCCAACCACCTCACATCCACCACCAGTTCTTCCTCTCTGCCAAGTAGAGGTCCAGTTCAGCAGCCACTTGTGTCAGTAAGTTTGCCTCAGTACACTCCAGAAGAGTCCTTGATTGGGTGTGCTCAGCTGTGCTGTCCTGCCAACAGACACTTGACAAGCTTCAAGCACCCCATGAGGACTGGAGCTAAGGGATGTCCCATTTGTCCCAAGAAGGCCTTGCCTTTTTCTTCCCCATCAGGTGATGTGTAGTAGCCACCCACCACAGAGTCTCCACTGCTGCTGTGGCATCTAATCCTGACCCATCTGCTGTCAGCTGGCTCATTGCACATCCCAAAGCACAAATTCCAGCTCTTCCCTCAGAGAAAGGGCAACACCCACTCCCTGCCTTCCCAGTCTTTCTTCCCTGAAGCCTGGCTTCAGTCACTACAACACTCCTGGAAGCTCTCCCACCACACTTCCATGATCCCACAGCTCTGCATCCAGCCTGCAGAGACAGAACTCAAAGGCTGAGAGAGCTGGGGGTGTTCAGCCTGGAGAGGAGAAGACTCCTGGGAGACCTTAGAGCCCCTTCCAGCACCTGAGGTGCTCCAAGAGAGCTGGAGAGGGACTTTGGCAAAGGGCCTGGAGTGACAGGACATAAGGGAATGGCTTCCCACTGCCAGAGAGCAGGGTTAGATGAGATATTGGGAAGGAATTCTTGGCTGGGAGGCTGATGGTGCCCTGGCACAGATTGCCCAGAGCAGCTATGGCTGCCCCATCCCTGTCCAGAAGAAGTGTCCAGGGTCAGGCTGGACTGTCCTTGGAGCAGCCTGGGACAGGGTGGGGCATGGCTGCTATGTCTGCCCAAATGCCTCCTGGGAGAGGCAGGGATTGGTCAGCGAGATGGGTGGACACTGTACGGTGATTGGATGGGAAGGTGTATGATTGACAGGTGTGCAGCCAATCCGCCCCTATCCCGCCAATTGGAGGGTATAAACAAAGTTTGTTTCTTTGTTCATAAGGTGATTTTCTGAACACCACCTAAGGAGATCATATGCCTTCCTTCCCGATGCTACAAATGGTGCCTGAACACGTACTTATAAACCCAGTGGGAGGAAATGGACTGTGCCAGTAGTATCTCCCTGCTAGACTTAAGGATTTAAACGACAAGAAAAGGAAGGTCTGGGAATAAAAACCGCCGTACTGAGGTGAGCGGCAGGGAAGAATGGGAAACAGAATTTCTGTAGAGCAAAGGCAGAGCCTCGATTCCATAAGAGGGCTTCTGCATCAGAAGAATATAGACATCTCTGATGCTAACTTAAATGCTTTGCAGGACTGGATGTCCATACATGTAAAAGACTTCCCATTTGCTGAGGTTTTTGAATTGTAGACCTGGCTGATAGTGGGACAGAGACTCTTTGATATCGCCAGAAACGGTGAATTCAAAGCTCGTAGTCATCTCTCTACGTGGAGCATGGTATTGGCGCCTCTGAAACAAAAGCACACCGAAACAGAAAGCCACACGGATGGTGGCAAACTTGACGGTGCAAATCACCATTTTGTGGATTCAGGAATATGTTCCCCTGAGCCATACACCCCACCTATATATAGTTGCTATGATTCTGAGCTCAGTGAATGTGATTCTAACCTACTCGACCCTTTTGGGGAACAAGGTACACGAGTTTGGTCAGTCCACCCCTGAGATCTTCTGCTGCTGCTCAGGAATAGGAGTCATTGTCTGCACTGCCATGGGGTCCCTCCCACGGGAGACAGCTTCCCGTGAACTCCTCCAGCGTGGGTCCAAATCTCACAAGCAGCAGCCCCAGCTTGCTGCAAGGTGAATCTCCTCCCGCAGGCAGACAGTCCTCCCAAAACTGCTGTGGCATGGCTCCCTCATCCACAGGGTGCAGACCTCGGGCACCTCCCCAGGGGCTGTGGGTGGATCTCTGCATCCCCCATGGACCCATGGGCTACAGGGGGACAACCTGCTCCACCATGGCCCTCACCATGGCTGGCAGAGGATTCTTGGCTCTGGCGCTGGGACCAGAGCCTTCCACCTTCTCCACTGACCTGGGTGTCTCCATGTTGTTTTCCCCTCACATATTTTCACCTCCTCCTCCACCTCTAGCTAAAAAGAAGCGTGTGCTCACATTGTTTTGATTTCTTTTTAAATATGTTATCACAGAGGCGTAACCAACATCTCTACTTGGCCCAGGCTTGGCCAGCAGCATGTCCATCATCCTCAGAGCCATCAGAGATTGGCTCTGCTGGATATGGTGAAAATTTCCAGAACCTTCCCACAGATCACACAGGAGACATTTTTGCCCCCCCCCCAGCAAAAACTGGGCTAAACAAAACCAACACAACCTCCTTTGATCATCACTCCCAAGGTTTCAGTGCCTCTGCATAACAAAGAACAATCATTTTTCCTACTTTCTCCTCTTACCTAAAACAGCAGAAAGACTTTCTCAGGGACTAAGTGACCACCAGACAACAATTCTACGAGCCCAGAGGGCACGTTCCTCCTGCTTCTGAGCGCTGAAACAAAGGGGAAAAAGCAGACAGCTTCCTGCAAGTCAGAAGAATTTTCAGAATGCCTTTGAAGTAACATGAAAAGTGATTATTTTCCTGCTTTCTATCCAGCTCAACTTCATCAGACTTTTCAGAGGTGTCATGTAATCCCCAAGTTCTTATTTAAAACTCAACCCTTTTGATATTATTTTGGATCCTTCCTTGAAAGCCATGTAGCATTTCTTCATGAAGTACGTTGGGTCTTAAACCACTGAAGAAGCCATGTGACTGCCTGTATAATCCAAAATTCTGTGTAGTGGAACAGAGACAGTTTTTACAAGGAAATATATCACTGTGTACAGGGGCTAGAGAACCACAATGATATAAGCAGCATGGGGACCTGTACAAAAACCCAGAGAGGCAAAAAAGGTGAGGTATTTTTGGAAAGAAAGGAGATGGGTGACTGTAAAGATTAAGTAAACAAAGAGAACATTCTTTTTATATTTCCTTTTATCCTGGAAACATAAACAAGCTCATGGGGGGTCCAAAAGATGGGAGAAAGGGAGAATTTGAAACTTCTGTACTCAAGCTAACTGAAATCATTGAACTATTCAATTAATAATTTTTGCTTTTCCAGTTTTGGAAGTAAATGTACCTCTGGATCCTCTCCTGGACTTTCACCCATGGACAATTAGGACAAATGTCTGGCTTTCCATCTCCTGTTTTTATAACACTTTTGAACAACATGAGGAAAGAGTGATTTCTTGGAATGAGTCTTAGCAGTGTGAGAAGAGAGAAGCTTGTGTTTGGACCAGGGACGACTCTCACAGTTGTACCAAGTAAGTGCAATTTTTTTTTTCTTTTAAAAACTTCATTTAAATTTAGAATGGGGGTGAACAAAACAATTTAATGGTTTGTGTTCACTGTAAGAATTTCTAGCTGCCATGATCCCTTGAGTGCCCTCGCTTTCCAGCCAGGATTTCAAGCCAAATCCTCAGCTTGCATCTGCTCAGGAAGCTTTCCCAGAACAACTGGGCTGACTCTGCACAGCACCATTATTCCATGATCCCCAAACACCAGCAGGGCACTGCTTAGCATGTTGTAACTTATTCCCAGTTTGGACAGCACTCTGCCCCAGGTTGCTGTGAAGTGTCCCATTCTGCAGTGAACTTCCACTGACTCACTTGGGGCAGGAATGCAGAGCTCAGGGAAGAGCTCACAGTGGTGAGGAGTTTTGAGACAGATCTGTAACTGCCCAGTTTGAGAAGTTTTGCCATCAGCCCTAGACTCCCAGTGTCCCCAGGTCAGTAATTCCAGTGCCCTGGAGACAGAGGAGGAAGGAGCTTAAATTGCCTTGGGCTTAAATTCTCACAAGTGCCTCACATCCAAGAGCTCCTGGAATGAAAGACAATTGGCTCCCAAGTTGTGTGGGCTCTGAAAAGATCAGTGTGGGGAGTAGGGATTATAAGAAACCTTACTTATTTCTATCTTTATTTGGAATTCCATGATGTATGGAAAGGTGGATCTCACCCCAAGCTTTTCTGAAGGAATGTGAAGGTTGGGGTGGCAGAGGAGTTTGCAGTGTTGGTCTCTGTTATCCTAAAGATCCAGGTGCATCCCTTAGGAATTGTTGCTGTGCTTTCAGAGGTCTGCATGTCTTTAAAGTGCTGCAAGAATGTCCCATGTTATTTGATGGGACATGGATCTGTAAAACCTCCTGCTCTCCTTCCAGAAGGCCGTGGGACTCCCTTGGGTGCTGCCTAATATCTGTCCATATCTCTAGGAAATGATGCATGGGGATGAATGTGTATTCAGGAAAACCCCCAGTGCAATTCCAATGCCAAATGGACAAAGGAATGCCAAGATATCATTCTGAAGAAAGACCTCCTCTTTCCATGCTGTTCAAATTTTTTTGGGTTTTTTTCCCAGCTGAAGACAGGATATTTTCAGAGCTACACAGAGATTCTGGGATTATGTTGGACAGTAGAAGACATTGAGCCTTAAGAATCACAGTCCCTTTCGAGTTTGCTGAAATACTTAATAGGTTGAAGCCAAAATTTCTAGAATATGAGCAACGTCTCCCTTTTGGTTTTGAATTCCTTTGAGAGCTACTAATATTCATTTTAAGGTGTTTAGAGCACATATACTTTATTATGAAAATCTTTAGAGAATTCCCCCAAATCAAAATGACATAAAATAACCATTATTTTCACTGTGAGAGACTCCAGGCACATTGTCTTCAAGGCACAGACAGGGTTAAGGAGAGAGAATGCGTTTCTTTGGTTCAGGTTGGTTTATTCCAGATAAAACATTCACTAAGAATGCTAAGGCCCATCACTTTTTGGAATATAGGGCACTTCTTGTGACTGTATAAGACTAAAGCAAAGGAGATGTACCACTTTTTGTCCAAATAAATTGCCAGAACATAAAACACAAATCCTTCCCAGAAGCAAGCAGTGGGAGGAATACATGGCTATATTGTCAGCTAATGCAAACTAGTGGGACTCAGGTGAGGCTTCTGGTGTCAGAGAAAACAAATCTTCTGCACTATGAACTACAGTTGCACTGTGTACATTATTTCTTGCTGAAGATCTTGCCCAGGGAGTTATTGTAGAGAAGCAGCTTGTTTGTATTCTGGCTGTTTGGAAAGCCTGGAGAGGAGACCACCTGAGAAGCCTTTCAAGGTCTTCCCAGAGAACACAGAATGCACAAGACTGACAAGCTCTGCAAACCATGGTACAACACCTGGGAAGGAAATGTGTATAGCAGGAATAGCAAAACAAGCTTTGTTTGATTTGCATGTTTTAACTGTGTGTTACTGCTGCTCTTGTCTTTGGGAAAGGAGCTCAACAGACTGTGGAGCCAAATACATATCCTCTATGCATTTCCATTTTCCAAGGTGCTAATTGAATTTTCACTTTTTCTTTTGTCAATGTTTGATTTCTGTTGGATGTCTGGGTGCTGTAAGTGTGTAGTTCTGCCTGTTTGATCAGCAGAGCTGACCCATGAAGTTCTGGCAGAGCACGATTTGGTTTTCATCTCAGTTCCTCAGCAGAGCCATAGAGTGGAAGGTGAAAGGGTGTAAAATCAGAGCCCCTTGATCAAACTTGGATCAGCACCCTGTTAGACCTGAGGGATTCCTTGACCCACCTGAAAAGCAGATACCATGCAAAATAAAAAGCCTAATGCACCTCTCTTTATCAAGAGTCCCATCAGGATGCTGGAGTCAAAGTAGAGACAGAAACCTTTGTGGATGTGTCTGACAGCTTTTCATAAGCTGAGCCCTTTGTTGCAAAGAAGGAGTCAGGAGGATTCCTTTCAATTCCATGTTTTTACTCTAATTCAAATTGCTCATCCTGAGGTAAATCCTGACATTGTTTTGTGAGATCACCCTTGACTCTCCATGTATGACCTGAGCTAGTGGCAAAGATATTTTGTTTAAAAAAGAAACCATGGCACCGCAATGATTTGTTGGCTGCTACATTCTTTTGAGACCAACTGTGTCCTTGCTGCGATAAGTTTAAGAAATGTAATTTCATTACTTATATGTCCAAACCATGCTTCTATTACAGATATTCCAAACAGTTCTGTCCCTCAAGTCATTGTGATGAAATCCAAAAAACTGGAAGAAGGTGGCAGCACTGGGAAAGCAGCTTGTTTGGCAAGGAATTTCCTTACAAAGAACATCACCTTGGAGATGCCCTCTAAGGAGGTTGTATATGAACAGAGCACATCCATTTTGACATCAGAGGGGTTGTACAATGCAATTAAAGTGGTCAGAGTGACAAAAGACACAGAGGTGACCTGCACAGCCAAATCCGACAACAGCACCATAACAGCACTGCCAGGTACAGTTTGGTGGCACAGCTGTCACTTCTTGCTGGAGACAGTGTCCTGTGGGGCTTGGTGTTCTCCTGCTTGTCAGCATTGGCCTGGGCACCCAGCAGAAATGAGAAAGACATTTGGTACTTTGAAATGGTTTCAACTGCTGAATTAGTTGGAGATACATTTTTAAGGGGGCAGGGAGAAAGACACAATCCATTTGTTCAAATTGTGAATTTCCTTATGACTAAATATTTCCCCCTGTAGCAGCAAACCTCCTGCAGCACAACCTGAAACAGCCTTTCTAAAAGCCAACTAAAGTTAAAGGCGGGGCACTTAGGGATTTTTTTACAAAAGCATTTTTATATTTACTGGAATTGGTTTTATCATCGTGAAAGTCATTCAAATACTAAAACCAAAACAATGCAGGAATTATTTTGTTTCCTGCAACTGCATGGAGAAATTATCTCCTCAAATGAATGTTGGCATTAATGACTGATCATCTGAGCCCCAGTCTGTACTTTCCTCAAGTTCCTGTGGGAAGAGTCACATTAACATTTTATTAATCCTGTATAAAATGTGCATAGAGTTTAAAATGCCTTTTCTTTATCATGCTACAGCAGAGGAAGAACCAATTACAGTTACCAGTTACCCATTACCAGTAACTGAAGAGCCAGTGACAGGGCCCAGGAACAGGGTGTGCAACAGCACAGACCTCTCTGCACAAGGTGAGTTACCCAAACAGGCTGTGAAGTTCTATTGCTGTTTGGGGATTAAGGCATGGAAATGTCTTTTCTCCAGGGGAGAGGAATCAGAACACAACAAATTCAGCAGGCACAAGCTGCTGTCCCAGGGTTGCTCCTGCAGTAACACACAAGCCCCAGAAAGCAAAAAGCAATGCAGACAGACCCTGGGCTGCCCTGCTGTTGCCATCTTCTCTATTGTCTGTTCCCTGCTGCTCTTCCTTTCCCTCAAACTATCCCCAGTGGTTTTTACCACTTTCTGCCAAGATCACATCATCAAAACCTAGACCATGATCTCTCTCATCTTTTCTGGTCCCTGAGCAGATGCTGAAGGGGAGAGAGTGAACATGCTGTCTATGGCTGTGCTGGGTTTGAGAGTCCTGCTGGCAAAGGTCATCACTGTCAATACACTCATGAGTATCAAGCTGTTTCTTTTCTGAGGTAAGGGAGCTCTCAGCTATCAAACAGTGGTTCTTAGGCTCAAATCCATTAAATGTTGTTGAAACTCCCCTTTGCTCTTGCAGACATGGGGAATGAAGGCAAGAGGAACCCGAAGAAGAGCAGGAAAGAATGTGAACCAGCAGCACAAGGGGATTGAACAAGCAGTGACAGAGCTGCTGGCAGTGACCACCCAGGACACAGAGCAGCACCTTCCCCTGAAGACATTGAATGCTGTTCACTCCTGCCTGGCCAGCTGATTTACAGGGAAGAGTTTTAAGTGCTTTTGCTATTTCCTTCCCTTTGTGAATGGAGCAGAGTGGGTTTATCCTCATCCTCCTGCTAAATAGATCTCCTCACTCTTCTGCATTTGCATAGAAATGTCCAGGCTGTTTCAATAGCTTTGAAACTCCAATGCTCACTATAGATTTATGGGCTTTTAAAAGCACCTTTCACGGGCATGTTGTGTCTCTGCCTGTATCTTTTGGATTTGGAGAGTTTTAATAACAAGACGTGTGTATTGTAGATGAGAACACCTGTGTAGGATCTGAAGGGATTCAATTCAACCAGATAAAGTTCATTTCTTTATTAATCCTATATTTCTTCTGCCAAATGTATAACAGGTGCATTTACGTTCCTGTAGAAGGGATGAAAATAAATTTTGACTAGGCATAAATTCTGTGGTTTTTCTGTGCTTTTTCTTCTGAAATTGGGATGCAGATTTCTGATATCCAACTATCTTAAAGGCAACTAGAATTGCAAACACAGCTTTGATAACACAGAGTTCCTGTTGCCTGAATTTGTCTTTTCCACACTTTTATGCAGAGAATTGTCTCTATGGCACATTCAAGAGCTTCAGTGAGGAGAGACCTTGCTAAGGCAGGAGGGAGGAAAATGCTCAGATCAGCAGGGAAGAAACCCTGCTGCTGGTTTGCACTCAATAAGATGAGGAAGAGGCCACCAGAAAATAATGTCGGGTGGTTTGATGCAGTGATAGCTCCCATAGCAACTTGGTTCTTACCTCAGAGAGCCCAGCACACACCTTCCCCAGCTGATCTTCTCTCACCAGCAGCAGGCAGGATGCTGTGGTCACCATTTCTGACTCAGTTACACCAACCCATCCCTGCTCTGGAAAAAACAATTTAACCACATCCTGAAGGGGAAATGAGGCTTTTCTCACCCTGCCTGAGTCCCTGCTGCCTTCAAGAGAGCCTCTGCAGAGGACATAGCAAGCTCTGCTGCATTCAGCTTGGTCAGGTCAGACCCTCAGGCCTTGGGTCAGAGAAGAGAAGACCCTCACCCTGTTGGAAATGATACCATGTTTAGAATTCTTTCTGTAACTTTAGTCAGGGGTTTTGTTCACCTTTGCCCCGAGGGAAGGGAATTGAAATTTCCTTTCAGGGGACTCGAGGCCTGATGAGCTTAACATCTCAACAGACTCAAACAGGGAGTAGCACAGAGGATACACAAAAGATAATGACCATCAATGACCATTAACAAACATCAGCTCCAAACATCACCCCGGGCATAGTCACAGACACCTGCCCTGGGAAAAGAGAGATAAGAGAACCAAGAATGAGAACCTAAATAACATCAGTGGCAAAGGGATCAATAACCAAGAGGAAACCAAATACTAGAAATTGTTGTCATAAATGAGAGTGGAAAGGAGGGTGGGGGAAAATGAACCAACAGGACTGTGTAACTTGGGACCAATGAACATTGAAGCAATGAATTTCTCTGGGTTCTGACTGTAGAACTATGTGAAAAATCTAGTAAAAACCTTGTGGATTGGATGGATTTTCTTTGCACAACGCGGGCGATGTGTAGATTTAAGGATTTCTGTTGAATATCCTGGTCAGTACAACATGCTGGGCAGAATAAAGTAATGCCTTGATTCTCTGACACTAAAAATGTTGTTGGAGACTTTCTATTTTTCCCACCCTTTCAGTGACAACACCACCCACAATGTGAACTTCCAAAAATCTTTTTAAGTCATTTTAGGAACATTTTCACCTCCAGCACATGATATTTAATTTTACTCTCCCTTGCTGAGTCTCACACACAGAATGAGGTATCTACCATCTCTCCTGCTGAGCAACTCCACACGGTGAGAGCTCTCTCCTGTGGCAGAGAACATTCAAAGCATCCTGACAGAATAAAGCTCTTTCCAAGAGGTTACAGGGCAAAGCATTGTGAAAAACAACAAACCCTGTATACCAGGAAGAATATTTTGCATTTTCTCTCATGTTTTTATTTATATCTGGGGAGAGGAGTGTTTATGCTTCCACTCTACACCTTTCTTGCTTCTGCAGAAATGTATGGCAATGACCCAAGCAAGGGTCAATATCTGAGTGACCCAAGCAAGACCCAATGACCCAAGCAAATCTGAAAGGTTTCAGTGCCCAACACACAAAGGATGGGGAAGCTGCACAGCCAGAAAGGCCCAGGCAGCACCAGGCAGGACTCCCAGTCTCATCCCTTCAGGGGATTGGCTTTCCCAGAGCCAGTAGGAATGGGACAGAAGGAGAAGTTCAGGACAGTACCAACATCTCTGCATTTCCTGACCCCTTTGCAGCTCAGCCCCTGAACTCCCACATATCAAAGCCTCAGCCTTGGACGTGCAGAAAACCTCGGGGTTTTTCCCATGTGGTGCCCCACAGTGTTCTAGGGCCAGAATTCCTCACCCTCAGGCCCTTGGCTCCTCCTGGGCACAGCACAACAACCTGACCTGGCGTTTATTTAGAGTTTTCCTCTAAATAAACATAACCTGCATGGGGACAGACTAGAGACCACCCAGCCTTCATTTTGTGGGGATCTCTTAACAGGCATTTTGCACATACAGTTTTATTTTGATGACAAATAGAGTCTCAGGCCATGGGGTTCCACCTGCTTGCACACACTGCTAGATCATCCTTGGGACAATACCTTCCTCTCACACGTGGAGAGGGAGTCACCTCCAGAGGCTGAGAGTTTCTGTCCTCTTCCCAGTCCCCTTGTCAATGCCCACAGCCCCACCAAATCTCAACACGAGGAGCACAGATGGAACATACACAGGGTTAGGTACCACAGCCACATGAACAGGCCAAGAAATGCTGTCAGCAGAGGCTGCACACCTAATACAACTAATGCTTAGATCAGATTTGTTTCCAACCTGCCCAGGGCAGATCTCTTGTTGTTTCAACTCTTTATGCTCCACACTGAATGCCAAATAAGGCTGTTGTGGTTTAGCAATGGTATTTCCCTGTTTAGTGTTCCCACTGACTCACTCCACACCAAGCCTGAGGGGTCTTCCACAGGATCACAGAAAGTGTGATTATGGAAGAGGCCTCACTTATATAGAGAGGGATTAAAAGAAAGATGGGGACCACAAAGGGTGAGAGACTCAAGAGGGCAGCAAGAGCTTCAAGTTGTGCTCCTCCTGGCAAAACAGCTCTCCCCTCTCTGTTGTCACAGACAGAGGGAGGGCCTAGGAGGGACTGGGCCTGAGTGCAGTGACAGAGGCGCAGGCAGGGAAGGTGTGGGCAGAGCTGTTGTGCAGGCAGACAGAAGGTGCAGAGAGGTGAGCCAGAGCAGGCCTGGCCATGTGGAGTGCCCTGTGCACTGTGGGCTTCTTGCCCATTGTAGGTAAGTGAAGGGAAGGGCTGATGCCCCCTGGAGCTGAGCGTGGCCCTGTGCTCTGCTCGGCTCTGGGCAGCTGTGCTGAGCGCTTGCAGCCAGACCTGTTCCTGGCTCCAGCTGCCCAGCCATGCCTGTGGAGCCCGGGGAGAACAGCCCTGCTCCTCTTCTAGCTGGCAGCTCGGCACCTCCATCCATCCATCCATCCATCCATCCATCCATCCATCCACGCTGCCTCCTCTGCAGCCTGGGCACTCGCAGGGCACCTCCCTGCTGCACTCAGACCTTGGGGCACAGCGCTCTGCCCTGGCACTGCACACTCTGCTGCTGGGCACTGCGGCCCCTCTGGCAAAGACCAGCTGGAGGATGGCAGCACAGGGCCCAAGCCTCAGCTGCCCGTCACAGCTTTTGTCTTTCCTGTGCTCATGTAGAGCAGTTTCAGGGACAGGAGAGTGGCTTCCTCACCATCCTGTCTGGGCAAAGACAAAGGGATTTGTCACCCCATGGTGCAAATCCTTCTTGCTTCTTTGGGGAAAATCAGAAAAAGCTTCCTGTCTGATAGAGGAAAATAGGGAGGGAATTGTGGTGTCTCCTTCCTTGTGAGCCTTGATAGCTGCTACCAGCTCTGCCCATCTGTGTCAGCTGGGTTCAAAGAGAATGATTTTGTCCCCCCACTCTTTTAGTGCCATTCCAATGTCCCACCGGCATTGCCCTGACCTTTGCTGACTCTTGGAGTGATCATGGTTTGTTCTTGTTCTCTGCAGCAATCACTGGCCAGATGACCTTGGAGCAACACCCCAGGGAAGTGACCGTGCGAGAGGGAGAACGAGTCACCTTCCAGTGCAGCATGAGGGGAGCTGATATGAGCAAGTACTACATGTACTGGTACCGTCAGGGCCCAGGGGGCTCTCTGGAATTTATTTACAGGGAGGGTGATATCTATGGAGCAGGTTTCGAAGGCCTCTTTCAGGGTTCCTTGGAGAGCTCCAAGAACCAATTCACACTGCAGATTGTGGCAGCAAAGCAAGGGGATGCAGCAATGTATTACTGTGGAGCAGAATCACACTGGAACAGCTCTGCAGCACAGTGGGCCCAAAACCAACAGATGGGGAAGACAGATCACTCAGCATTTCTTTCTAGCAGCTGCACCCCAGGGCTCTAGTCAGGCACTGGCAGGTGCAGGAAACATCCCTCTGGCTTGGGGGCACTAGAAGGCAGAGGAGGGAAACATAGTAGAACGGCTGCTACCACTTGTGGTGTAGGAGGATCTCTTCTGGGAACTTCAGAGGCTGTTAGGGCAAGTGAATGTTCAGTACTCGTTGCCTGGGCTCCTGTTCAGCATATCCCCATATTTCCTCTGTGCCTTGGCTGCAGAGCCATGGGATGATGGAGATGTGTTGCTGTAGCTTCCAGGCTGCTGTGGTGGATGGAGCCAGGCTGTTTAGGAAAGACAGATCAGCAGGGATGGCATTGCTCTGTGCAGTTGCCACAGAGGACCTGATCAGGAAGAAGGAGTTGAGAAGGTGTGATGAGTTGACTTTGGTTGTGTTCCAGGGTCTCAACAAGCTGCTGTCTCAGTTCTCCTCCTCTGCTGGACAAGGCAAAAACATGCAATGAAGGCCTATGGTTTGAGATAAGGACAGGGAGATGTCCCAGCAGTGCCACCATGGGCAAACATATGGACTTGGGAAAATGAAGTCATTGCCAATCAAATCAGAGTAAGTTAATGAGAAATGAGAACAAATCATGAAACAACTCCTCCACCTGATCCCTGCAAACAGGGATGGGGAATGTAGCTTGCAATCAGTTCCTGTTTTCCCTGCCATTTCTTCCTTCTCACTCTCTTCCCCTGCTTCGGTGTGCAGTCCAACCCATGGATGAAAACATTTCTCCAGGACCTTCATCAGGGCACGTTCTTCCCTCTGGCTGCAGTTCTTCACAAACTCCTCCCACCCAGTAGGTCTTTTCCACAGGGTGCATCCCTTCAGGAACACACTGCAGCACTGTGGCTCCTCTGTGGGACACAGGTTCTGTCAGAAAACCTCCTCTGGCCTGGGCTACTCACTCCATGGGACCACAGCTCCTGACAGGAGCCTGCTCCAATGTGAGCTCTCCATGGAGTCACAGATGTTTTCAGGCCATATCCACTCACTCCTGTGTGGGGTTCTACACTGTCTGCAGGATCAATATCTGATCTGGTATCCATTGCCATGGTCTGCAGAGGGACAACCTGCATCACCATTGTCTTCATCATGGACATCAGGGGAATCTCTGCTTTGGCCCCTGGAGCACCTCACAGCCCTCCTTCCTCATGGAAAGTCAGCAAGGCTTTGGGAAGTGGCAATTGTGCTTCGCTACACTTACAGCCTTCTGCAAGTGAGGCAAAGGGTCTGTGTGGGTGAGAAAAGAGTGGATGTTTTGTATTCTTCACTCACTTGTGCTTTCAGCACTGACTTCCCTGAGAACCTTCTGGACAAAGTCTTTCATTAAGGACTAGGAAAGGGCTCAGTGACATA
Source organism: Lichenostomus cassidix (assembly GCF_008360975.1). Taxonomy (NCBI): domain Eukaryota; kingdom Metazoa; phylum Chordata; class Aves; order Passeriformes; family Meliphagidae; genus Lichenostomus; species Lichenostomus cassidix. The sequence goes on from NC_139507.1 coordinate 2,075,288, forward strand.
GATTGTGCAAGGGTACGTATTCATTATTCCAGTCTCTCTCCCTGGGCTGTGGGAAATGGACTTTCTGAAGGCTGGTCTGGCTGCTGAAGCCTGAGGAGAATAAAGCATTCAGTACCTCAGCCCTTTCCCTTGTTGTTGTGTTTTAGGAATAGTAGACCCCAATTCAGTGTCCTCCATGGAGACTGTCCCAAACCAGAGCTTGTTTAGTCCTTCTATCCCTTCCCTTTCCAGTTTCTGCTCTGGGAATGGGGTTGAGAGTTGGAGGCACAATGGTTAAAATCACAGGTTGAGATAAGAATAATTTGCTGTGAGATGACGAATGAACAGTACCAGCAACATCGTTAATAACAAAAAGTATAAAACGAAGACATTATTTACACAGAAAGCAAAACAAGACTCTTCTGCCTGCTGAGCTTTCTCCCCCTCCCTCCTCCTGACCTGAAGAAGAGAGGGAATCCCTTACTCCCATGCCTGGCAAGTGACCTGAGATGGCATTGAACAATAGTCGATTCTGGCCACACCCCCTCCTGGCTACTGTACAAAATGAACCCTTTCCTGGCAGAGACTAGGACACACATCCTGTGTCACCTGGTCCCCATCCCATTCAGCAGTGAGCCCATGTTTTCCCCAGCCTCGTTTGCCATGCAGACTCCTGGCATGTTGACCTGACTCCTTGCTCACTGGAGAGGAATCCTCTTCAGCTCAGCACTGGTGAGACTGTGGACTACTGAGTTACCCACTAGGCTCCCAAGCCTGGGAAGGACATGGACAGAGGGGAACAAATGCAATGAAAGGCCGTGAAGACAAGGAAGGGAACAGCTGCAGAGCCTGGGAGAACTGGGTTGGTTTAGTATAGAAATGAAATTGCCATGGGGATAATTTGTAACATATACCCCCTGCAACCCTCCAGCAGTGGCCTTTGGGTTGCTGTGAAGGGGAGAGGGAGAACGTCTACTCATCACTTCCCAAATGAATTTCCTCCAATCCACTTTGCCCACTGTCACCAAAAGCTATGAAATAAACTCTCCAACCAATTTGCTGTGTTAGAAAGCCAACATTACTGAATTAGCAGCTCTGGATGCCTGGGGATGTCTCCTCAAAGCATGCTTAGTAACCTTACAGAAAAGACCTGTTCCAGAAATGAATACATATTCATCACCCTTCCTGAATACATGCATATATGCTAATTATTTTCATGGACTTGTTTGAATATGGTTCTAGATCTTTTGATGCATTTTTCTCCATGAGAGTATCTCAAATAGGTTGTCTGGTCATAATGTACTTCTCTTATCATTCTTCACTCTGACACACAATCCTTGTCCTCAAAACAACAATATTGGCAAATACATATTAGTCACTGATATAAGTAAATAAGGAAGCATTAGCTGACACAAGACTTTTTAGTGACAGATGTAGGGAGTAAACATAAGACCATGTTAATCTCTGATATTTGTACTAAGTGCTGTATGGTACAAAAATAATCGCGAATTTCTTATAAATACAGTGATGAAAAGAAGTTGCCCCAAGAAGTTGTATCTGCTCCAACCACAGACACATTTAAGATCACATTAGGTGCAGCTTGAGCTCCTTGTGTCCCTGATCATAGCAGGAGGGTTGGACTAGATGACCTTTAAATTTCACTTCCAATCTAATCCATTCTGTGATTCTAAAATTCTTTTTCTATCCATTGCTGAAAGAACATCTCCCCTCCACAACACCAGGCTTTCTCTTCTCCAGGGTGAACAGTCCCAGCTCTCTCAGCCTTTCCTCATGCAAGAGGTCCTCCAGTCCCATAATCATCTTCCTGGCCCTTCACTGCCTCTCTCCCGGAGATAAAATTCCTTCTTGTAGGGGGAGTCAAGCTGTGCCCCCAGTACTCAAGCGTGGACTCAGCAGCGCCGAGGAGAGAGGAGACATCACCTCTGTGAGTTGCTGAAAGCATTTTGTCTAAGGCTGCCCATGATCCCAGCGACCTTCTGTGCCAATTACAAAGTGCCTTGCTCCTACTTTATCCCTGTTTGCTCCCAAGCACACTCTCCGAGCTGCATTCCTGAATTCTCTATCTGTTCTCCCCAAAAAGCAAAGGAACAACAGGGAATCAGTCACGGGGTCATTTCTTAACACTTCATCACTGGACTTCATCTCTACTGTTCCTGCTCCCTACCTCAGTCTGCAGTCCAATGAGTCCACCATGGTTCCTTCACAAGGGCTGCTCTCCTTCAGAATCAACCCTCTCCAGCCTGGCTTCTCCAAAGGCTCCACTTCCCCAGTGTATGACTGAACAGTGTGTGAATATCTCCAAGCATGGAGACTCCAGAACGTGCCTGGGCAGCCTGTGCCAGTGGCCAGTGGTTGGTCACCCTCTCACTGTGTAAAAGTGTTTCTCTCTGATGTTCAGTGAGAACCCCCTGGGATGTTTTGTTTGTGCTCATTGACCATTGTCCTCAGTGACCATTGACACAATGGGCATCGCTGAGAAGAGCCTGGCCACGTCCTTGTGTTTCTGTACTTTTATGAAAACCTCAACCAGCTCCTGTTTCTCCAGGGCAAACAGGGCCAGCTCTGACAGCCTTTTTAACTTGGAGACAGGTTTCACTCAAACACATGAAAACCAAAGAAAGCCGAGTCCACAAGACAAGCCAAATAAAGAATTCATGCCCTACCTCTCCAGCAATAGGCAGGTGTTTAGCCTAGGTGTTTTTGTCCCACAGAAGGACTCCTTGGGAAGACAAAGGCTGTCACTCCAAATGTCCCCTTCCGCCCTTTCCCTGAGCTTTATTTCTGAGAACCACGTATTAGTATGCAATAATTCTTTGCTCAGCTGGCCCCAGTGGTGCTGCTGTGTCCCATCCCAGCTTTTTGCCCATCCCCAGCCACTCACAGCCGAGACAGTGGCAGAAACAGAAAAGATCTCTGAGCATTGTTGAGCAAGAGGTTAAAGAGACTCCTGCCTATAACGCTCTTTGCTCACCAAGACAAAACAAAGCCTCACACGCTGCTGTCCCTCGTCCCTTCCTGCACTGCCCTTGCCGTGCCCCGGAGCCCCGCTGGCTGTGTCGGGGCGGGCAGAGGCGCCGGCGCTGCCCCGGCGAGGCGGGGCCGGGCGGGAGCGGCCCGAGCGCGGCTCCGCTCGGCTCCTGGGCGGCTGCGGCGGAGCCGGGGCTGGTCACCATGTGCGCCGGGCTGGGGCCGTGGCTGCTGGCCTTGGCCTTGGCCTTGTGGCCGGCAGGTGAGAGCCGGGCGGGGAGGGCAGCGAGTCTGGGGCGGGGGAGGAGGGACAGGGACAGGGACAGGGACAGGGACAGGGACAGCGACAGCGACAGCGACAGCGACAGGGACAGCGACAGCGACAGCGACAGGGACAGGGATATGTGCAGGCTCTGTCCCGGGTCCGGCCGCAGTGTCCGGAGCAGCCGCAGCTCAGCCCCAGGAGGGCTCACGGGCCATCGCTCCGGGCTCGGGGCTTTGCCGGGAGGCAGCGGGGCGGCGGCTGTGGCTGTGCCGGGCTGGGGGCACCGGAACGGCGGGGAAACCTCCTCGGTACGTGGTCGCACCCTGCCTGATTCCAGCGCTCTCTCTCCGCAGGGCTCTGGGCACAGCTGAGGCTGAAGGAGGCTGGCGGAGGGCTGCGAGCGCCTGGGGAATCCGTGACCCTCTCCTGCCGCGGATCCGGCTTCACCTTTAGGGATTATGCGATTTTGTGGTACCGTCAGACACCCGGAGGTAGCCTGGAGTGGCTATCCCGTATCAGCTCCCCCTCGGGCAGTAAAGTGGACTACGGGGCAGCAGTGAAAGGTCGGGCCAAGATTTCCCGGGACAATTCCCTATCCAAGGCTGATCTGTCTCTTTGGGACCTGCGACCTCAGGACTCTGCCCGCTACTTCTGTGCCATTCTTTCACACGGGGACAGGAAATCATGCTGAGCTTTAACACAAACCTTCCGGAGCCTGGCAGAGGCTGCCTTAGATGTTAGGAAGGTGAGAGGTGCCAGAGACCAGGAGCCAGTGGGTCTCAGGGCTGTTCCCAAGAAGTCAGGTGCCATCACTGGGCACCACAGGTGTTGCTGCCATTTACTGCACACTGCAGGGATTCTGGTCGATTGGAAATTTGATTAAGAGTAGAACTGTGAGCAATTACAAAGTGCCTTGCTCCTACTTTATTCCTGATTGCTCCCAGGCACACTCTCTGAGCTGCATTCCTGAATTTTCTATCTGTTCTCCCCAAAAAGCAAAGAAACAACAGGGAATCCGGCACGGGGTCATCTCTTCACAATTAATCACTGGACTTCAACTCCACTCCTTCATGTTCCCTCCCTCAGTATACAGTCCTTCAGAAATGAGTCCACCATGGTTCCTTTACAAGGGCTGCTGTCCTTCAGAATCAACCCTCTCCAGCCTGACTTCTCCAAAGGCTCCACTTCCCCAGTGTCATGACCAAACAATTTGTGAATATCTCCAAGCATCGAGACTCCAGAACGTGCCTGGGCAGCCTGTGCCAGTGGCCAGTGGTTGGTCACCCTCTCACTGTGTAAAAGTGTTTCTCTCTGATGTTCAGTGAGAACCCCCTGGGATTTTTTCTTTGTGCTCATTGACCATTGTCCTCAGTGACCATTGACACAATGGGCATTGCTGAGAAGAGCCTAGTCATGTCCTTGTGTTTCTGTACTTTTATGAAAACCTCAACCAGCTCCCGTTTCTCCAGGGTAACAGGGCCAGCTCTGACAGCCTTTTTAACTTGGAGACAGGTTTCACTGTAACACATGAAAACCAAAATAAGCCGAGTCCACAAGACAAGCCAAATAAAGAATTCATGCCCTACCTCTCCAGCAGTAGGCAGGTGTTTAGCCGTTTCGAGGAAAAATGGTCTTGGTCACACAGAAGGACTCCTTGGGAAGACAAAGGCTGTCACTCCAAAGGTCCCCTTCCGACCTTTCCCTGAGCTTTATTTCTGAGAACCACGTATTAGCATGCAATAATCCTTTGCTCAGCTGGCCCCAGTGGTGCTGCTGTGTCCCATCCCAGCTTTTTGCCCATCCCCAGCCACTCACAGCCGAGACAGTGGCAGAAACAGAAAAGATCTCTGAGCACTGTTGAGCAAGAGGTTAAAGAGACTCCTGTCTATAACGCTCTTTGCTCACCAAAGCCTCACACGCTGCTGTCCCTCGTCCCTTCCTGCACTGCCCTTGCCGTGCCCCGGAGCCCCGCTGGCTGTGTCGGGGCGGGCAGAGGCGCCGGCGCTGCCCCGGCGAGGCGGGGCCGGGCGGGAGCGGCCCGAGCGCGGCTCCGCTCGGCTCCTGGGCGGCTGCGGCGGAGCCGGGGCTGGTCACCATGTGCGCCGGGCTGGGGCCGTGGCTGCTGGCCTTGGCCTTGTCCTTGTGGCCGGCAGGTGAGAGTCGGGCACGGAGGGCAGCGAGCACGGGGTGGGGGAGGAGGCAAAGGGCAGATGCAGATGTTAGGAGGGAGAAGGAGGTCAGGTTTTGTCGCTGTGCCGGGCCGGGGGCACCGGGACACCTGGACACCGGGACACCTGGACACCGGGACAACGTCCTCGGTCCGTGGTCGCACCCTTCCCGATTCCTGCGCTCTCCCTCCGCAGGGCTCTGGGCACAGCTGAGATTGGAGGAGGCTGGCGGAGGGCTGCGAGCACCTGGGGAATCCGTGACCCTCTCCTGCCACGGCTCCGGCTTCACCTTCGAGAATCATTATGTTCGCTGGTACCGTCAGGCACCCCGAGGCAGATTCGAATGGGTGTCCTGGATAAGCCATTACTCATCTAAGATTGAATTTGGGCCAGCAGTGGAAGGTTGAGCCACAGCCTCCAGGGACAATTCCCATTCTGTGGCATCTCTCAGCCTGCACCTCCTGCATGTTGGGGATTGTGCCCGCTACTTCTGTGCTGTTTGCACACAGGGGCAAAATCCTGCTGAGGTTCAACACAAACCACCCGTCAGCACCCAGCTCTCCACCTCAGATCTGGAAGGGGCCCGTGTCACCCTGATGTTCAGGGTTGCTCCTAAAGAGTTGTGTAGACACAGCATAGTTTTCAAATGTTTCTAACAGGGACATGCTACCTTTTGCTCTCCCCAAATGAGCTCTAACCTTTGTGCTTGTCATACTAATTCACTTCTCACTCGCCCTAACTGCTTCACCTTTGAAGCAATTCTCCTGTTTCCCTCGGTTTGCAGTATTACAGGTACCCAGTCCAAATGGTGAGGTGTGCGAATAGCACTGCTATGGTTTTGGACTCAGTTCATGTTCACTCAGTCCAGCCCACAGGTTTTGCCTGAGGGGTGAGCAGAGGAAATAGGGAATTCTAGATGGTCATTTGGGAGCTGGTGGGAGAATGGGGAAGGCTGTGTATGTCTCTCCCAGATGTGAGATTCTAAAGGGAGCAAGGGTTTTTGAGCAGGTGAGTTTGCAGCTGCTGGATCCTGGACATCACAAGCAGAAACACAGGGACATGGCGGAGTAGATTAAGTGATTGCTTAAGCCGTTGCTGTTTTTTATCCTTGTCTCCTGGCACTGCAGGTGGCCTGTCTCAGGTGAAGACAGAGGCCTCAGGCCCCTCGGTAGGGAAGATCTCGGAGTCTGTCTCACTCACCTGCCACATCTCTGGTGTAGCCATCACCGATAGCAGCTATGCGTGGGACTGGATCCGGCAGACTCCTGGCAAAGAGCTGCAGCACATAGCGATGCAGTATCCTTTCACAGGACTCCAGCACATCGCTTCAGCCTTCCAGACCCGAGTCACCAGCTCTGCAGACCCCTCCAGGAACCAGGTGTGGCTGCGACTGCTGTCTCCAGCAGCTGCAGACACAGCCACCTATTTCTGCAGCATGAGAGAACTTGAAAAGGGCACCATGCTTGAAATGCAGGCAGGGCCAGGAAAGAACTAGACAGAGGGGGTTGTGGTTGCTGCAAGACAAAGCTCTTCCCAGACTTCTCAAGTTAGTCTGGGCTGTCTTTTGCAGAAACAGACACAGAAGTACAGCAGCAACAACAGCAGCAGTCTCCCACAAGCACACCGCAAACCATGAACGTGTTGTTAACTCCTTCATTCCTTTCTCAGTGTCTCCCACAGGCAGAAAGAACCAGGGAAAGAGGGTGGGTTCCATTTTTTTTAAAGGAATGTGATGGTTTTGGTTTGAGTAGAATTAATTTTCTTCATAATAGTGACAATGGGGCTCTGTTTTGAATTTGTGCTGGAAAGAGTGTTGGTAATTCAGGGATGTTTGAGTTATTGCTCAGCAGAGCTTACATGGAGTCAAGGCCTATTCTGCTCCTCATTCCACCCTCCAGTGAGTAGCTGAGAGTGCACAAAATTTATGAGGGAACACAGCTTGTTCAGCTGACCCCAGCTGGCCAAAGGGCTATTCCAGGCCACAGGACATCATGCTCAGCGTATAAAGATGGGGAAGAGGAAGGAAAGAGGGCATATTGAGTGATGACATTTGTATTTCCATGTAAGCACTCTGTGTGATGGAGCTCTGCTTGTCTGGAGTAGGCTGGACACTTGCCTAACAACTGGAAGTAGTGAATGAATTCCTTGCTTTGCTTTGCTTGCACATGCAGTGTTTGCTTTATTTCTTAAATTGTCCACTTATTTATTAAACCTATGAATTTTCTCACTTTTACCCTTCCAGTTCTCTCCCCCATCAAAGAAAGGGCAAAGGAGCAAGCAGCTGTGTGGTGCTGAGTTACCATCTGTGGTTAAACTGTGAAAAAGAAACCCAATGAACACTGAAGGAGATGAAGTTTTAATGTGGAAAGGTGGAACTCAACTGCATTTGGATACTTCATGATGTTTAGAGAGTCTCACAATAACATTGCAGGAACACATAATAATAGTCAATTAATTAGATCTGAGGAACAAATGGCACTGCACAGGAACAGCACTGCCAAAGTGGACTTTCCCAGGACATGATGAAAAACTCTTTTTCTGCACTCCCAGCTTTGGCTCCATGTGTATAAACACAGGGGCTCTTCTTCTGAGCACTGCCCATTCATTTCTTTATTTAGAAGTGTAGGCTTTCACAGAAGACATGAGGAGACCAATGCAAATGCATCCATGGGCTTGTGTCCCTGAGCACAGTGCCTGAGGCATCCTGTATAGGAGCTACAGATGCCAGAAGGTCAGGCAGTTGTCCCCAGGCTTTCTCCCAATTCCCACCTTTGTCTCTATGGAAGGATTGCTGCAGTGCATTAACCTCATTAATTCAACACAGCACTGCCTGTCAGGCCAATGTTATCTGTCTTGCAAAGGCTACAAACACAATGATAATGCCACTTGATATCTTCTGTCACCTTGTCTTTTGTCATAGGTGTCAGCAGCCCAGGGACCTCCCCAAGCAGATATTCCAGCTCACTTTTGAAATCACTGCTTTTAGCTGTCCTCCCCATAGTGGATGGACAGTGACTTACTGTTTCACCTTCAATATCTAATTTACCATGATCACCTGTAGCGTCTCCAAGGAATCCATTGCCAGGTGTTATTTTTTGTGTAGAATATCCTCTGGAGCAATGTTAGATTTTCAGAAGTGGAACAATGCTGAGGAAGAGGAACACAAAAGGCAGCACTTCAAAGACATGAAAGTGGAGACATCACCTGGCACTGAAAAACATACCCCAAATGTTTTTGTAGAACTGTCTAGCACGGTGTGGAGTACGTACCACAGTGATTGAAAACAACTGAATCACCACACACAAACTGCCTCCCTCCCTTCTCTTGAAGGGGGAAATATGGTGCCCTACCTCATCTGTTTTTCCTCAGACAAGTGTGTGCACATATACAAATTTGATTCCCAGAATGACTCAAACAGCAGAAAAACCCTCCTATTTTTCCAAGACCAATTTCTTCAACATTCAACCTCAGATCTTAGCTCTTGCAAACAGGTCATTTTACACATTTGATTGCCAGCTCCAGCTGAACAATTTGGTAGGAACCTTCTGTATTTAGATGCTTGCATTTTAGCTCAGCATTACGTTCTTCTCTTTGTCTCAGAGCACAGAAGAGAATTTTGGTAAGAACAAGGATCCTTTTTAACTTCAGATCCCAAAACACCCAGAAGCAGATGCATGAAGAACAAGACCTGGGGATCAGAAAGGGCACTTCCCACAAGGAATCTCACCGCTATAAACATCAGAACAGGGACTGAGTCACTTATGGTTGCTTTGTGCTTACCCGTTATGAGGTTGTTCAGGAGCCCTTTGTTCATCATTTTGGTCTTCTGACACAATGCCTGACTTACTGCTTTGTCAAGAGGAACCATTCTTGAGGTTCATGGAGCTAATCTCTGAAAATGAGCAGCTCCCCTAGACCCCTCCTCTGTCCAGGACCATAACCCATGGGATTCCTCCAAGCAGATCCCTGAACAGCCCAAATTCTGCTCTCCTGAAGCCCAGGGCTCCAGTTCTGTTTTTTGCACTGCTCTCTTCTCCCTGGATCCTGAGCTCAAAATGTGCATGGTCACTGCAGCCAAGGCTGCCCCAACCACCTCACATCCAGCACCAGTTCTTCCTCTCTGGCAAGTAAAGGTCCAGTTCAGCAGCCACTTGTGTCAGTAAGTTTGCCTCAGTACACTCCAGAAGAGTCCTTGATTGGGTGTGCTCAGCTGTGCTGTCCTGCCAACAGACACCTGACAAGCTTCAAGCACCCCATGAGGACTGGAGCCAACGGATGTCCCATTTGTCCCAAGACGTCCTTGCCTATTTCTTCCCCATCAGGTGATGTGTAGTAGCCACCCACCACAGAGTCTCCACTGCTGCTGTGGCCTCTAATCCTGACCCATCTGCTGTCAGCTGGCTCATTGCACATCCCAAAGCACAAATTCCAGCTCTTCTCTCAGAGAAAGGGCAACACCCACTCCCTGCCTTCCCAGTCTTTCTTCCCTGAAGCCTGGCTTCAGTCACTACAACACTCCTGGAAGCTCTCCCACCACACCTCCATGATCCCACAGCTCTGCATCCAGCCTGCAGAGACAGAATTCAAAGGCTGAGAGAGCTGGGGGTGTTCAGCCTGGAGAGGAGAAGACTCCTGGGAGACCTTAGAGCCCCTTCCAGCACCTGAGGGGCTCCAAGAGAGCTGGAGAGGGACTTTGGTAAAGGGCCTGGAGTGACAGGACATAGGGGAATGGCTTCCCACTGCCAGAGAGCAGGGTTAGATGAGATATTGGGAAGGAATTCTTGGCTGGGAGGCTGATGGTGCCCTGGCACAGACTGCCCAGAGCAGCTATGGCTGCCCCATCCCTGTCCAGGAGAAGTGTCCAGGGCCAGGCTGGACTGTCCTTGGAGCAGCCTGGGACAGGGTGGGGCATGTCTGCTATGTCTGCCCAAATGCCTCCTGGGAGAGGCAGGGATTGGTCAGCGAGATGTGTGGACACTGTACTGTGATTGGATGGGAAGGCTTGTGATTGACAGGTGTGCAGCCAATCCGCCCCTATCCCGCCAATTGGAGGGTATAAACAAAGTTCGTTTCTTTGTTCATAAGGTGATTTTCTGAACACCACCTAAGGAGATCATATGCCTTCCTTCCCGATGCTACAAATGGTGCCTGAACACGTACTTATAAACCCAGTGGGAGGAAATGGACTGTGCCAGTAGTATCTCCCTGCTAGACTTAAGGATTTAAACGACAAGAAAAGGACGGTCTGGGAATAAAAACCGCCGTACTGAGGTGAGTGGCAGGGAAGAATGGGAAACAGAATTTCTGTAGAGCAAAGGCAGAGCCTTGATTCCATAAGAGGGCTTCTGCATCAGAAGAATGTAGACATCTCTGATGCTAACTTAAATGCTTTGCAGGACTGGATGTCCATACATGTAAAAGACTTCCCTTTTGCTGAGGCTTTTGAATTGTAGACCTGGCTGATAGTGGGACAGAGACTCTTTGATATCGCCAGAAATGGTGACTTGGAAGCTCGTAGTCATCTCTCTCCATGGAGCATGGTATTGGCGCCTCTGAAACAAAAGCACACTGAAACAGAAAGCCACACGGATGGTGGCAAACTTGATGGCGTAAATCGCCATTTTGTGGATTCAGGAGTAATTTCCCCTGAGCCATACACCCCACCTATATCTAGTTGCTATGATTCTGAGCTCAGTGAATGTGATTCTAACCTACTCGACCCTTTTGGGGAACAAGGTAAAGGAGTTTGGTCAGTCCACCCCTGAGATCTTCTGCTGCTGCTCAGGAATAGGAGTCATTGTCTGCCCTGCCATGGGGTTCCTCCCACAGGAGACAGCTTCCTGTGAACTCCTCCAGCGTGGGTCCAAATCTCACAAGCAGCAGCCCCAGCTTGCTGCAAGGTGAATCTCCTCCCGCAGGCAGACAGTCCTCCCAAAACTGCTGTGGCATGGCTCCCTCATCCACAGGGTGCAGACCTCTGAGGCCAGGCTGTTCCATCTCAGGAAGAAGGCCTCTCTCTCCACTGGGACTCCAACTGGATCACAGCCTCCTCCAGACATCCACCTGCTCTGGCGTGGGCACCTCCCCAGGGGCTGTGGGTGGATCTCTGCATCCTCCATGGACCCATGGGCTACAGGGGGACAACCTGCTCCACCATGGCCCTCACCATGGCTGGCAGAGGATTCTTGGCTCTGCCTCTGGGACCAGAGCCTTCCACCTTCTCCACTGACCTGGGTGTCTCCATGTTGTTTTCCCCTCACATATTTTCACCTCCTCCTCCACCTCTAGCTAAAAAGAAGCGTGTGCTCACATTGTTTTGATTTCTTTTTAAATATGTTATCACAGAGGCGTAACCAACATCTCTACTTGGCCCAGGCTTGGCCAGCAGCATGTACATCATCCTCAGAGCCATCAGAGGTTGGCTCTGCTGGATATGGTGAAAATTTCCAGAACCTTCCCACAGAACACACAGGAGCCATCTTTGTCCCCCTCCCCCAGCAAAAACTGGGCTAAACAAAACCAACACAACCTCCTTTGATCATCACTCCCAAGGTTTCAGTGCCTCTGCATAACAAAGAACAATCATTTTTCCTACTTTCTCCTCTTACCTAAAACAGCAGAAAGACTTTCTCAGGGACTAAGTGACCACCAGACAACAATTCTACGAGCCCAGAGGGCACGTTCCTCCTGCTTCTGAGCGCTGAAACAAAGGGGAAAAAGCAGACAGCTTCCTGCAAGTCAGAAGAATTTTCAGAATGCCTTTGAAGTAACATGAAAAGTGATTAGTTTCCTGCTTTCTATCCAGCTCAACTTCATCAGACTTTTCAGAGGTGTCATGTAATCCCCAAGTTCTTATTTAAAACTCAACCCTTTTGATATTATTTTGGATCCTTCCTTGAAAGCCATGTAGCATTTCTTCATGAAGTACGTTGGGTCTTAAACCACTGAAGAAGCCATGTGACTGCCTGTATAATCCAAAATTCTGTGTAGTGGAACAGAGACAGTTTTTACAAGGAAATATATCACTGTGTACAGGGGCTGGAGAGAAGCTTGTATTTGGACCAGGGACGACTCTCACAGTTGTACCAAGTAAATGCATTTTTTTTTTCTTTTAAAAACTTCATTTAAATTTAGAATGGGGGTGAAAAAAACAAAGTAATGGTTTGTGTTCACTGTAAGAATTTCTAGCTGCAATGATCCCTTGAGTGCCCTCGCTCTCCAGCCAGGCTTTCAAGCCAAATCCTCAGCTTGGATCTGCTCAGGAAGCTTTCCCAGAACCACTGGGCTGACTCTGCACAGCTCCATTATTCCATGATCCCCAAACACCAGCAGGGCACTGCTTAGCATGTTGTAACTTATTCCCAGTTTGGACAGCACTCTGCCCCAGGTTGCTGTGAAGTGTCCCATTCTGCAGTGGACTTCCACTGACTCACTTGGGGCAGGAATGCAGAGCTCAGGGAAGAGCTCACAGTGGTGAGGAGTTTTGAGACAGATCTGTAACTGCCCAGTTTGAGAAGTTTTGCCATCAGCCCTAGACTCCCAGTGTCCCCAGGTCAGTAATTCCAGTGCCCTGGAGACAGAGGAGGAAGGAGCTTAAATCGCCTTGGGCTTAAATTCTCACAAATGTCTCACATCCAAGAGCTCCTGGAATGAAAGACAATTGGCTCCCAAGTTGTGTGGGCTCTGAAAAGATCAGTGTGGGGAGTAGGAATTACAAGAAGCCTTAGTTATTCCCATCTTTATTTGCAAATCCATGATGTACAATAAAGGTGGATGTCATCCCAAACAAAATTATAATTTTGAACAAAGACCTCTTCTTTCCATGCTGATCAATGATTTTTTTCCCTAGCTAAAGTCAGGATATTTTCATGGCTTATGTTTGACAGTAAAAGATGTTGGGCCTTAAGTATCAGAGTCCCTTTCAAGTCTGCTGAAATACTTTATAGGTTGCAGCCAAAATTTCCAGGATGTGAGCAACCTCCCCTTTTGGTTTTGAACTCCTTTGTGAGCTACTAATATGCATTTTAAGATGTTTAGAGCACGTATACTTTATTATGCAAATCTTTAGAGAATTCCCCCAAATCAAAATGACATAAAATAACAACCATTCATTTTACTGTGGGATACTCCAGTCATATTCTCTTGAGGACTCAGGTAAGGACAGAGGACGTCTTTGCTTTTGTTCAGGTTGGTTTGTTCCAGATAAAACATTCCTTAAGAATGCTAAAGCACATCACTTTTGCCTCTTCCTGTGAATTTATAAGACTAAAGCAAATGAGAAGTACCACTTTTTGTCCAAATAAATTGCCAGAACATAAAACACAGATCCTTTCCAGAAGCAAGCAGTGGGAGGAATACATGGCTATATTGTCAGGTAATGCAAACTAGTGGGACTCAGGTGAGGCTTCTGGTGTCAGAGAAAACAAATCTTCTGCACTATGAACTACAGTTGCACTGTGTACATTTTTTCTTGCTGAAGATCTTGCCCAGGGAGTTATTGTAGGAAAGCAGCTTGTTTGTATTCTGGCTGTTTGGAAAGCCTGGTGAGGAGACCACCTGAGAAGCATTTCAAGGTCTTCTCAGAGAACACAGAATGCGCAAGACTGACAAGCTCTGGCAAACCATGGTACAACACCTGGGAAGGAAATGTGTATAGGAGGAATGGCAAAACAAGCCTTTTTTTGATTTACATATTTGTACTGTGTGTTACTGCTGCTCTTGTTTTTGGGAAAGGAACTCATCTGACTGTGGAGACAAGTAAGTATCCTTTATACATTACCATTTTCTGAGTTGTTAGTGTTTCATTTTTCTCTTTTTAAAAATTTTTCTTCCTCCTAAAATTCATGCAGCCATTCATTCATGTTTTTCAGTCACTAATTAGACTTTCTATGTGTAATGTTTTTCATGCAACTACAAAATTTATATGTAAAAAAAATCTGATCCCAATTCTCGGTGTTGCAAAAGAACTTGAGCTCCACAAGTGAAGTTTTGTCTGCTATCATTCTGAATTTCTTTGGGATGTACATTTCTCCTCTTAGGCTTCTTAATAAGATTTCCAGGGTTTTAAAGTCATGCTTAGGCACTGTAAAGGTAAATAAAGTGGCTGTGGAGGTCAGTGTGTAAGTTCCTAACACTGTCTCTTCTGTCAGAGTTGAAAAGACAACCGTAATGGCAGAGAAGGGTAGTGTACAAAAGCATAAAATAAAATCTTATGCAACATTTCTGTTCTAGTTTAATCTTACAAAATTGTTCAGAGTTTGCATTCAACTGAACTGGTAAAACCAAGTTAATGAATGTTTGATTTCTGCTGGCTGTCTGGTTACTTGTAGGTGTGGACAAGTGTGTAGTTCTGCTGGTTTGATTACCATGAAGTTCTGGCAGAGCACGATTTGGCTTTCACCTCAGTTCCTCAGCAGAGCCATTGAGCTGTTGGGGAAAGGGTATAAAATCAGAGCCCCTTGGTCAAACCATGATCAGCACCCTGTTAGACCTGAGGGATCTCTTGACCCACCTGCAAGGCAGACATCATGCAAAATTAAAAGCCTAATGCACCTCTCTTTACCCAAGAGATCTATCAGGATGCTGCTGTCACAGTAGACCCACAAATCTTTGTAGATGTGTCTGATGTATTGATGTGCCTTTCTGGCAAGGAAAGATGATGGGGGATTCCTGTCAGTTCCATGTTTTTACTCTAATTCAAATTGCTCATCCAGAGGTAAATCCTGACATTGATTTGTGAGATCACCCTTGACTCTCCATGTATGACTTGAGCTAGAGGCAAAGATATTTTGCTTAAAAAAGAAACCATGGTACCACAATGATTTGTTGGCTGCTACATTCTTTTGAGACCAACTGTTTTGCAGAAAAACAGCTGCTGCAAGTTTAAGAAATCTAATTTCATTTCTCGTATGTCCAAACCATGCTTTTTTTTACAGATATCCCAAACAGTTCTGTCCCTCAAGTCATTCTGATGAAATCCAAAAAACTGGAAGAAGGTGGCAGCACTGGGAAAGCAGCTTGTTTGGCAAGGAATTTCCTTACAAAGAACATCACCTTGGAGACGCCCTCTAAGGAGCTTGTATATGAACAGAGCACATCCATTTTGACATCAGAGGGGTTGTACAATGCAATTAAAGTGGTCAGAGTGACAAAAGACACAGAGGTGACCTGCAGAGCCAAATCCGACAACAGCGCCATAACAGCACTGCCAGGTACAGTTTGGTGGCACAGCTGTCACTTCTTTCTGGAGACAGTGTCCTGTGGGGCTTGGTGTTCTCCTGCTTGTCAGCATTGGCCTGGGCACCCAGCGGAAATGAGAAAGACTTTTTGTACTTTAGCAGAGAGAGATGAAATATGTTTCAAAGCATCTAATAGAAATGGTTTCAACTGCTGAATTATTGGAGGTACTTTTTTATGGGGACAGGGACAATGATACAATCTATTTCTTCAAAGTAGGAATTTCTTATAACTAAATATTTCACCCCAGTAGCACTAAACCTCCTGCAGCAAAACCTGAAACAGCCTTCCAAAAACCAACAAAAAGTTAAAGGATTGGGCAATTAGGGATTTTTTCACAAAAGCAATTTTGTATTTATGGAATTGTTTTTATCCCTGTGAAAGTCATTCAAATAACAAAACCAAAACAATGGAGGAATTATCTTTTTTCCTGCAACTGCATGAGGAAATTATCTCCTCAAATGAATGTTGTAATTAATGACTGATCATCTGAGCCCCAGTCTGTACTTTCCTCAAGTTCTGTGGGAAGAGTTATTAATCCTGTATAAAATGTGCACAGAGTTTAAAATGCCTTTTCTTTATCATGCTACAGCAGGGGAGACAGAAGAGCCAGTGACAGGGCCCAGGAACAGGGTGTGCAACAGCACAGACCTCTCTGCACAAGGTGAGTTACCCAAACAGGCTGTGAAGTTTTATTGCTGTTTGGGGATTAAGGCATGGAAATGTCTTTTCTCCAGGGGAGAGGAATCAGAACACAACAAATTCAGCAGGCACAAGCTGCTGTCCCAGGGTTGCTCCTGCAGTAACACACAAGCCCCAGAAAGCAAAAAGCAATGCAGACAGACCCTGGGCTGCCCTGCTGTTGCCATCTTCTCTATTGTCTGTTCCCTGCTGCTCTTCCTTTCCCTCAAACTATCCCCAGTGGTTTTTACCACTTTCTGCCAAGATCACATCATCAAAACCTAGAGCATGATCTCTCTCATCTTTTCTGGTCCCTGAGCAGATGCTGAAGGGGAGAGAGTGAACATGCTGTCTATGGCTGTGCTGGGTTTGAGAGTCCTGCTGGCAAAGGTCATCACCGTCAATACACTCATGAGTATCAAGTTATTTCTTTTCTGAGGTAAGGGAGCTCTCAGCTATCAAACAGTGGTTTTTAGGCCCAAATCCATTAAATGTTGTTGAAACTCCCCTTTGTTCCTCCAGAATTGGGGAATGAAGGCAAGAGGAACCCTAGGAAGAA
Source organism: Lichenostomus cassidix (assembly GCF_008360975.1). NCBI lineage: Eukaryota > Metazoa > Chordata > Aves > Passeriformes > Meliphagidae > Lichenostomus > Lichenostomus cassidix. The sequence goes on from NC_139507.1 coordinate 2,092,164, forward strand.
CAAGAAAGAATGTGAACCAGCAGCACAAGGGGATTGAACAAGCAGTGACAGAGCTGCTGGCAGTGACCACCCAGGACACAGAGCAGCACCTTCCCCTGAAGACATTGAATGCTCTTAACTGATGCCTAGCCAGCTGATTTACAGTGAAGAGTTTTAAGTGCTTTTGCTATTTCCTTCCCTTTGTGAATGGAGCAGAGTGGGTTTATCCTCATCCTCCTGCTGAACAGATCTCCCCTTCTGCTGCTTCCCTTTCTCTTCTGCATTTGCACAGAAATGTCCAGCCTGCTTCAATAGCTTGGAAATCTCCAATGCTGCTCACTATGAATATATAGTCTTTTCAATGCACCATTCACAGGCATGTTGTGTTTCTGCCTGCAAACTGGAATATTACTGCTGAGAGAATTCAAGCCCAGTAGCTGCCATTTCTAGCTTTGGAGTTTGGATGGTTTTAATAACAGGACGTGTGTATTGTAGATGAGAACACCTGTGTAGGATCTGAAGGGATTCAATTCAACCAGATAAAGTTCATTTCTTTATTAATCCTGTATTTCTTCTGCCAAATCTATTGCATGTGAATTTTAGTTTCCTATAGTAGTCATGAAAATAAAGTTTTACTAGGCCAAAATGCTGTGTTTTTTCTGTGCTTTTTTTTCTGAAATTGGGATGCAAATTGCTGAAATCCAACTGTCCTAATGTCCACTGGGATTGCAAACACAGCTTTGATAACAGAGATTTGCTATTGCCTGAATTTGTCTATTCCAGACTTTCATGCAGAGAATTGTCTCTCTGGCACATTCAAGAGTTTCAGTGAGGAGAGACCTTGCTAAGGCAGGAGGGAGGAAAATGCTCAGATCAGCAGGGAAGAAACCCTGCTGCTGTTTTACACTCACTAACATGAGGAAGAGGCCACCAGAAAATAATGTCGGGTGGTTTGATGCAGTGATAGCTCCCATAGCAACTTGGTTCTTACCTCAGAGAGCCCAGCACACACCTTTCCCAGCTGATCTTCTCTCACCAGCAGCAGGCAGGATGCTGTGGTCACCATTTCTGACTCAGTTACACCGGGCAACATCAACCCTACCCTGCATTAGAAAAACAATTTAACCACATCCTGAAGGGGAAATGAGGCTTTTCTCACACTGCTGAGTCCCTGCTGCCTTCAAGAGAGCCTCTGCAGAGGACATAGCAAGCTCTGCTGCATTCAGCTTGGTCAGGTCAGACCCTCAGGCCTTGGGTCAGAGAAGAGAAGACCCTCACCCTGTTGGAAATGATACCATGTTTAGAATTTTTTCTGTAACTTTAGTCAGGGGTTTTGTTCACCTTTGCCCCGAGGGAAGGGAATTGAAATTTCCTTTCAGGGGACTCGAGGCCTGATGAGCTTAACATCTCAACAGACTCAAACAGGGAGTAGCACAGAGGATACACAAAAGATAATGACCATCAATGACCATTAACAAACATCAGCTCCAAACATCACCCCGGGCATAGTCACAGACACCTGGTCTGGGAAAAGAGAGATAAGAGAACCAAGAATGAGAACCTAAATAACATCAGTGGCAAAGGGATCAATAACCAAGAGGAAACCAAATACTAGAAATTGTTGTCATAAATGAGAGTGGAAAGGAGGGTGGGGGAAAATGAACCAACAGGACTGTGTAACTTGGGACCAATGAACATTGAAGCAATGAATTTCTCTGGGTTCTGACTGTAGAACTATGTGAAAAATCTAGTAAAAACCTTGTGGATTGGATGGATTTTCTTTGCACAACGCGGGCGATGTGTAGATTTAAGGATTTCTGTTGAATATCCTGGTCAGTACAACATGCTGAGCAGAATAAAGTAATGCCTTGATTCTCTGACACTAAAAATGTTGTTGGAGACTTTTTACTTTTCCCACCCTTTCAGTGGCAACACCACCCACAATGTGAACTTCCAAAAATCTTTTTAAGTCATTTTAGGAACATTTTCACCTCCAGCACATGATATTTAATTTTACTCTCCCTTGCTGAGTCTCACACACAGAATGAGGTATCTACCATCTCTCCTGCTGAGCAACTCCACACGGTGAGAGATCTCTCCTGTGGCAGAGAACATTCAAAGCATCCTGACAGAATAAAGCTCTTTCCAAGAGGTTACAGGGCAAAGCATTGTGAAAAACAACAAACCCTGTATACCAGGAAGAATATTTTGCATTTTCTCTCATGTTTTTATTTATATCTGGGGAGAGGAGTGTTTATGCTTTCACTCTACACCTTTCTTGCTTCTGCAGAAATGTATGGCAATGACCCAAGCAAGGGTCAATATCTGAGTGACCCAAGCAAGACCCAATGACCCAAGCAAATCTGAAAGGTTTTAGTGCCCAACACACAAAGGATGGGGAAGCTGCACAGCCAGAAAGGCCCAGGCAGCACCAGGCAGGACTCCCAGTCTCATCCCTTCAGGGGATTGGCTTTCCCAGAGCCAGTAGGAATGGGACAGAAGGAGAAGTTCAGGACAGTACCAACATCTCTGCATTTCCTGACCCCTTTGCAGCTCAGCCCCTGAACTCCCACATATCAAAGCCTCAGCCTTGGACGTGCAGAAAACCTCGGGGTTTTTCCCATGTGGTGCCCCACAGTGTTCTAGGGCCAAAATTCCTCACCCTCAGGCCCTTGGCTCCTCCTGGGCACAGCACAACAACCTGACCTGGCGTTTATTTAGAGTTTTCCTCTAAATAAACATAACCTGCATGGAGACAGACTAGAGACCACCCAGCCTTCATTTTGTGGAGATCTCTTAACAGGCATTTTGCACATACAGTTTTATTTTGATGACCAATAGAGTCTCAGGCCATGGGGTTCCACCTGCTTGCACACACTGCTAGATCATCCTTGGGACAATACCTTCCTCTCACACCTGACAGGAGTCACCTCCAGAGGCTGAGAGTTTCTGTCCTCTTCCCAGTCCCCTTGTCAATGCCCACAGCCCCACCAAATCTCAACATGAGGAGCACAGATGGAACATACACAGGGTTAGGTACCACAGCCACATGAACAGGCCAAGAAATGCTGTCAGCAGCGGCTGCACACCTAATACAACTAATGCTTAGATCAGATTTGTTTCCAACCTGCCCAGGGCAGATCTGTTGTTGTTTCAACTCTTTATGCTCCACACTGAATGCCAAATAAGGCTGTTGTGGTTTAGCAATGGTATTTCCCTGTTTAGTGTTCCTACTGACTCACTCCACACCAAGCCTGAGGGGTCTTCCACAGGATCACAGAAAGTGTGATTATGGAAGAGGCCTCACTTATATAGAGAGGGATTAAAAGAAAGATGGGGACCACAGAGAGTGAGAGACTCAAGAGGGCAGCAAGAGCTTCAAGTTGTGCTCCTCCTGCCCACAGCTCTCCCCTCTCTGTTGTCACAGACAGAGGGAGGGCCTAGGAGGGACTGGGCCTGAGTGCAGTGACAAAGGCACAGGCAGGGAAGGTGTGGGCAGAGCTGTTGTGCAGGCAGACAGAAGGTGCAGAGAGGTGAGCCAGAGCAGGCCTGGCCATGTGGAGTGCCCTGTGCACTGTGGGCTTCTTGCCCATCGTAGGTAAGTGAAGGGAAGGGCTGATGCCCCCAGGAGCTGAGCGTGGCCCTGTGCTCTGCTCGGCTCTGGGCAGCTGTGCTGAGCGCTTGCAGCCAGACCTGTTCCTGGCTCCAGCTGCCCAGCCATGCCTGTGGAGCCCGGGGAGAACAGCCCTGCTCCTCTTCTAGCTGGCAGCTCGGCACCTCCATCCATCCATCCATCCATCCATCCATCCATCCATCCATCCATCCATCCACGCTGCCTCCTCTGCAGCCTGGGCACTCGCAGGGCACCTCCCTGCTGCACTCAGACCTTGGGGCACAGCGCTCTGCCCTGGCACTGCACACTCTGCTGCTGGGCACTGCGGCCCCTCTGGCAAAGACCAGCTGGAGGATGGCAGCACAGGGCCCAAGCCTCAGCTGCCCATCACAGCTTTTGTCTTTCCTGTGCTCATGTAGAGCAGTTTCAGGGACAGGAGAGTGGCTTCCTCACCATCCTGTCTGGGCAAACACAAAGGGATTTATGCCCTCATGTTGTTAATCCTTCCTGTTTCTTTGAGAAAAATCAGAAAAAGCTTCCTATCTGATAGAGGAAAATAGGGAGGGAATTGTGGTGTCTCCTTCCTTGTGAGCCTTGATAGCTGCTACCAGCTCTGCCCATGTGTGTCAGCTGGGTTCAAAGAAGATGATTTTGTCCTCCCACTGGTTCGGTGCCATTCCAAAGCCCCATCAACATTGCCCTGACCTTTGCTGAATCTTGGAGTGATCATGGCTTGTTTTTGCTCTCTGCAGCAATCACTGGCCAGATGACCTTGGAGCAACACCCCAGGGAAGTGACCGTGCGAGTGGGAGGTGCAGTCTTCTTCCAGTGCAGCATGAGAGGAGCTGATATGAACAAGTACTTCATGAACTGGTACCGTCAGGGCCCAGGGGGCTCTCTGGAATGGATTTGCAGGGAGGGTTCTACCTATGGAGAAGCTTTCAAAGTTGGCTTTAAAGGAAAAAGGGAGAGCTTCCAGAACATATTCACACTGTGGATGTGGGCAGCAAAGCAAGGGGATGCAGCAATGTATTACTGTGGAGCAGAATCACCCTGGAACAGCTCTGCAGCAGAGTGGACCAAAAACCACCAGATGGCGAAGAGAGATCTCTCAGCATTTCTTTCTAAGAGCAGCTCCACGGGGCTCTTGTCAGGCACTGGCAGGTGCAGGGAACACCCCTCTGGCTTGGGGGCACTAGAAGCCAGCTGAGGGAAATGTGGTAGAAGGGCTGCTACCACTTGTGGTGCAGGAGGTTCTCTTCTTCAGAAGTTGTCTGGGGAAGTACATGTTCAGTGCTTGTTGCCTGGCATCGTTTCTAGTATAGTCTAATGTTTCCTCTGTGTCTTGGCTGCAGAGCTCTGGGATGATGGAGATGTGTTGCTGTAGCTTCAAGGCTGCTGTGCTGGATGGAGCCAGGCTGTTTAGGAAAGACAGATCAGCAAGGATGCCATTGCTCTGGGTGGCTGCTACAGAGCACCTGATCAGCAAGCAGGAGTTGACTTTGATTGTCCTCCAGGGTCTCAGCAAGCTGCTGTCTCAGTGCTCCTCCTCTACAGGACAATGCAAAGAATACGCAATGAAGGCTTGTGGGTTGAGATAAGGACAAGGAGATGTCCCAGCAGTGCCACCATGGGCAAACACATAGACTTGGGGAAATGAATCAAAGTCAGTGCCAATCAAATCTGAGTAAGCTCATAAGAAATAAGAATAAATTCCAAAACATCTCCTCCACCTGATCCCTGCAAACATGGATGGGGAATGTAGCCTGTAGTCCATTCCAAACATGTTTTCACTGCCATTTCTTCCTTCTCACTCCATTCCTCTGCTTCAATGTGCAGTCCAACCCATGGATGACATTCCTCCAGGAACAGTGCAAGTTCTTCCTTCTGGCTGCAGTACCTCACACACTCCTCCAGCCCAGTGGGTCTTTTCCATAGGGTGCATCCCTTCAGGAACACACTGCAGCACTGTGGCTCCTCTGTGGGACACAGGTTCTGTCAGAAAACCTCCTCTGGCCTGAGCTACTCACTCCATGGGACCACAGCTCCCATCAGGAGCCTGCTCCAAATGTGCTCTCCATGAATTGCAGATTTTTTCTGGCCATATCCCCTCACTGCTGTGTGGGGTCCTGCACTGTCCACAGGATCAATATCTGATTTGGTATCCATTGCCACGGTCTGCAGAGGGACAACCTGATTCTATGCTCAGCATCCTTGTGTCCCTGCTCAGGTGACAAACAACTGACAGAGCTGGCAAGGTCAGTCTTCTCCTTGGCCCAGATCATGGGGCTGCAGAGACATGAATGTGCCTGAGAGTCTTTCACAGCATCACAGAAGGGGTGAATTTTGAAGATGCCTCACTTATACAAAGAGGACGTCAGAAAAAGTTGGGGACAGGCTTTTTTACACAGCCTACGGTGCTGGGACGAAGAGTAAGAGTTTCACACAAGAAGAAGGGAGATGCAAAAAAGATACAGGGAAGAAATTGTTTCAATTTAGGGTGATGGAAAAGATTGTCCTGAGAAATTGTATCAGCTTGGAACCTGAAAACACATTGGGCAGGGCTTGAGCAGACTGATCAACTTGCACATATCTCTGATCATTGCTGGAGGACTGGACTAGATGACCTTTAAATTTCACTTCTAACCCAAACTATCCTGTGAATTAAACCTCTCTTTATTTCTATACAATCCTGAGAGACCATCTCCCCCTCCCCAACACCAGGCTTTCTCTTCTCCATGGTGAACAGTCCCAGCTCTCTCAGCCTTTCCTCATGCAAGAGGTCCTCCAGTCCCATAATCATCTTCCTGGCCCTTCACTGCCTCTCTCCAGGAGATAAAATTCCTTCTTGTAGGGGGAGTCAAGCTGTGCCCCCAGTACACAAGCGTGGACTCAGCAGCGCCGAGGAGAGAGGAGACATCACCTCTGTGAGTTGCTGAAAGCATTTTGTCTAAGGCTGCCCATGATCCCAGCGACCTTCTGTGCCAATTACAAAGTGCCTTGCTCCTACTTTATCCCTGTTTGCTCCCAGGCACACTCTCCGAGCTGACTCCCTGAATTCTCTATCTGTTCTCCCCAAGAAGTAAAGGAACAACAGGGAATCAGGCATGGGGTCATTTCTTAACACTTCATCACTGGACTTCATCTCCACTGTTCCTGCTCCCTGCCTCAGTCTGCAGTCCAATGAGTCCACCATGGTTCTTTCACAAGGGCTGCTCTCCTTCAGAATCAACCCTCTCCAGCCTGGCTTCTCCAAAGGTTCCACTTCCCCAGTGTCATGACTGAACAGTGTGTGAATATCTCCAAGCATCGAGACTCCAGAACGTGCCTGGGCAGCCTGTGCCAGTGGCCAGTGGTTGGTCACCCTCTCACTGTGTAAAAGTGTTTCTCTCTGATGTTCAGTTAGAACCCCTTGGGATGTTTTGTTTGTGCTCATTGACCATTGTCCTCAGTGACCATTGACACAATGGGCATTGCTGAGAAGAGCCTAGTCATGTCCTTCTGTTTCTGTACTTTTATGAAAACCTCAACCCGCTCCTGTTTCTCCAGGGTAAACAGGGCCAGCTCTGAAAAAGTTTTTAACTTGGAGACAGGTTTCACTCAAACACATGAAAACCAAAAAAAGCCGAGTCCACAAGACAAGCCAAATAAAGAATTCATGCCCTACCTCTCCAGCAATAGGCAGGTGTTTAGCCTAGGTATTTAGCCTAGGTGTTTTTGTCCCACAGAAGGACTCCTTGGGAAGACAAAGGCTGTCACTCCAAATGTCCCCTTCCGCCCTTTCCCTGAGCATCATTTCTGAGAACCACGTATTAGTATGCAATAATCCTTTGCTCAGCTGGCCCCAGTGGTGCTGCTGTGTCCCAGCCCAGCTTTTTGCCCATCCCCAGCCACTCACAGGAGAGACAGTGGCAGAAACAGAAAAGATCTCTGTGCACTGTTGAGCAAGAGGTTAAAGAGACTCCTGTCTATTACGCTCTTTGCTCACCAAGACAAAATAAAGCCTCACACGCTGCTGTCCCTCGTCCCTTCCTGCACTGCCCTTGCCGTGCCCCGGAGCCCCGCTGGCTGTGTCGGGGCGGGCAGAGGCGCCGGCGCTGCCCCGGCGAGGCGGGGCCGGGCGGGAGCGGCCCGAGCGCGGCTCCGCTCGGCTCCTGGGCGGCTGCGGCGGAGCCGGGGCTGGTCACCATGTGCGCCGGGCTGGGGCCGTGGCTGCTGGCCTTGGCCTTGGCCTTGTGGCCGGCAGGTGAGAGCCGGGCGGGGAGGGCAGCGAGTCTGAGGCGGGGGAGGAGGGAGAGGGAGAGGGAGAGGGAGAGGGAGAGGGAGAGGGAGAGGGAGAGGGAGAGGGAGAGGGAGAGGGAGAGGGAGAGGGAGAGGGACGGGGACGGGGACGGGGACGGGGACGGGGACGGGGACGGGGACGGGGACGGGGACGGGGACGGGGACATGTTCAGGCTCTGTTCCTGGTCCGGCCGCAGTGTCCGGAGCAGCCCCAGCTCAGCCCCAGGAGGGCTCACGGGCCATCGCTCCGGGCTCGGGGCTTTGCCGGGAGGCAGCGGGGCGGCGGCAGTGGCTGTGCCGGGCTGGGGGCACCGGAACGGGGGGGGAACCTCCTCGGTCCGTGGTCGCACCCAGCCCGATTCCTGTGCTCTCTCTCCGCAGGGCTCTGGGCACAGAGAAGGCTGGAGGAGGCTGGCGGAGGGCTGCGAGCGCCTGGGGAATCCGTGACCCTCTCCTGCCGTGGATCCGGATTCAACTTTGATTACTACGATATTTGGCGGTACCGTCAGATACCCGGAGGCAGCCTAGAGTGGGTGTCCGTTATTAGTGAGGATCCAACAATATTTCATTTTGACCAGACAATGCAGAATCGGACCACAATTTCCCGGAACAATTCCCGGTCTGAGGCATATCTGTCCGTGCACTACCTGCATCCCAGTGACTCTGCCCGGTACTTCTGCGCCATTCATTCACACGGGGACAGGAAACTCAGCTGAGCTTTAACACCAACCAGCTAGGTTCTGGCACTGCAGCCATGAAATTTGGAGGTGGTGAATCCCAAACTGGTTCAGGGCTGCTCCCAAGAAATCTGGGGCCATCCCTGGGCAGCACAAGTGATCCTGGCTTTTCATCGAGAGCTCATTTCCCCACGATGGCTTATGGCATATCTGAAATCCCAAATACAATGCCTCATTCTGTAGAGGTTGTTCAAAGCACAAAGCAGCCTGGTCACTCTGCCTGCCTGCAGCCTGTCTCTGCCTTCCTTTGCTCTCCTTCTTCCCCAGGGCACCCAAAGCACCAGGGCATTGACAACACCTTTACCTGCTTCCTTTGGCACTTTTAGGGGCCATCTCCTCGCACCACTGAGAGCAAAGCAGTGATGCAATGGGCCTGCTTTGCTTTCAGCTGCATTTCAAAGTGATGAGATCCAAGCAACAAGCTCTGCAGTGTGGTGCCCAGCAGGGAGTACTGGGACCCTCCATGGCACTTACACCTCCAAAGCCTTCTATATTTACATGGCCTGGTATCAGCAGTGTCCTGGTGGATCCCTGCAGTACTTGCTGCAGGGCCAGGGCCATGGAGGCTCCTACAGCCACACAGCCCCTTTTCCCACAAGAGGTTTTCCTGCCAGGCCGACAAGAGCTCTGGGACACTGACCATCAGCGGGCTGGAGCTGGGGAACAGTGCACTCTATTACTGCACCCTGGAGAGACCACAGTGAGAGTGAGCACACTTGGGGTGTGCCTGGACAACATCAGCTTCCTCCCCTCCTGTGTGTTCATGTGGGTCACAGCCCATGCAAGGGCAGTCAGTGAGTGGGCTGTGCCTGGGGTCAGGGAAATGGGGTCTCATTGTGCCTAGGGGGATTGCAGAGGAGAGGAGGATGGTGGGGAGAGGGAAAAGACTGTTTCAATTGGAAGGAAGCTACAACAACCACCTAGTCCAATTGACTGACTGTTCCAGGCCTCAACTTAATGTAAAGCTTGTTGTTGTACTGCATGGGTGTTTTTGTTTAAATGCCTTTTACACGCTGTCAGGACTGGGGCATTGACCACCACTCCATGACACCTGTTCCAATGTTTGCCCACTCTCTCAGTAAAGAAACACTTCCTATAATCCACCCTTAACTTCCTCAGGTGCAGCTCTGAACCATTCCCACATGTCCCATCACTGTGTACCAGGGAGAACATCCCTCTCCACTTCCCCTCCTCACAGAGCTGAGAGAAGCATGAGGCAGCCCATCAGTCACTTTTTCTCCAAACCAGACCAGTCTTCCATGGGCTTGGGTCTCTAGGGAACCTGGCATATCACAGAATTACAGAACCACAGAATATTGTGAGTTGGAAAGGACACACATGGCTCACTGGCTCCAGCACTTAAGTAAGTGCATGATGTGTACAGGGACCAGACCAGTGACCTTGGCACTATTAGCACATTGCTCTAAACAACAGAGCTAATCTCAGAGTAGCCATGCGGGACATGCTGTAGCAGCCTCATGTGTCTCAGGACAACTTAGTTCCCCTTGGCCCTGCACCCCACTGCTTCTTTCCCCTGCCTCAAGCCTCCACTCTCAGTGGGCTCCTCTACCCTCTCCAACTCCTCTCTCCCGCCCCTGTCCTGAGATCTCTTCCACAAGGGACTGTGTCCAAATAATCAGGAAAAGATAGAGGAGGGAACAGATTCAAGCAGTCTGTGGTGGGACTGTGTAGAGTGGGCAATGCTCCCCAGAAGGGTGGTAGCAGTCAGGACAATGACACTGCCAGGGCTCAGAGCTGTCCCTTCCTATGTCCCAAAAAGAGAGATAAGCGTGAGTTCCTGCAGAGGAGGAGAACACAGAGAAGGAAGTGTCCTGGTTGTGCAGAGCAGCCCCAGCAGCCTGGTCCCTGCAGATTCCTGTGCTGCCTTTGCTGCCTGAGCAGAGATCCAGGACGGTTTTGACAGGAAGAGGAAGCTGGAGAAATATCATCACTGTGGAGAGAGTAGGGTGCTGGGCCAGAGTGCAGGGAGAGGGGTGAGGAACACTTCGGCTTAGAGGTGCCCTGGCCAAGCTGAACTGGGATCTTGGCGCATCCCATCTGGGAGCAACAGTTCAGTAGCAGCAAGGGCCAGGGGGCAAGGGGAAGGACAAGCTGACAGCCTCTGTGGTCAGCCTAAAAGTCCCAGCAGCAGCCTGCAAGAATTCCTCAGGGGAAGGCCATGGATGCCCCCACAGAAACACATCACCTTTTGCCCACCACAGCATTTCCTGCCCAGACTGTCTCTTCAAGCACCACACAGGGTGAGAAACACCCAGGAGAGCACAAGAGCTTCAAGTTGTGCTCCTCCTGCCCACAGCTCTCCCCTCTCTGCTGTCACAGACAGAGGGAGGGCCTAGGAGGGACTGGGCCTGAGTGCAGTGACAGAGGCGCAGGCAGGGAAGGTGTGGGCAGAGCTGTTGTGCAGGCAGACAGAAGGTGCAGAGAGGTGAGCCAGAGCAGGCCTGGCCATGTGGAGTGCCCTGTGCACTGTGGGCTTCTTGCCCATTGTAGGTAAGTGAAGGGAAGGGCTGATGCCCCCTGGAGCTGAGCGTGGCCCTGTGCTCTGCTCGGCTCTGGGCAGCTGTGCTGAGCGCTTGCAGCCAGACCTGTTCCTGGCTCCAGCTGCCCAGCCATGCCTGTGGAGCCCGGGGAGAACAGCCCTGCTCCTCTTCTAGCTGGCAGCTCGGCACCTCCATCCATCCATCCATCCACGCTGCCTCCTCTGCAGCCTGGGCACTCGCAGGGCACCTCCCTGCTGCACTCAGACCTTGGGGCACAGCGCTCTGCCCTGGCACTGCACACTCTGCTGCTGGGCACTGCGGCCCCTCTGGCAAAGACCAGCTGGAGGATGGCAGCACAGGGCCCAAGCCTCAGCTGCCCATCACAGCTTTTGTCTTTCCTGTGCTCATGTAGAGCAGTTTCAGGGACAGGAGAGTGGCTTCCTCACCATCCTGTCTGGGCAAACACAAAGGGATTTATGCCCTCATGTTGTTAATCCTTCCTGCTTCTTTGGGGAAAATCAGAAAAAGCTTCCTATCTGATAGAGAAAATCAGGGAGGGAATTGTGGTGTCTCCTTCCTTGTGAGCCTTGATAGCTGCTATCAGCTCTGCCCATCTGTGTCAGTTGGGTTCAAAGAGGATGATTTTTTCCTCTGGTTCAGTTCCAGTCCGCATCCCCGCCAGCATTGCCCTGACCTTTGCTGACTCTGGAGTGATTGTTCTTTCTCTCTGCAGCAATCACTGGCCAGATGACCTTGGAGCAACACTCCAGGGAAGTGTCCGTGCGAGACGGAGATGCAGTCACCTTCCAGTGCAGCATGAGGGGAGCTGATATGAGCAAGTATCTCATGTACTGGTACCGTCAGAGCCCAGGGGCCTCTCTGGAATGGATTTGGTTTCATGATTCAACCTATGGAGAAGGTTTCCAAGATCGCTTTAAGGGAGAAAAGGAGACCTCCCAGAACAGACTCCAACTGCAAATTGTGGCAGCAAAGCAAGGGGATGCAGCAATGTATTACTGTGGAGCAAGAATCACACTGGAGCAGCTCTGCAGCACAGTGGGCCCAAAACTGCCAGATGGGGAAGACAGATCACTCAGCATTTCTTTCTAGCAGCTGCACCCCAGGGCGCTAGTCAGGCACTGGCAGGTGCAGGAAACATCCGTCTTGCTTGGTGGCACTAAAAGGCAGTGGAGGGAAATATGGTAGAAGGGCTGCTACCACTTGTGGTGCAGGAGGATCTCTTCTGGGAACTTCAGAGGTTGTCTGGGGAAGTCCATGTTCAGTGCTCATTGCCTGGGCTCCTGTGAACCTGTGACTGCATGTTTGTTTTGGTTTGAAAGACAGGTGTCTGCTAAGAGAGGTTGAACCCTCCCTTAGGACAGAGAATGTGATTTCCCCTCCCTCAGAATTATTTTCATTTTGAAATCAAGGGCTTTCAGGCAAAGGTATGGGAAAAGGAATAACAGTTCTTTACTAGTGTCTATAAACAAGCAATAACAATAATAGCAACCACAAATAGACCGAGAAACCAATAGCAGATGACTTTTGAGCTGCTGAGCCTTTTCCCGTGTGGTGCTATCACGGTCGCAAGCAGCAGGGGCGCTGTTGAGTTTCCGGTTGGGCAGGGCAGGTGCGATGACTGCCGAGCGGCTGCAGGTGGCGCTGTGGCGCTGGGTCAGGTCAGCCTCACGCAGCTGGTGGTGGCGGAAAAGGCTGAGGAGCAGGCAGGGCAGCAAGCAGCTCAGAGCGACGAGCAGGGCGGCAGGGGCAGGAGCTGGCTCTCCCAGGCTAGCCAGCGAGGCAGCAAGGACTCTGCAGTCACAGCAGATGCCGCGATCTCGTGCGGCAAAGTGGGGTGGACAGCAGGGACAGCCAGACTGTGAGAAACACAGCCTGGAAAGCGTGCACTTCCCAGTGGGAAAGAGGTTGAATCAAAGCTCACTCAGCCAGGAGAAGAAGACAGGGCACAGTTGGATCTCCTGTGGTCGCAGCCAGAAGTAAAGAGCAGTCTCTCCTCCAGGTGTCTGACAACGAGAGTGCCAGTTCCAACGGCTGGCTCTTTCCTTCCCCTGCCCCACCCAGCACACCCTTTTGTCTCTTACAAAAGAGTTGATGGCTTTAATCACCCAGCAATTTGTTGCGTAGTAACAGGGATGGAGAAAAAATTCCAATGACCCCCAACCTCCGACAATGTTCTAGTGATGGGATGAGATGCTCTCTCAGGGGTCAAGGTCCTGGCTTTTCCTCTGGGGAACCCGAGCAGATGGTGAGGATCTTTTCCAGTGAGATCAGGTGTTGAAAAGGTCCCAGTTCAATGGCTGCTCTTACGATCACAGGCTCACCCATGGTAGGAGGAGCAGTGCAGGACAGAACTCCGCAGTGGCAGCGAATCCTCCCTGCAGCAGCAGCCTGGCACCAAGACTGCAACCATCTTTCCTCCGATCCTAACAGAAATAGAGCCAGCGAAGAGCTGAGCCCAGCCCCTCACCTGCCAGCCAAGATCTCGAGTATTTCTGCACTTCCCCAGAGAAAGCCTCCAGCTAGGAGGGTAGCCAACTGTACCCTTCCTCCTCCCCCACCCTGCCAAATCTTTTGTCTCTTAAGTATCGTGTTATCATTTCTCAGCCAAAATCTGGAAGAAAATTCCCTGAGAGAAAGAAAAAAAATAAGAACAATTCCTAACCTCCAACATGTGTTGATGTTGAAAAAGTCCCATTTGCCAATGCCAACTGTGTAACCAACTACTGAGCTGCATGATCCATCCACTCCTCCTTCTCCTCACCTCGCCCCTCTCCAGCAGGATGAAGGAGAATTCCATCTGGGCCCACATGCCCTTGGCCACTGCCCCCTGTGTGAAGCAGCCCAGGCAGCAGCTGGAGCAGCCTCAAACTCACAAAGAGTTCATTTATTTCTATGACCTTGCTAAGCTGGGGGAATCCCACAGCAAGAGCCAGGCAGAGGCACAGAGAGACACCACCATCTAAACTGGGTCCATGCTAGAGGATCCCTGGGCGCAGTGCACCCTGGGCTACCAAGGGTAAATCCCAGCTTCAAGGTCACTTGAGCGATTTACAATCCTCCTGAGCCTTCTGCTTTTAATCCATTCCTCCCAAGACTCCCAGAGCCACCCTGCTACATCCCAGGACTCCTGTCACACTATCACTAGTACCCACAAGGGAGAGAAGAACTGGTAACAGACTGCATTGCAAGAAATGTATTGAAATAACACAAAAAGTACTGACTATTTTTCTGCTTTCTATCCATCTATAGATCTATAGATCTATTCATCTATATTGATCTAACTCCATCAGACTTTTCAGAGGTGTCATGTAATCCCCAAGTTCTCATTTAAAACTCAACCCTTTCTGATATTATTTTGGATCCTTCCTTGAAAGCCATGTAGAGTTTCTTCATGTGGTACACTGGGTCTTAAACCACAGAAGAAGTCATGTGACTGCCTTTATAATCCAAAATTCTGTGTAGTGGAACAGAGACAGTTTTTGCTATGAAATATATCACAGTGTTTTGGGCTGGGATACCACAATGATATAAGCAGCATGAGGACCTGTACAAAAATACAAAGAAGGAAAAACATGAGGTATTTTGGAAAAGAAAGGAGATGGATGACTGTAATGATTAAGTAAACAAATAGAACATTCTTTTTATATTTCCTTTTATCCTTTTGGGGGTTCCAAAAGATGGAACAAATGGAGAAGTTGGAAATTCTGTACTCAAGCTAACTGAAATCATTGAACTATTCGATTAACTTTTTTTCCCTTTCCAGTTTTGGAAGTAAATGTACCTCTGGATCCTCTCATGGACTTTCACCCATGGATAATTAGGACAAATGTCTGGCTTTTCATCTCCTGTTTTTATAACACTTTTGAACAACATGAGGAAAGAGTGATTTCTTGGAATGAGTCTTAGCAGTGTGAGAACAGAAAAGCTTGTATTTGGACCAGGGACAACTCTCACCGTTGTACCAAGTAAGTGTGGAGTTTTTTCTTTTAAAAACTTCATTTAAATTTATTATGGGGGGGAACAATTTAATGGTTTGTGTTCACTGTAAGAATTTCTAGCTGCCATGATCCCTTGAGTGCCCTCGCTCTCCAGCCAGGCTTTCAAGCCAAATCCTCAGCTTGGATCTGCTCAGGAAGCTTTCCCAGAACAACTGGGCTGACTCTGCACAGCTCCATTATTCCATGATCCCCAAACACCAGCAGGGCACTGCTTAGCATGTTGTAACTTATTCCCAGTTTGGACAGCACTCTGCCCCAATTTGCTGTGAAGTGTCCCATTCTGCAGTGGACTTCCACTGACTCACTTGGGGCAGGAATGCAGAGCTCAGGGAAGAGCTCACAGTGGTGAGGAGTTTTCAGACAGATCTGTAACTGCCCAGTTTGAGAAGTTTTGCCATCAGCCCTAGACTCCCAGTGTCCCCAGGGCAGTAATTCCAGTGGCCTGGAGACAGAGGAGGAAGGAGCTTAAACTGCCTTGAGCTTAAATTCTCACAAGTGCCTCATATCCAAGAGCTCCTGGAATGAAAGACAATTGGCTCCCAAGTTGTGTGGGCTCTGAAAAGATCAGTGTGGGGAGTAGGGATTATAAGAAACCTTACTTATTTCTATCTTTATTTGGAATTCCATGATGTATGGAAAGGTGGATTTCACCCCAAGCTTTTCTAAGGGAATGTGAAGGTTGGGGTGGCAGAGGAGTTTGCAGTGTTGGTCTCTGTTATCCTAAAGATCCAGGTGCATCCCTTAGGAATTGTTGCTGTGCTTTCAGAGGTCTGCATGTCTTTAAAGTGCTGCAAGTTGGTCCCATGTTATTTGATGGGACATGGATCTGTAAAACCTCCTGCTCTCCTTCCAGAAGGGCATGGAACTCCCTTGGGTGCTGCATAATATCTGTCCATATCTCTAGGAAATGTTGCATGGGAATGAATGTGTATTCAGGAAAACCCCCAGTGCAATTCCAATGCCAAATGGACAAAGGAATGCCAAGATATCACCCAAAGAACGACCTCCTCTTTCCATGCTGTTCAAAGTTTTTGGGTTTTTGGGTTTTTTCCCTAGCTGAAGGTAGGATATTTTCAGAGCTACAAAGAGATTCTGGGATTACGTTGGACAGTAGAAGACATTGAGCCTTAAGAATCAAAGTCCCTTTCGAGTTTGCTGATATACTTAATAGGTTGAAGCCAAAATTTCTAGAATATGAGCAACATCTCCCTTTTGGTTTTGAATTCCTTTGAGAGCTACTAATATTCATTTTAAGGTGTTTAGAGCACATATACTTAATTATGCAAATCTTTAGAGAATTCACCCAAATCAAAATGACATAAAATAACCATTATTTTCACTGTGAGATACTCCAGGCACATTGTCTTCAAGGCACAGACAGGGTTAAGGAGAGAGAATGCGTTTCTTTGGTTCAGGTTGGTTTATTCCAGTTAAAACATTCATTAGAATGCTAAGGCCCATCACTTTTTGGAATATAGGGCACTTCTTGTGACTGTATAAGACTAAAGCAAAGGAGAAATACCCCTTTTTGTCCAAATAAATTGCCAGAACATAAAACACAGATCCTTCCCAAAAGCAAGCAGTGGGAGGAATACATGGCTGTATTGTCAGGTAATGCAAACTAGTGGGACTCAGGGACTCTGGTGTCAGAGAAAACAAATCTTCTGCACTATGAACTACAATTGCACTGTGTACATTATTTCTTGCTGAAGATCTTGCCCAGGGAGTTATTGCAGAGAAGCAGCTTGTTTGTATTCTGGCTGTTTGGAAAGCCTGGAGAGGAGACCACCTGAGAAGCCTTTCAAGGTCTTCCCAGAGAACACAGAATGCACAAGACTGACAAGCTCTGGCAAACCATGGTACAACACCTGGGAAGGAAATGTGTATAGGAGGAATAGCAAAACAAGCCTTGTTTGATTTGCATGTTTTAACTGTGTGTTACTGCTGCTCTTTTCTTTGGGAAAGGAGCTCAACAGATTGTGGAGCCAAATACATATCCTCTATGCATTTCCATTTTCCAAGGTGCTAATTGAATTTTCACTTTTTCTTTTGTCAATGTTTGATTTCTGTTGGATGTCTGGGTGCTGTAAGTGTGTAGTTCTGCCTGTTTGATCAGCAGAGCTGACCCATGAAGTTCTGGCAGAGCACGATTTGGTTTTCATCTCAGTTCCTCAGCAGAGCCATAGAGTGGAAGGGGAAAGGGTGTAAAATCAGAGCCCCTTGATCAAACTTGGATCAGCACCCTGTTAGACCTGAGGGATTCCTTGACCCACCTGAAAAGCAGATACCATGCAAAATAAAAAGCCTAATGCACCTCTCTTTATCAAGAGTCCCATCAGGATGCTGGAGTCAAAGTAGAGACAGAAACCTTTGTGGATGTGTCTGACAGCTTTTCATAAGCTGAGCCCTTTGTTGCAAAGAAGGAGTCAGGAGGATTCCTTTCAATTCCATGTTTTTACCCTAATTCAAATTGCTCATCCTGAGGTAAATCCTGACATTGTTTTGTGAGATCACCCTTGACTCTCCATGTATGACCTGACCTAGTGGCAAAGATATTTTGTTTAAAAAAGAAACCATGGTACCACAATGATTTGTTGGCTGCTACATTCTTTTGAGACCAACTGTGTCCTTGCTGCGATAAGTTTAAGAAATGTAATTTCATTACTTGTACTTCATACTTGTTTGGTATGTCCAAACCATGCTTCTATTACAGATATCCCAAACAGTTCTGTCCCTCAAGTCATTGTGATGAAATCCAAAAAACTGGAAGAAGGTGGCAGCACTGGGAAAGCAGCTTGTTTGGCAAGGAATTTCCTTACAAAGAACATCACCTTGGAGATGCCCTCTAAGGAGGTTGTATATGAGCAGAGCACATCCATTTTGACATCAGAGGGATTGTACAATGCAATTAAAGTGGTCAGAGTGACAAAAGACACAGAGGTGACCTGCACAGCCAAATCCAACAACAGCACCATAACAGCACTGCCAGGTACAGTTTGGTGGCACAGCTGTCACTTCTTGCTGGAGACAGTGTCCTGTGGGGCTTGGTGTTCTCCTGCTTGTGAGCATTGGCCTGCAGAAATGAGAAAGACATTTGGTACTTTGAAATGGTTTCAACTGCTGAATTAGTTGGAGATACATTTGTCCCGGGTTAATGATAAGACTCTCTCTCCTCCGAGAGTGAAGGGCCCCGACACCCCCTCCCCCACCCACAACAGAACCTCTTAGATGGAAGTGAAGAAAAAACTATTTATTTAACAAAACCACGCAGAGTGCCCTACAAGGCACAGGGGAAGGGGAAAAAACAAGGTGAAAGGCAGTTATTCAACCTGATTAAAAAGTCCTTTTCTCAGACGCAGTCCCTCTCCTCCTCGCCCCCACCCCGGGCTGGGTGGAGCTCCCTGGAGAGCTCTGCTGTCCTCTGGCCCTCCTGGGTCTCCGGGTGGCAAAGCAGATCGAAGAGAAGGGGTCCAAACGAGGAAAAAGAAGAAGAATGGAAAAAAACGGGAACAGAGCTCACTCCGACCCCCGTCCAGCACGCAGTCTCTGCCGGGCGACGAATCCTCCCCCGGAGCAAGGCTTGGGGAAAATGTTTTCAAAACAACCCGCGTTTCTCTCTGCGGCTGGGTGTAGTTAAAGAGACAGGACCACACATTTTTACACAGTTTTTTCTTTCTTGGGCATATAAGCCAACGATAGGGGATAAAGGATTATCATATCATCAATCCAAGACAACATTTTTAAGGGAGGCAGGGAGAAAGACACAATCCATTTGTTCAAATTGTGAATTTCCTTATGACTAAATATTTCCCCCTGTAGCACTACATCTCCTGCAATTCAACCTGAAACAGCCTTTCTAAAATCCAACTAAAAGTTAAAGGTGTGGGCACTTTTGGGGTTTTTTTTAAAAAAGCACTTTTTATATTTACTGGAATTGGTTGAATCATCTTGAAAGGCATTCAAATAGTAAAACCAAAACAATGCAGGAATTGTTTTATTTTCTCCAACTGCATGGAGAAATTATCTCCTCAAATGAATGTTGGCATTAATGACTGATCATCTGAACCTCAGTCTGTACTTTCCTCAAGTTCCTGTGGGAAGAGTCACATTAACATTTTATTAATCCTGTATAAAATGTGCATAGAGTTTAAAATGCCTTTTTTTTTATCCTGCAACAGCAGAGGAAGAATCAATTACAGTTACCAGTTACCCATTACCAGTAACTGAAGAGCCAGTGACAGGGCCCAGGAACAGGGTGTGCAACAGCACAGAGCTCTCTGCACAAGGTGAGTTACCCAAACAGGCTGTGAAGTTCTATTGCTGTTTGGGGATTAAGGCATGGAAATGTCTTTTCTCCAGGGGAGAGGAATCAGAACACAACAAATTCAGCAGGCACAAGCTGCTGTCCCAGGGTTGCTCCTGCAGTAACACACAAGCTCCAGAAAGCAAAAAGCAATGCAGACAGACCCTGGGCTGCCCTGCTGTTGCCATCTTCTCTATTGTCTGTTCCCTGCTGCTCTTCCTTTCCCTCAAACTATCCCCAGTGGTTTTTTCCACTTTCTGCCAAGATCACATCATCAAAACCTAGACTGTGATCTCTCTCATCTTTTCTGGTCCCTGAGCAGATGCTGAAGGGGAGAGAGTGAACATGCTGTCTATGGCTGTGCTGGGTTTGAGAGTCCTGCTGGCAAAGGTCATCACTGTCAATACACTCATGAGTATCAAGCTGTTTCTTTTCTGAGGTAAGGGAGCTCTCAGCTATCAAACAGTGGTTCTTAGGCTCAAATCCATTAAATGTTGAAATTCCCCTTTGCTCTTGCAGACATGGGGAATGAAGGCAAGAGGAACCCAAAGAAGAGCAGGAAAGAATGTGAACCAGCAGCACAAGGGGATTGAACAAGCAGTGACAGAGCTGCTGGCAGTGACCACCCAGGACACAGAGCAGCACCTTCCCCTGAAGACACTGAATGCTGTTCACTCTTGCCTGGCCAGCTGATTTACACTGAAGAGTTTTAAGTGCTTTTGCTATTTCCTTCCCTCTGTGAATGGAGGAATCCTCCTCCTTCTGCTGAATAGATCTCCCCACTCTTCTGCATTTGCATAGAAATGTCCAGCCTGCTTCAAGAGCTTTGAAACTCCAATGCTCACTCTGAATATATCACCTTCCAAAAGCACCTTTCACAGGCATGTTGTGTCACTGCCTGTTCAACTAGAGTACTACTGCTGAGGGAATTCAGACCCAGTAGCTGCCATTTTTAGCTTTGGGATTTTGATAGCTTTAATAACAAAAAGTGTGTATTGTAGACGAGAAGACCTCTGCAGGATCTGAAGGAATTCAAATCAACCAAGTAAAGTTCATTTCTTTATTAATCCTATATTTCTTCTGCCAAATCTATTGCACGTGCATTTTAGGTTCCTGTAGTAGTCATGAAAATAAAGTTTGATTAGGCCAAAATGCTGTGGTGTTCTGTGCTTTTCCTTCTGAATTTGGGATGCAGATTTCTGAAATATACTTGTCCTAATGCCCACTGGGATTGCAAACACAGCTTTGATAACACAGAGTTCCTGTGTCCTGAATTTGTCTTTTCCAGACTTTCATGCAGGGAATTGTCTCTCTGGCACATTCAAGAGCTTCAGTGAGGAGAGACCTGGCTAAGGCAGGAGGGAGGAAAATGTTCAGATCAGCAGGGAAGAAACCCTGCTGCTGTTTTACACTCACTAATATGAGGAAGAGGCCACCAGAAAATAATGTCGGGTGGTTTGATGCAGTGATAGCTCCCATAGCAACTTGGTTCTTACCTCAGAGAGCCCAGCACACACCTTCCCCAGCTGATCTTCTCTCACCAGCAGCAGGCAGGATGCTGTGGTCACCATTTCTGACTTAGTTACACCAGGCAACATCAACCCATCCCTGCTCTGGAAAAAACAATTTAACCACATCCTGACGGGGAAATGAGGCTTTTCTCATCCTGCCTGAGTTCCTGCTGCCTTCAAGAGAGCCTCTGCAGAGGACATAGCAAGCTCTGCTGCATTCAGCTTGGTCAGGTCAGACCCTCAGGCCCCGCAGACCCCCAGAGAACACCTTCATCCTGTTGGAAATGATACCATGTTTAGAATTTTTTCTATAACTTTAGTCAGGGGTTTTGTTCACCTTTGCCCCGAGGGAAGGGAATTGAAATTTCCTTTCAGGGGACTCGAGGCCTGATGAACTTAACATCTCAACAGACTCAAACAGGGAGTAGCACAGAGGATACACAAAAGATAATGACCATCAATGACCATTAACAAACATCAGCTCCAAACATCACCCCGGGCATAGTCACAGACACCTGGTCTGGGAAAAGAGAGATAAGAGAACCAAGAATGAGAACCTAAATAACATCAGTGGCAAAGGGATCAATAACCAAGAGGAAACCAAATACTAGAAATTGTTGTCATAAATGAGAGTGGAAAGGAGGGTGGGGGAAAATGAACCAACAGGACTGTGTAACTTGGGACCAATGAACATTGAAGCAATGAATTTCTCTGTGGTTTAACTGTAGCAGCACGTGCAAAATCTAGTAAAAACCTTGTGGATTGGAAGGATGTTTTCTGCACAATGCGGGCAATGTGTGGATGAAAGGATTTCTGTTGAATATCCTGGTCAGTACAACATGCTGGGCAGAATAAAGTAATGCCTTGATTCTCTGACACTAAAAATGTTGTTGGAGACTTTTTATTTTTTCCACCCTTTCAGTGACAACACCACCCACAATGTGAACTTCCAAAACACTTTTTAAGTCATTTTAGGAACATTTTCACCTCCAGCACATGATATTTAATTTTACTCTCTCTTGCTGAGTCTCACACACAGAATGAGGTATCTACCATCTCTCCTGCTGAGCAACTCCACACGGTGAGAGCTCTCTCCTGTGGCAGAGAACATTCAAAGCATCCTGAAAGAATAAACCTCTTTCCAAGAGATTACAGGGGAAAACATTGTGAAGAATAACAAACTCTGAATACCAGGAAGAATATTTTGCATCTTTCCCACATTTTTATTTATATCTGGGGAGAGAAGTGCTTATGCTTCCACGCTACACCTTTCTTGCTTCTGCGGAAATGTATGGCAATGACCCAAGCAAGGGTCAATATCTGGAAGGTTTCAGTGCCCAACACACAAAGGATGGGGAAGCTGCACAGCCAGAAAGGCCCAGGCAGCACCAGGCAGGACTCCCAGTCTCATCCCTTCAGGGGATTGGCTTTCCAGAGCCAGTAGGAATGGGACAGAAGGAGAAGTTCAGGACAGTACCAACATCTCTGCATTTCCTGACCCCTTTGCAGCTCAGCCCCTGAACTCCCACATATCAAAGCCTCAGCCTTGGACATGCAGAAAACCTCGGGGTTTTTCCCATGTGGTGCCCCATAGTGTTCTAGGGCCAGAATTCCTCACCCTCAGGCCCTTGGCTCCTCCTGGGCACAGCACAACAACCTGATCTGGCGTTTATTTAGAGTTTTCCTGCGAAAGCATCAGATTATTCTTTTCCATTTCAAATTTATAGCTGAGAGAGTAAACCAGACTTTGTTTCACTCTCTGGTGACAATAACCTTTTGAAAAAATGATAACTGTATTATTTTCTTGGGTTTAATTTAAACATTATCAAACTAAATGAGAATGGGCAATATTAAATAGCTTTTTGTACTGCTGAATCCTTCTGCTGTCTTCTACAGCATTAAAAATACAATGTAATAATCATATTCCTGCATCTGCTGGGGCTAGTCTGACCTGCCTCTTTTGTTTCCCCAAATACTAAAAAGTTCCTGATAAAATTAGATCTACTGATGTAAACTGAACTTCTTTCTTTGTTCTCTCCTGCTGCCTTCTGGTCAAAGTGTTTATTGTTCTCACAACATTTGCAATTTCGTTAAATTCAGCAAATAGCTCAAACAGGAGAAAAAAAAACCAGAAAACCAACCAACCAAAGGAACCACCCAAACCCCATGAGAAGTGTTGTGTCTGCACGTGCCAACGATTAAACTTCTTTGCTCTTCATTTGTATTCACGTCTTGCCAGCAGTTGCAGTTGGAAACTCTTGCTAAGTGATGCAGAGGCTTTAGAGAGTCCAGGACCAGTAAGGTGGAAGTTTTCAACAAATGAAGCAAGATTCAGAGAAGCTTCTTTTGAAGCTCCAAAATAAAGCAGGGTTACAGCTGGAAGTGATTTGTAACAGCAGAAGTGGAGTAGAATACAAGAAGCACTTGCAGCATTGCTTTCAAAATTCCTTACTAATTCTAAAGGAGTTTGAAACTCTAAGTTTCTCATGAAACTTGACCAAGCAAAGTGCACTTCTAAAATTTCCCTAAATATGTGTGAAACCACACATATATGCAGTGAATAACTGAAATGGACATATCCATCACAGAAACTCATTAGGAGTATGGTTAATTACCTGACTGCAAGGGCAAGTTCTCTTTCTCTCTATCTCTCTCTCTCCCCAATTCAGTCAGCAGATATGGTCTGAACTGAAGTATTGGAGAAGCTGATCTTCCCCTGCAAAACCATTCAGGACTGGGGAGTGCAGTGCTCCTGGGAATGTCTGTCTTTCCAGAGCACAGCTTTGAAAATATATGTCAACTCTACCATTTCTGATGCCTGGCTATGCCAAAGCCACTCACGATCACAGCACTTCATATTTTGTGAGCTGTAGAAGTATTGAAACATAGCCTGCAAGGAGACAGAGACAACCCAGCCTTCACTTTGTGGGGATCTCTACCAGGCATTTGCACATACAGTCTTATTTTGATGACAAATAGAGTCTCAGGCCATGGGGTTCCACCTGCTTGCACACACTGCTAGATCATCCTTGGGACAATACCTTCCTCTCACACATGACAGGAGTCACCTCCAGAGGCTGAGAGTTTCTGTCCTCTTCCCAATCCCCTTGTCAATGCCCACAGCCCCACCAAATATCAACATGAGGAGCACAGATGGAACATACACAGGATTAGGTACCACAGCCACATGAACAGGCCAAGAAATGCTGTCAGCAGAGGCTGCACACCTAATACAACTAAGGCTTAGATCAGATTTGTTTCCAGCCTGCCCAGGGCAGATCTCTTGTTATCTCAACTCTTTATGCTCCACACTCAATGCCAAATAAGGCTGTTGTGGTTTAGCAATGGTATTTCCCTGTTTAGTGTTCCTACTGACTCACTCCACACCAAGCCTGAGGGGTCTTCCACAGGATCACAGAAAGTGTGATTATGGAAGAGGCCTCACTTATATAGAGAGGGATTAAAAGAAAGATGGGGACCACACATGGTGAGAGACTCAAGAGGGCAGCAAGAGCTTCAAGTTGTGCTCCTCCTGCCCACAGCTCTCCCCTCTCTGTTGTCACAGACAGAGGGAGGGCCTAGGAGGGACTGGGCCTGAGTGCAGTGACAGAGGCGCAGGCAGGGAAGGTGTGGGCAGAGCTGTTGTGCAGGCAGACAGAAGGTGCAGAGAGGTGAGCCAGAGCAGGCCTGGCCATGTGGAGTGCCCTGTGCACTGTGGGCTTCTTGCCCATCGTAGGTAAGTGAAGGGAAGGGCTGATGCCCCCAGGAGCTGAGCGTGGCCCTGTGCTCTGCTCGGCTCTGGGCAGCTGTGCTGAGCGCTTGCAGCCAGACCTGTTCCTGGCTCCAGCTGCCCAGCCATGCCTCTGGAGCCCGGGGAGAACAGCCCTGCTCCTCTTCTAGCTGGCAGCTCGGCACCTCCATCCACCCATCCATCCATCCATCCATCCATCCATCCATCCATCCATCCATCCATCCACGCTGCCTCCTCTGCAGCCTGGGCACTCGCAGGGCACCTCCCTGCTGCACTCAGACCTTGGGGCACAGCGCTCTGCCCTGGCACTGCACACTCTGCTGCTGGGCACTGCGGCCCCTCTGGCAAAGACCAGCTGGAGGATGGCAGCACAGGGCCCAAGCCTCAGCTGCCCCTGACAGCTTTTGTCTTTCCTGTGCTCATGTAGAGCAGTTTCAGGGACAGGAGAGTGGCTTCCTCACCATCCTGTCTAGGCAAAAACAAAGGGATTTTTCACCCCCCATGGTGCAAATCCTTCTTGCTTCTTTGGGAAAAATCAGAAACAGCTTCCTGTCTGAGAGGGAAAAGGAGGGAGGGAAATCATAGTTGCTATGAACTCTGTCAGTCTGTGTCAGCTGGGTTCAAAGAGGGTGATTTTGTCCTCCCACTGGTCCTGTGCTGTTCCAAATCCCCATCAGCATTGCTCTGACCTTTGCTGAATCTTGAAGTGTTCATGGCTTCTTCTTGCTCTCTGCAGCTATGTCACTCGCCGGTGCAGTCAGGTTGGAGCAGAACCCCAGGGAACTGACCGCACGAGAGGGAGATGCAGTCACCTTCCAGTGCAGCATGAAGGATGGTTTTATGAGTAACTACTACATGTCGTGGTACCGTCAGGGCCCAAGTGGCTTTCAGGAATGGATTAAGGATGGTAGCTATAGAGCAGGTTCCCAAAATCGTTTTAAGATTAGAGAGCAGACCTCCAAGAACATATTCACACTGCAGATCCTGCTGGTAAAGCAAGAGGACGCAGCCACGTATTACTGTTATGCAGAATCACCCTGGAGCAGCTCTGCAGCAGAGTGGACCAAAAACCAACAGATGGGGAAGACAGATCTCTCAGCATTTCTTTCTAGCAGCTGCACTTCTAGGCCCTTGCCAGGCAGTTGCAGGTGCAGGAAACATCCCTCTAGCTTGCTGGCACTAAAAGGCAGTGGAGGGAAATATGGTAGAAGGGCTGCTACCACTTGTGGTGCAGGAGGATCACTTCTGGGAACATCAGAGGTTGTTTGGGCAGGTGCATGTTCAGTGCTCGTTGCCTGGGCTCCTGTCCAGCACAGACTCATTTTTCCTTTGTGCCTTGGCTGCAGAGCCATGAGATGATGGAGATGTGTTGCTGTAGCTTCTCGGGTCCTGTGGAGATGGAGCCAGGCTGTTTAGGAAAGGCAGATCAGCAGGGATGGTGTTGCTCTGGCTGGCTGCTACAGAGCACCTGATCAGCAAGCACGAGTTCAAAAGGTGTGGTGAGTTGACTTTGGTTGTCCTCTAGGAGGTCAGCAAGCTGCTGTCTCAGTGCTCCTCCTCTACTGGACAGGGGGAAAATATCCAATGAAGGCTTGTGGGTTGAGATAAGGACAGGGAAATGTCCCAGCAGTGCCACCATGGGCAAACACTTAGACTTGGGGAAATGAATTGAAGTCATTGCCAATAAAATCAATGTAGGTTAGTGAGGAATAAGAACAAATTACAAAGCATGTCCTCCACCTGATCCCTGCACAGGGATGGGGAATGTGGCTTGTATTCCATTAAAAACATGTTTTCACTGCCATTTCTTCCTTCTCATTCTCTTCCCCTGCTTCAATGTGGAGTCCAATCCATGGAAAACATTTCGCCAGGAACTTCTCCAATGCAGGTTCTTCCCTCTGGCTGCAGTTCCTCACAGCCCTTCAGGAACACACTGCAGCATTGTGGCTCCTCTGTGGGACAAAGGTTCTGGCAGAAAATCTCTTCTGGCCTGGGCTACTCACTCCATGGGACCTCATCTCCTGTCAAGAGCCTGCTCCAAATGTGCTCTCCATGGAATCGCAGATTTTTTCAGGCCTTATCAACTCACTGCTGTGTGGGGTCCTGCACTGTCTGCAGGGTCAATATTTGCTCCACCACCAATTCCCACCAGCTGAGAGGGACAAACCATGGTTTTCACCTTGAGGAGCTGTGGAATGTCTGCTCTGGGCTCTGCAGCACCTCCAGCCCCTCTTTCCTAAATCCTCCTCCTTGCTAATTGCAATTCTGATACTTAGAAGGATGAGTCCTGCCTGAGACTATTAGTTTTTACCTCAGGGCTCATTGGTCTGAAGATCCAGACTATACCAGCACTTCCCAGCTCAGAATACCCTGAGGCAAAGACAAAACATGGAGGGGCAAAGACAAAACATGGAAGGGCAACTCTGTTCAGCTCTTCTGTGGGTCCCATGGAGCCTTGGATGTGGCCAAGCATGAGGTCAGCCCAGGAGGGGAGAGGGACAGGCAGGGGAAAGGCCAGAAACTGGAAAAGGGACAGGAGAAATGTGGGGAGTTCAGTTAATTCTCTTCATAGGTGATAGAACAGGACTATGTTTTGAATCTGTGCTGGAAAGAGTGTTGGTAATTGTCTTGGTTTTGAAAGACAGGTGTCTGCCAAGAGAGGTTGAACCTTCCCCTAGAGCAGAGGATGTGATTTTCTTCCCCTTCTCCCTCTGAATTATTTAATTTTGTAAATCAAGGGCTTTCAGGCAAAGGTATGGGAAAAAGGAGTATCAGTTCTTTACTAGTATCTATAAACAAACAATAACAATAATAGCAAACCACAACTAGAACCAGAAAACCAAACAGCAGATAACTGAGTTGCTGAGATAAGTGAGCTGCTGAACTTTCTCCCGTGTGGTGTAATCACGGTTGCAAGCAGCAGGGGCACTGTTGAGCTCCCGGCCGGCCAGGGCAGGTGTGATGACTCCCGAGCAGCTGCAGGTGGCGCTGTGGCGCAGGGTCAGGTCACCGTTTGGCAACTGCAATGGCGGACGGTCTGAGGAACACGCAGCGCAGCAGGAACAGCTCAGGGCAGCGAGGGAACAGGGCAGCAGGAGCGGGCGCCCTCTCTCTCTCCGGCCAGCGAGAATTTCTACAGTCACAGCAGACGCTGTGGTCTCATGCGGCAGAGGGCGGGGGCAGGCAGCAGAGGCAGCCGGACTCTCCCGGCAGCAGCCACGAGGGAACGCAGCCCGGGGGGGGGGGGGAAACGTGCCCCTCCCCGTGAGGAGAAAAGTTGAATCAAAGCTCACCCAGCCAGGAGGGAAGAGAAGCAGGGCACAGTTGGATCTCCTCTGGTAGCAGCTGGAAAGCCAGGAGGCAGCAGCCTCTCCCCTCAGCGTCCGAACCACGAGAGAGAGAGTGTTCCCCAGCAGCTCTCCCTTACCTTGCCCTGCCCAAAAACCTAGCCTTTGTCTTTTACAAAAGGGCTTGATTGCTCCGAAAATCAGACGATTTGTTGCCTAGTGACAGGAATGGGAAGAAATTCTCA
>NC_139507.1:2120885-2239705 GCF_008360975.1 Lichenostomus cassidix
GCTGCGAGCGCCTGGGGAATCCGTGATTCCTGCCGTGGATCCGGATTCAACTTTGATTACTACGATATTTGGTGGTACCGTCAGATACCCGGAGGCAGCCTAGAGTGGCTGTCCGTTATTAGTGAGGATCCAACAATATTTCATTTTGACCAGACAATGCAGAATCGGACCACAATTTCCCGGAACAATTCCCGGTCCGAGGCATATCTGTCCGTGCACTACCTGCATCCCAGTGACTCTGCCCGGTACTTCTGTGCCATTCATTCACACGGGGACAGGAAACTCAGCTGAGCTTTAACACAAACCAGCTCGGGTCTGGCACAGCAGCCATGAAATTTGGAGGTGGTGAATCCCAAACTGGTTCAGGGCTGCTCCCAAGAAATCTGGGGCCATCCCTGGGCAGCACAAGTGATCCTGGCTTTTCATCGAGAGCTCTTTTCCCCACGATGGCTTATGGCATATCTGAAATCCCAAATACAATGCCTCATTCTGTAGAGGTTGTTCAAAGCACAAAGCAGCCTGGTCACTCTGCCTGCCTGCAGCCTGTCTCTGCCTTCCTTTGCTCTCCTTCTTCCCCAGGGCACCCAAAGCACCAAGGCATTGACAACACCTTTGCCTGCTTCCTTTGACACTTTTAGGGGCCATCTCCTCGCACCACTGAGAGCAAAGCAGTGATGCAATGGGCCTGCTTTTCTTTCAGCTGCATTTCAAGGTGATGAGATCCAAGCAACAAGCTCTGCAGTGTGGTGCCCAGCAGGGAGTACTGGGACCTTCCATGGCACTTACACCTCCAAAGCCTCCTATATTTACATGGCCTGGTATCAGCAGTGTCCTGGTGGATCCCTGCAGTACTTGCTGCAGGGCCAGGGCCATGGAGGCTCCTACAGCCACACAGCCCCTTTTCCCACAAGAGGTTTTCCTGCCAGGCTGACAAGAGTTCTGGGACACTGACCATCAGCGGGCTGGAGCTGGGGAACAGTGCACTCTATTACTGCACCCTGGAGAGACCACAGTGAGAGTGAGCACACTTGGGGTGTGCCTGGACAACATCAGCTTCCTCCCCTCCTGTGTGTTCATGTGGGTCACAGCCCATGCAAGGGCAGAGTCAGTGAGTGGGCTGTGCCTGGGGTCAGGGAAATGGGGTCTCATTGTGCCTAGGGGGATTGCAGAGGAGAGGAGGATGGTGGGGAGAGGGAAAAGACTGTTTCAATTGGAAGGAAGCTACAACAACCACCTAGTCCAACTGACTGACTGTTCCAGGCCTCAACCTAATGTAAACCTTGTTGTTGTACTGCATGGGTGTTTTTGTTTAAATGCCTTTTACACGCTGTCAGGATTGGAGCATTGACCACCACTCCATGACACCTGTTCCAATGTTTGCCCACTCTTTCAGTAAAGAAACACTTCCTAAAATCCACCCTTCACTTCCTCAGGTGCAGCTCTGAACCATTCCCACATGTCCCATCACTGTGTACCAGGGAGAACGTCCCTCTCCACTTCCCCTCCTCACAGAGCTGAGAGAAGCATGAGGCAGCCCGTCAGTCTCTTTTTCTCCAAACCAGACCAGTCTTCCATGGGCTTGGGTCTCTAGGGAACCTGGCATATCACAGAATTACAGAACCACAGAATATTGTGAGTTGGAAAGGACACACATGGGTCACTGGGACCAACACTTAAATAAGTGCATGATGTGTACAGGGACCAGACCAGTTGTAGCTGTTGAGCCGCTAGCAGAGAAGTAGAAACCCAGGTTCTCAGGCAAGAAAAAGGGAGAGCTTTATTATTTTGATTTCCATATATATAGACTTTTCACAGGTCACCCAGATTGGTCAGTCAAAAACCTCCCCCTAGGCCTAATTGGCCAGGCCTGAACTGCCCAAACCTCGAGACCTTTTTTGCAAAAACATCCAAACTTTATAAAACACAGCAAAATGTTCTCACGAAAGAGACCTGTACTGGCCACAACCAGTGACCTTGGCACTATTAGCACATTGCTCTAAACAACAGAGCTAATCTCAGAGTAGCCATGCTGGACATGGTACAGCAGCCTCATGTGTCTCAGGACAACTTAGTTCCCCTTGGCCCTGCACCCCACTGCTTCTTTCCCCTGCCTCAAGCCTCCACTCTCAGTGGGCTCCTCTACCCTCTCCAACTCCTCTCTCCCACCTCTGTCCTGGAGGTCTCTTCCACAAGGGGCTGTGTCCAAATATCCAGGAAAAGATAGAGGAGGGAACAGATTCAAGCAGTCTGTGGTGGGACTGTGTAGAGTGGGCACTGCTCCCCAAAAGGGTGGTAGCAGTCAGGACAATGACACTGCCGGGGCTCAGAGCTTTCCCATTCTGTAGTCCCGAAAAGAGAGATAAGCGTGAGTTCCTGCAGAGGAGGAGAACACAGGGAAGGAAGTGTCCTGGTTGTGCAGAGCAGCCCCAGCAGCCTGGTCCCTGCAGATTCCTGTTCTGCCTTTGCTGCCTGGGCAGAGATCTGGGAGGGTTTTGACAGGAAGAGGAAGCTGGAGAAATATCATCACTGTGGAGAGAGTAGGGTGCTGGGCCAGAGAGCAGGGAGAGGGGTGAGGAACACTTTGGCTTAGAGGTGCCTTGGCCAAGCTGAGCTGGGATCCTGGGGCATGCCATCTGGGAGCAGCAGCTCAGCAGCAGCAAGGGCCAGGGGACAAGGGGAAAGACAAGCTGACTGCCTCTCTGGTCAGCTCCAAAGCCCCAGCAGCAGCCTGCAAGAATTCCTCAGAGAAAGACCAGGGCTGGCCCCACAGAAACACATCACCTTTTGCCCACCACAGCATTTCCTGCTTTAACTGTCTGTTCATGCACCGCTCAGAGTGAGAGACACCCAGGAGAGCACAAGAGCTTCAAGTTGTGCTCCTCCTGCCCACAGCTCTCCCCTCTCTGTTGTCACAGACAGAGGGAGGGCCTAGGAGGGACTGGGCCTGAGTGCAGTGACAGAGGCACAGGCAGGGAAGGTGTGGGCAGAGCTGTTGTGCAGGCAAACAGAAGGTGCAGAGAGGTGAGCCAGAGCAGGCCTGGCCATGTGGAGTGCCCTGTGCACTGTGGGCTTCTTGCCCATCGTAGGTAAGTGAAGGGAAGGGCTGATGCCCCCAGGAGCTGAGCGTGGCCCTGTGCTCTGCTCGGCTCTGGGCAGCTGTGCTGAGCGCTTGCAGCCAGACCTGTTCCTGGCTCCAGCTGCCCAGCCATGCCTGTGGAGCCCGGGGAGAACAGCCCTGCTCCTCTTCTAGCTGGCAGCTCGGCACCTCCATCCATCCATCCATCCACGCTGCCTCCTCTGCAGCCTGGGCACTCGCAGGGCACTCCCTGCTGCACTCAGACCTTGGGGCACAGCGCTCTGCCCTGGCACTGCACACTCTGCTGCTGGGCACTGCGGCCCCTCTGGCAAAGACCAGCTGGAGGATGGCAGCACAGGGCCCAAGCCTCAGCTGCCCATCACAGCTTTGGTCTTTCCTGTGCTCATGTAGAGCAGTTTCAGGGACAGGAGAGTGGCTTCTTCACCATCCTGTCTGGGCAAACACAAAGGGATTTTTCACCCCATGGTGCAAATCCTTCTTGCTTCTTTGGGGAAAATCAGAAAAAGCGTCCTGTCTGATTGAGAAAAATAGGGAGGGAATTGTGGTGTCTCCTTCCTTGTGAGCCTTGATAGCTGCTACCAGCTCTGCCCATCTGTGTCAGCTGGGTTCAAAGAGGATGATTTTGTCCTCCCAATGTTTTAATTCCATTCCAAATCCTCACCAGCATTGCCCTGACCTTTGCTGAATCTTGGAAAGATCATAGTTTGTTCTTTCTCTTTGCAGCCGTCACTGGTCAGATGATTTTGGAGCAACACCCCAGGGAAGTGACCATGCAAGAGGGAAATGCAGTCACCTTCCAGTGCAGCATGAGGGGAGCTGATATGAGCAAGTACTACATGAACTGGTACCGTCAGGGCCCAGAGGGCTCTCTCAAATTTATTTACAGGGAGGGTGATATCTACGGAGAAGGTTTCAAAGACCGTTTTGAGGGTTCCTTGGAGAGCTCCAAGAACCAATTCACGCTGCAGATCGTGGCAGCAAAGCAAGGGGATGCAGCAATGTATTACTGTGGAGCAGAATCACCCTGGAGCAGCTCTGCAGCAGAGAGGGCCAAAAACCACCAGATGGGTCAGACAGATCTCTCAGCATTTCTTTCTAGCAGCTGCACCCCAGGGCTCTAGTCAGGCAGTTGCAGGTGCACAAAACATCCCTCTGGCTTGGTGGCACTAAAAGCCAGTAGAGGGAAATGTGGTAGAAGGGCTGCTACCACCTCTGGGAGGACTTCTTCTGGGAACTTCACAGGCTGTTAGGGAAAGTGCATGTTCAGTACTCTTTGCCTGGGCTCCTGTCCAGCACAGCTTCAGTTTTCCTCTGTACCTTGGCTGCAGAGCCATGGGATGAAGGAGATGTGTTGCTGTAGCTTCCATAGTGCTGTGGTGGATGGAGCCAGGCTGTTTAGGAAAGACAGATCAGCAGGCATGGCATTGCTCTGGGTGGCTGCTCCAGAGCACCTGATCAGCAAGCAGGAGTTGACTTTGATTGTCCTCCAGGGTCTCAGCAAGCTGCTGTCTCAGTGCTCCTCCTCTACTGGAGAAGGCAAAAAATATGCAATGAAGACTTGTGGGTTGAGATAAGGACAAGGAGATGTCCCAGCAGTGCCACCATGGGCAAACACATTGACTTGGGAAAATGAATTGAAGTCAGTGGCAATCAAATCAGAGTAAGTTAATGAGAAATGAGAACAAATCATGAAACATCTCCACCTGATCCTTGCAAAAAGGGATGAGGAATGTGGCCTGTACCCATTCCAAACATGTTTTCCCTGCCATTTCTTCCATCTCACTCTCTTCCTCGGCTTCAGTGTGCAGTCCAACCCATGGATGACATTTCTCCAGGAACTTCTCCAGTGCAGGTTCTTCCTACTGGCTGCAGCTCTTCACAAACTCCTCCAGCCCAGTGGGTCTTTTCCATGGGGTGCAGCCCTTCAGGAACACACTGCAGCACTGTGGCTCCTCTGTGGGACAAAGGTTTGTCCAGAAAATCTCTTCTGGCCTGGGCTACTCACTCCATGGGACCACAGCTCCCATCAGGAGCCTGCTCCAAATGTGAGCTCTCCATGGAGTCACAGATGTTTTCAGGCCATATCCACTCACTCATGTGTGGGGTTCTACACTGTCTGCAGGATCAATATCTGATCTGGTATCCATTGCCATGGTCTGCAGAAGGACAACCTGCATCACCATTGTCTTCACCATGGACATCAGGGGAATCTCTGCTTTGGCCCCTGGAGCACCTCACAGCCCTCCTTCCTCATGGAAAGTCAGCATAGCTTTGGGAAGTGGCAATTGTGCTTTGCTACATTTACAGCCTTCTGAAAGTGAGGCAAAAGGTCTGTGTGGGTGAGAAAAGAGTGGATGTTTTGTATTCTTCACTCACTTGTGCTTTCAGCACTGACTTCCCTGGGAACCTTCTGGACAAAGTCTTTCATTAAGGACTAGGAAAGGGCTCAGTGACATAAGTTGTGCAAGGGTACATATTCATTATTCCAGTCTCTCTCCCTGGACTGTGGGAAATGGACTTTCTGAAGGCTGGTCTGGCTGCTGATGCCTGAGGAGAATAAAGCATTCAGTACCTCAGTGTCGTGGGTTTGAGACAGGACCCTTGCCAGGAGGACGCACGAAAAAGGGCAAACAGGCTTCAAGCTTAAAGTTGCAAAAAAGTGTTTAATTACCTAACAGAATTGGAGGATAAATGCAAGGCAAAAATATACTTTTCATACATTATTTTGTTCACTCCCCCCCTCCCTCTTACGAACCTATAGTATTCACCCCCTTTCCTCCTCTACAATCCACAAGCCAGGTGGGGGGGCAGGGTGTGGGGTCTCTTTTCAGTCCACAGAGCAGATTCTCAAATTTACTCATCACCACAATTCTTCTACTACAAATACTCTTTATCTCTACTTGTTTCTCTCTCTCTTCAGACAGTTTTCTGCTCTCACCCCCACCCTCTTAAGAAGCAGTCTCTGCACTCACCCCCCCCCCCTTTTCCCTCTTTGCAAACTAGCAACACAGACAGGGGCAGGTTGAGATGTCCTCTGGTCAGTCCAATCAGGAAAAGAGGTTCTCTACTTAGCCAGGGGTCCTTCCCACGAGAGACAGTCCTCTAGGAACTTCTTTGGCGTGGGTCCAATCTCATGAGCAACATTCCCGCCCGAATTCTGCTGCAACATGAGTCTTTTGTCCATAAGGTGCTGTGCAGACTCTCCCGAGCTGAGGCCAGGCTGCTTCCATGCCAGGAGTAAGGCCTATCTCTCTCAGTCAAGGCCTTTTGCAGTTTTAACTCTTAGATGAGACTCCCACTGGTTCACAGTCTTTTCCAGGCATCCACCTCCTCCTCTGGAGAGAGCTGTGGGTGTATTTCTGCATCCTTATGGACTCCATGGGCTGCAGGAGGAATTTCTGACTCCCCCATAGCTTCCACCACGGCTAGCAGAAAGTTTCAGCTCTGGTGCCGGAAGCACTGGAGCACCTCTTTCTCCCCCCTTCTTCACTGACCTTGGCACTCTCCGTGCTGTTCTCCCTCACATATTTTCACCTGCACCTCCTCCTCCTCCAACTACAAAGTGAAAGAAGTGCGTGCCTGCTTTGTTTTGACTTTTTCTTAAATATGTTTTCACAGAGGCGTAACCAGCACCTCCAATTGGCCCAAACCTGGCCGGCAGCATGTCCATCACCTTCAGAGCCATCAGAGATTGGCTCTGCTGGACTTGATGTAAAAACTTCCAGAACTTGCACTCAGGACACACAGGAGCCATCTTTGTGCCACACCACACCCCTCAGACACCTCCCTAGGCCTACTAGAACAGCTTCTGAGGGGCCCAAATTTCTCCTAGAGGTTAAAAACACTTTGCTGATGTTTTGGGCCAATCAAAACCACCACACTCAGCCCTTTTCCTTGCTGTTGTGTTTTAGGAATAGTAGACCCCAATTCAGTGTCATCCATGGAGACTGTCCCAAACCAGAGCTGGTTTAGTCCTTCTACCCCTTCCCTTCCCACTTTCTGCTCTGGGAATGGGCTTGAGAGTTGGAGGCACAATGGTTAAAATCACAGGTTGAGATTTGAATAATTTGCTGGAAATAACAATGAGATAAGGAATGAACAGTACCAGCAACAATATTAATAACAAAAGTAAAAAACGAAGACATTATT
Source organism: Lichenostomus cassidix (assembly GCF_008360975.1). NCBI lineage: Eukaryota > Metazoa > Chordata > Aves > Passeriformes > Meliphagidae > Lichenostomus > Lichenostomus cassidix. Next base: position 2,128,132 of record NC_139507.1, read on the forward strand.
TACACAGAAAGCAAAACAAGACTCTTTTGCCTGCTGAGCTTTCTCCACCTCGCTCCTCCCGACCTGAAGAAGAGAGGGAATCCCTTACTCCCATGCCTGGTAAGTGACCTGAGATGGTATTGAACAATAGTCGATTCTGGCCACACCCCCTCCTGGCTACTGTACAAAATGAACCTTTTCCTGGCAGAGACTAGGACACACATCCTGTGTCACCTGGTCCCCATCCCATTCAGCAGTGAGCCCATGTTTTCCCCAGCCTCGTTTGCCATGCAGACTCCTGGCATGTTGACCTGACTCCTTGCTCACTGGGGAGGAATCCTCTTCAGCTCAGCACTGGTGAGACTGTGGACTACTGAGTTACCTACTAGGCTCCAAAGCCTCGTAAGGACATGGAAAGAGGGGAACAAATGCAATGAAAGGCCGTGAAGACAAGGAAGGGAACAGCTGCAGAGCCTGGGAGAACTGGGTTGGTTTAGTATAGAAATGAAATTGCCATGGGGATAATTTGTAACATATACCCCCTGCAACCCCCCAGCAGTGGCCTTTGGGTTGCAGTGAAGGGGAGAGGGAGAACTTCTACTCATCACTTCCCAAATGAATTTCCTCTCATCCACTCTGCCCACTGTCACCAAAAGCTATGAAATAAACTCTCCAACCAATTTGCTGTGTTAGAAAGCCAACATTACTGAATTAGCAGCTCTGGATGCATGCGTATGTCTCCTTAAAGCATGCAACAAGTTCTATCCCTGAAATGAATACATATTCATCACATTTCCTGAATACATGCATATATGCTAATTGTTTCCATGGACTTGTTTGAATATGGTTCTAGATCTTCTGATGAATCTTTTCTCCATGAAAGTATCTCAAATAGGTTGTCTGGTCATAATGTACTTCTCTTATTATTCTTCACTCTGACAGACAATCCTTGTTTCCAAAACAAAGATATTGGCAAATACATATTAATCACTGATATAAGTAAATAAGGAAACATTAGCTGACACAAGACTTATTAGTCACACATATAGGGAGTTAACACAAAGCCATATTTATCTCTGGTATTTGTACTAAGCACGGTATGGTACAAAATTAAGCATGAATTTCTTATAATGACAGTGATGAAAAGAAGTTGCCCCAAGAAGTTGTATCTGCTCCAACCACAGATACATTTAAGATCACATTAGGTGCAGCTTGAGCTACTTGTGTCCCTGATCATAGCAGGAGGGCTGGACTAGATCACATTTAAATTTCACTTCTAATCCAATCCATTCTGTGATTCTAAAATTCCTTTTCTATCCTTTGCTGAAAGAACATCTCCCCATCCCCAACACCAGGCTTTCTCTTCTCCATGGTGAACTGTCCCTGCTCTCTCAGCATTTCCTCATGCAAGAGGTCCTCCAGTCCCATAATCATCTTCCTGGCCCTTCACTGCCTCTCTCCAGGACATAAAACTCCTTCTCGTAGGGGGAGTCAAGTTGTGCCCCCAGTACTCAAGTGTGGCCTCAGCATTGCCGAGGAGAGAGGAGACATCACCTCCCGGAACTGCTGAGAGCATTTTGGCTAAGGCTGCATAGGATCCCAGCGACCTTCTGTGCTTCCAGGGCCAATTGCTGGGCGAGCTGCCCACGAACGCCTCGGGTCCCTTGGGCAGAACGCGCTCTCCATGCGGTGCTGCCCTTGCCGTGGCCCGGAGCCCCGCTGGCTGTGTCGGGGCGGGCAGAGGCGCCGGCGCTGCCCCGGCGAGGCGGGGCCGGGCGGGAGCGGCCCGAGCGCGGCTCCGCTCGGCTCCTGGGCGGCTGCGGCGGAGCCGGGGCTGGTCACCATGTGCGCCGGGCTGGGGCCGTGGCTGCTGGCCTTGGCCTTGGCCTTGCGGCCGGCAGGTGAGAGCCGGGCAGGGAGGGCAGCGAGCCCGGGACAGGGGAGGAGGCAAAGGGCAGATGCAGATGCAGATGCAGATGCAGATGCAGATGTTAGGAGGGAGAAGGAGGTCAGGTTTTGTCGCTGTGCCGGGCCGGGGGCACCGGGACACCTGGACACCGGGACACCTGGACACCGGGACAACGTCCTCGGTCCCTGGTCGCGCCCTGCCCGATTCCTGCGCTCTCCCTCCGCAGGGCTCTGGGCACAGCTGAGATTGGAGGAGGCTGGCGGAGGGCTGCAAGCACCTGGGGAATCCGTGACCCTCTCCTGCCACGGCTCCGGCTTCACCTTCGAGAATCATTATGTTCGCTGGTACCGTCAGGCACCCCGAGGCAGATTCGAATGGGTGTCCTGGATAAGCCATTACTCATCTAAGATTGAATTTGGGCCAGCAGTGGAAGGTCGAGCCACAGCCTCCAGGGACAATTCCCGTTCTGTGGCTTCTCTCAGCCTGCACCTCCTGCATGTTGGGGATTGTGCCCGCTACTTCTGTGCTGTTTGCACACAGGGGCAAAATCCTGCTGAGGTTCAACACAAACCACCCGTCAGCATCCCAGCTGTCCACCTCAGATCTGGAAGGGGCCCGTGTCACCCTGATGTTCAGGGTTGCTCCTAAAGAGTTGTGTAGACACAGCATAGTTTTCAAATGTTTCTAACAGGGACATGCTACCTTTTGCTCTCCCCAAATGAGCTCTAACCTTTGTGCTTGTCATACTAATTCACTTCTCACTCGCCTTAACTGCTTCATCTTTGAAGCAATTTTCCTGTTTCCCTTGATTTGCAGTATTACAGGTACCCAGTCCAAATGGTGAGGTGTGCGAATAGCACTGCTATGGTTTTGGACTCAGTTCATGTTCACTCAGTCCAGCCCACAGGTTTTGCCTGAGGGGTGAGCAGAGGAAATAGGGAATTCTAGATGGTCATTTGGGAGCTGGTGGGAGAATGGGGAAGGCTGTGTATGTCTCTCCCAGATGTGAGATTCTAAAGGGAGCAAGGGTTTTTGAGCAGGTGAGTTTGCAGCTGCTGGATCCTGGACATCACAAGCAGAAACACAGGGACATGGCGGAGTAGATTAAGTGATTGCTTAAGCCATTGCTGTTTTTTATCCTTGTCTCCTGGCACTGCAGGTGGCCTGTCTCAGGTGAAGACAGAGGCCTCAGGCCCCTCGGTAGGGAAGATCTCGGAGTCTGTCTCACTCACCTGCCACATCTCTGGTGTAGCCATCACCGATAGCAGCTACGCGTGGGACTGGATCCGGCAGACTCCTGGCAAAGAGCTGCAGCACATAGCGATGCAGTATCCTTTCACAGGACTCCAGCACATCGCTTCAGCCTTCCAGACCCAAGTCACCAGCTCTGCAGACCCCTCCAGGAACCAGGTGTGGCTGCGACTGCTGTCTCCAGCAGCTGCAGACACAGCCACCTATTTCTGTAGCATGAGAGAACTTGAAAAGGGCACCGTGCTTGAAATGCAGGCAGGGCCAGGAAAGAACTAGACAGAGGGTGTTTAATCCACCCAGGTCTTTGTGGTTGCTGCAAGACAAAGCTCTTCCCAGACTTCTCAAGTTAGTCTGGGCTGTCTTTTGCAGAAACAGACACAGAGGTACAGCAGCAACAACAGCAGCAGTCTCCCACAAGCACACCGCAAACCATGAACGTGTTGTTAACTCCTTCATTCCTTTCTCAGTGTCTCCCACAGGCAGAAAGAACCAGGGAAAGAGAGTGGGTTTGGTTTTTTTTAAAGAATGTGATGGTTTTGGTTTGAGTAGAGTTAATTTTCTTCATAATAGCGACAATGGGGCTCTGTTTTGAATTTGTGCTGGAAAGAGTGTTGGTAATTCAGGGATGTTTGAGTTATTGCTCAGCAGAGATTACATGGAGTCAAGGCCTATTCTGCTCCTCATTCCACCCACTGTGGCTAGCACAGGTCTTTCCCATGAGAAATCCTTTTGTGTTTTATAAATAAAGATAAGGTTTGGATGTTATTAAAAGTAGTGTCCCAAGACTTGGATGGTGCAGGCCTGGCCAATCAGGCCTAGGGGGAGGTTTCTGACTGACCAATCTGGGTGACCTTTCAAAACTCTATATATATGATGAAATCAAAACAATAAAGGCCTTTTTCCTTCTTGCCACTGAGGACTGGATTCTTCTCTCTGCTAGCGGCTCAACAGCGACACACGCACCAGTGAGTAGCTGAGAGTGCACAAAATTTACGAGGGAACACAGCTGGTTCAGCTGACCCCAGCTGGCTAAAGGGGTATTCCAGGCCACAGGACATCATGCTCAGTATATAAAGATGGGGAAGAGGAAGGAAAGAGGGCATATTGAGTGATGACATTTGTATTTCCATGTAAGCACTCTGTGTGATGGAGCTCTGCTTGTCTGGAGTAGGCTGGACACTTGCCTAACAATTGGAAGTAGTGAATGAATTCCTTGCATTGCTTTGCTTGCACATGCAGTGTTTGCTTTATTTCTTAAATTGTTGACTTATTTATTAAACTTATGAATTTTCTCACTTTTACCCTTCCAGTTCTCTCCCCCATCAAAGAAAGGGCAAAGGAGCAAGCAGCTGTGTGGTGCTGAGTTACCATCTGTGGTTAAACCGTGACAAAGAAACCCAATGAACACTGAAGGAGATGAAGTTTTAATGTGGAAAGGTGGGACTCAACTGCATTTGGACACTTCATGATGTTTAGAGAGTCTCACAATAACATTGCAGAAACACATAATAATAGTCAATTAATTAGATCTGAGGAAAGAGTGGCACTGCACAGGAACAGCATTGCCAAGGTGGACTTTCCCAGGACACGATGAAAAACTCTTTTTCTGCACTCCCAGCTTTGGCTCCATGTAAACAGACACAGTGCTCTTCTTCTGAGCACTGACCGTTCATTTCTTTATTTAGAAGTGTAGGCTTTCATGGAAGACATGAGGACACCAATGCAAATGCATCCATGGGTTTGTGTCCCTGAGCACAGTGCCTGAGGTATCCTGTATAGGAGCTACAGATACCAGAGGGTCAGGCAGTTGTCCCCAGGCTTTGTCCCAATTCCCACCTTTGGCTCTATGGAAGGATTGCTGCAGTGCATTAATCTCACTAATTCAACACAGCACTGCCTGTCAGGACAATGTTATCTGTCTTGGAAAGGCTACAAACACAATGACAATGCCACTTGATTTCTTTTGTCACCTCGTCTTTTCTTTTAGGTGTCAGCAGCCCAGGGACCTCCCCAAGCAGATATTCCAGCTCACTTTTGAAATCACTGCTTTTAGCTGTCCTCCCCATAGTGGATGGACAGTGACTTACTGTTTCACCTTCAATATCTAATTTACCATGATCACCTGTAGTGCCTCCAAGGAATCCATTGCCAGGTGTTATTTTTTGTGTAGAATATCCTCTGGAGCAGTGTTAGATTTTCAGAAGTAGAACAATGCTGAGGAAGAGGAACACAAAAGGCAGCACTTCAAAGACATGAAAGTGGAGACATCACCTGGCACTGAAAAAAATACCCCAAATGTTTTTGTAGAACTGTCTAGCACGGTGTGGCGTACGTACCACAGTGATTGAAAACAACTGAAGCACCACACACAAACTGCCTCCCTCCCTTCTCTTGAAGAGGGAAATATGGTGCCCTACCTCATCTGTTTTTCCTCAGACAAGTGTGTGCACATATACAAATTTGATTCCCAGAATGACTCAAACAGCAGAAAAACCCTCCTATTTTTCCAAGACCAATTTCTTCAACATTCAACCTCAGATCTTAGCTCTTGCAAACAGGTCATTTTACACATTTGATTGCCAGCTCCAGCTGAACAATTTGGTAGGAACCTTCTGTATTTAGATGCTTGCATTTTAGCTCAGCATTACGTTCTTCTCTTTGTCTCAGAGCACAGAAGAGAATTTTGGTAAGAACAAGGATCCTTTTTAACTTCAGATCCCAAAACACCCAGAAGCAGATGCATGAAGAACAAGACCTGGGGATCAGAAAGGGCACTTCCCACAAGGAATCTCACCGCTATAGACATCAGAACAGGGACTGAGTCACTTATGGTTGCTTTGTGCTTACCCGTTATGAGTTTGTTCAGGAGCCCTTTGTTCATCATTTTGGTCTTCTGACACAATGCCTGACTTACTGCTTTGTCAAGAGCAACCATTCTTGAGGTTCATGGAGCTAATCTCTGAAAATGAGCAGCTCCCCTAGACCCCTCCTCTGTCCAGGACCATAACCCATGGGATTCCTCCAAGCAGATCCCTGAACAGCCCAAATTCTGCTCTCCTGAAGCCCAGGGCTCCAGTTCTGTTTTTTGCACTGCTCTCTTCTCCCTGGATCCTGAGCTCAAAATGTGCATGGTCACTGCAGCCAAGGCTGCCCCAACCACCTCACATCCACCACCAGTTCTTCCTCTCTGCCAAGTAGAGGTCCAGTTCAGCAGCCACTTGTGTCAGTAAGTTTGCCTCAGTACACTCCAGAAGAGTCCTTGATTGGGTGTGCTCAGCTGTGCTGTCCTGCCAACAGACACTTGACAAGCTTCAAGCACCCCATGAGGACTGGAGCTAAGGGATGTCCCATTTGTCCCAAGAAGGCCTTGCCTTTTTCTTCCCCATCAGGTGATGTGTAGTAGCCACCCACCACAGAGTCTCCACTGCTGCTGTGGCATCTAATCCTGACCCATCTGCTGTCAGCTGGCTCATTGCACATCCCAAAGCACAAATTCCAGCTCTTCCCTCAGAGAAAGGGCAACACCCACTCCCTGCCTTCCCAGTCTTTCTTCCCTGAAGCCTGGCTTCAGTCACTACAACACTCCTGGAAGCTCTCCCACCACACTTCCATGATCCCACAGCTCTGCATCCAGCCTGCAGAGACAGAACTCAAAGGCTGAGAGAGCTGGGGGTGTTCAGCCTGGAGAGGAGAAGACTCCTGGGAGACCTTAGAGCCCCTTCCAGCACCTGAGGTGCTCCAAGAGAGCTGGAGAGGGACTTTGGCAAAGGGCCTGGAGTGACAGGACATAAGGGAATGGCTTCCCACTGCCAGAGAGCAGGGTTAGATGAGATATTGGGAAGGAATTCTTGGCTGGGAGGCTGATGGTGCCCTGGCACAGATTGCCCAGAGCAGCTATGGCTGCCCCATCCCTGTCCAGAAGAAGTGTCCAGGGCCAGGCTGGACTGTCCTTGGAGCAGCCTGGGACAGGGTGGGGCATGGCTGCTATGTCTGCCCAAATGCCTCCTGGGAGAGGCAGGGATTGGTCAGCGAGATGCGTGGACACTGTACGGTGATTGGATGGGAAGGTGTGTGATTGACAGGTGTGCAGCCAATCCGCCCCTATCCCACCAATTGGAGGGTATAAACAAAGTTTGTTTCTTTGTTCATAAGGTGATTTTCTGAACACCACCTAAGGAGATCATATGCCTTCCTTCCCGATGCTACAAATGGTGCCTGAACACGTACTTATAAACACAGTGGGAGGAAATGGACTGTGCCAGTAGTATCTCCCTGCTAGACTTAAGGATTTAAACGACAAGAAAAGGAAGGTCTGGGAATAAAAACCGCCGTACTGAGGTGAGCGGCAGGGAAGAATGGGAAACAGAATTTCTGTAGAGCAAAGGCAGAGCCTCGATTCCATAAGAGGGCTTCTGCATCAGAAGAATATAGACATCTCTGATGCTAACTTAAATGCTTTGCAGGACTGGATGTCCATACATGTAAAAGACTTCCCATTTGCTGAGGTTTTTGAATTGTAGACCTGGCTGATTGTGGGACAGAGACTCTTTGGTATCGCCAGAAATGGTGAATTCAAAGCTCGTAGTCATCTCTCTACATGGAGCATGGTATTGGCGCCTCTGAAACAAAAGCACAACGAAACAGAAAGCCACACGGATGGTGGCAAACTTGACGGTGCAAATCACCATTTTGTGGATTCAGGAATATGTTCCCCTGAGCCATACACCCCACCTATATATAGTTGCTATGATTCTGAGCTCAGTGAATGTGATTCTAACCTACTTGACCCTTTTGGGGAACAAGGTACACGAGTTTGGTCAGTCCACCCCTGAGATCTTCTGCTGCTGCTCAGGAATAGGAGTCATTGTCTGCACTGCCATGGGGTCCCTCCCACAGGAGACAGCTTCCCGTGAACTCCTCCAGCGTGGGTCCAAATCTCACAAGCAGCAGCCCCAGCTTGCTGCAAGGTGAATCTCCTCCCGCAGGCAGAGAGTCCTCCCAAAACTGCTGTGGCATGGCTCCCTCATCCACAGGGTGCAGACCTCGGGCACCTCCCCAGGGGCTGTGGGTGGATCTCTGCATCCCCCATGGACCCATGGGCTACAGGGGGACAACCTGCTCCACCATGGCCCTCACCATGGCTGGCAGAGGATTCTTGGCTCTGTCTCTGGGACCAGAGCCTTCCACCTTCTCCACTGACCTGGGTGTCTCCATGTTGTTTTCCCCTCACATATTTTCACCTCCTCCTCCACCTCTAGCTAAAAAGAAGTGTGTGCTCACATTGTTTTGATTTCTTTTTAAATATGTTATCACAGAGGCGTAACCAACATCTCTACTTGGCCCAGGCTTGGCCAGCAGCATGTCCATCATCCTCAGAGCCATCAGAGATTGGCTCTGCTGGACATGGTGAAAACTTCCAGAACCTTCCCACAGAACACACAGGAGCCATCTTTGTCCCCCTCCCCCCAGCAAAAACTGGGCTAAACAAAACCAACACAACCTCCTTTGATCATCACTCCCAAGGTTTCAGTGCCTCTGCATAATGAAGAACAATCATTTTTCCTACTTTCTCCTCTTACCTAAAACAGCAGAAAGACTTTCTCAGGGACTAAGTGACCACCAGACAACAATTCTATGAGCCCAGAGGGCATGTTCCTCCTGCTTCTGAGCGCTGAAACAAAGGGGAAAAAGCAGACAGCTTCCTGCAAGTCAGAAGAATTTTCAGAATGCCTTTGAAGTAACATGAAAAGTGATTCTTTTCCTGCTTTCTATCCAGCTCAACTTCATCAGACTTTTCAGAGGTGTCATGTAATCCCCAAGTTCTTATTTAAAACTCAACCCTTTTGATATTATTTTGGATCCTTCCTTGAAAGCCATGTAGCATTTCTTCATGAAGTACGTTGGGTCTTAAACCACTGAAGAAGCCATGTGACTGCCTGTATAATCCAAAATTCTGTGTAGTGGAACAGAGACAGTTTTTACAAGGAAATATATCACTGTGTACAGGGGCTGGAGTACCACAATGATATAAGCAGCATGGGGACCTGTACAAAAACCCAGAGAGGCAAAAAAGGTGAGGTATTTTTGGAAAGAAAGGAGATGGGTGACTGTAAAGATTAAGTAAACAAAGAGAACATTCTTTTTATATTTCCTTTTATCCTGGAAACATAAACAAGCTCATGGGGTGTCCAAAAGATGGGAGAAAGGGAGAAGTTGGAAATTCTGTACTCAAGCTAACTGAAATCATTGAACTATTCAATTAATAATTTTTGCTTTTCCAGTTTTGGAAGTAAATGTACCTCTGGATCCTCTCATGGACTTTCACCCATGGATAATTAGGACAAATGTCTGGCTTTCCATCTCCTGTTTTTATAACACTTTTGAACAACATGAGGAAAGAGTGATTTCTTGGAATGAGTCTTAGCAGTGTGAGAACAGATAAGCTTGTATTTGGACCAGGGACGACTCTCACAGTTGTACCAAGTAAGTGCATTTTTTTTTCTTTTAAAAACTTCATTTAAATTTAGAATGGGGGTGAAAAAAACAATTTAATGGTTTGTGTTCACTGTAAGAATTTCTAGCTGCCATGATCCCTTGAGTGCCCTCGCTCTCCAGCCAGGCTTTCAAGCCAAATCCTCAGCTTGGATCTGCTCAGGAAGCTTTCCCAGAACAACTGGGCTGACTCTGCACAGCTCCATTATTCCATGATCCCCAAACACCAGCAGGGCACTGCTTAGCATGTTGTAACTTATTCCCAGTTTGGACAGCACTCTGCCCCAAGTTGCTGTGAAGTGTCCCATTCTGCAGTGGACTTCCACTGACTCACTTGGGGCAGGAATGCAGAGCTCAGGGAAGAGCTCACAGTGGTGAGGAGTTTTGAGACAGATCTGTAACTGCCCAGTTTGAGATGTTTTGCCATCAGCCCTAGACTCCCAGTGTCCCCAGGTCAGTAATTCCAGTGCCCTGGAGACAGAGGAGGAAGGAGCTTAAATCGCCTTGGGCTTAAATTCTCACAAATGTCTCACATCCAAGAGCTCCTGGAATGAAAGACAATTGGCTCCCAAGTTGTGTGGGCTCTGAAAAGATCAGTGGGGGGAGTAGGAATTACAAGAAGCCTTAGTTATTCCCATCTTTATTTGCAAATCCATGATGTACAATAAAGGTGGATGTCATCCCAAACAAAATTATAATTTTGAACAAAGACCTCTTCTTTCCATGCTGATCAATGATTTTTTTCCCTAGCTAAAGTCAGGATATTTTCATGGCTTATGTTTGACAGTAAAAGATGTTGGGCCTTAAGTATCAGAGTCCCTTTCAAGTCTGCTGAAATACTTTATAGGTTGCAGCCAAAATTTCCAGGATGTGAGCAATCTCCCCTTTTGGTTTTGAATTACTTTGTGAGCTACTAATATGCATTTTAAGATGTTTAGAGCACATATACTTTATTATGCAAATCTTTAGAGAATTCCCCCAAATCAAAATGACATAAAATAACCATTCATTTTACTGTGGGATACTCCAGTCATATTCTCTTGAGGACTCAGGTAAGGACAGAGGACGTCTTTGCTTTTGTTCAGGTTGGTTTGTTCCAGATAAAACATTCCTTAAGAATGCTAAAGCACATCACTTTTGCCTCTTCCTGTGAATTTATAAGACTAAAGCAAATGAGAAGTACCACTTTTTGTCCAAATAAATTGCCAGAACATAAAACACAGATCCTTTCCAGAAGCAAGCAGTGGGAGGAATACATGGCTATATTGTCAGGTAATGCAAACTAGTGGGACTCAGGTGAGGTGTCTGGTGTCAGAGAAAACAAATCTTCTGCACTATGAACTACAGTTGCACTGTGTACATTATTTCTTCCTGAAGATCTTGCCCAGGGAGTTATTGTAGGGAAGCAGCTTGTTTGTATTCTGGCTGTTTGGAAAGCCTGGAGAGGAAACCACCTGAGAAGCATTTCAAAGTCTTCTCAGAGAACACAGAATGCACAGGACTGACAAGCTCTGGCAAACCATGGTACAACACCTGGGAAGGAAATGTGTATAGGAGGAATGGCAAAACAAGCCTTTTTTTGATTTACATATTTGTACTGTGTGTTACTGCTGCTCTTGTTTTTGGGAAAGGAACTCAACTGACTGTGGAGACAAGTAAGTATCCTTTATACATTACCATTTTCTGAGTTGTTAGTATTTCATTTTTCTCTTTTTAAAAATTTTTCTTCCTCCTAAAATTCATGCAGCCATTCATTCATGTTTTTCAGTCACTAATTAGACTTTCTATGTGTAATGTTTTTCATGCAACTACAAAATTTATATGTAAAAAAAATCTGATCCCAATTCTCGGTGTTGCAAAAGAACTTGAGCTCCACAAGTGAAGTTTTGTCTCCTATCATTCTGAATTTCTTTGGGATGTACATTTCTACTCTTAGGCTTCTTAATAAGATTTCCAGGGTTTTAAAGTCATGCTTAGGCACTGTAATGGTAAATAAAGTGGCTGTGGAGGTCAGTGTGTAAGTTCCTAACACTGTCTCTTCTGTCAGAGTTGAAAAGACAACCGTGATGGCATAGAAGGGTAGTGTACAAAAGCATAAAATAAAATGTTATGCAACATTTCTGTTCTAGTTTAATCTTACAAAATTGTTCAGAGTTTGCATTCAACTGAACTGGTAAAACCAAGTTAATGAATGTTTGATTTCTGTTGGCTGTCTGGTTACTTGTAGGTGTGGACAAGTGTGTAGTTCTGCCGGTTTGATCACCATGAAGTTCTGGCAGAGCACGATTTGGCTTTCACCTCAGTTCCTCAGCAGAGCCATTGAGCTGTTGGGGAAAGGGTATAAAATCAGAGCCCCTTGGTCAAACCATGATCAGCACCCTGTTAGACCTGAGGGATCTCTTGACCCACCTGTAAGGCAGACATCATGCACAATGAAAAGCCTAATGCACCTCTCTTTACCCAAGAGATCTATCAGGATGCTGCTGTCACAGTAGACCCACAGATATTTATCGATGTGTCTGATGTATTGATGTGCCTTTCTGGCAAGGAAAGATGATGGGGGATTCCTGTCAGTTCCATGTTTTTACTCTAATTCAAATTGCTCATCCAGAGGTAACTCCTGACATTGATTTGTGAGATCACCCTTGACTCTCCATGTATGACCTGAGCTAGAGGCAAAGATATTTTGTTTAAAAAAGAAACCATGGTACCACAATGATTTGTTGGCTGCTACATTCTTTTGAGACCAACTGTTTCGCAGAAAAACAGCTGCTGCAAGTTTAAGAAATCTAATTTCATTTCTCGTATGTCCAAACCATGCTTCTATTACAGATATTCCAAACAGTTCTGTCCCTCAAGTCATTGTGATGAAATCCAAAAAACTGGAAGAAGGTGGCAGCACTGGGAAAGCAGCTTGTTTGGCAAGGAATTTCCTTACAAAGAACATCACCTTGGAGATGCCCTCTAAGGAGGTTGTATATGAGCAGAGCACATCCATTTTGACATCAGAGGGGTTGTACAATGCAATTAAAGTGGTCAGAGTGACAAAAGACACAGAGGTGACCTGCACAGCCAAATCCGACAACAGCACCATAACAGCACTGCCAGGTACAGTTTGGTGGCACAGCTGTCACTTCTTGCTGGAGACAGTGTCCTGTGGGGCTTGGTGTTCTCCTGCTTGTCAGCATTGGCCTGGGCACCCAGCAGAAATGAGAAAGACATTTGGTACTTTAGCAGAGAGAGATGAAATATGTTTCAAAGCATCTAATAGAAATGGTTTCAACTGCTGAATTATTGGAGGTACTTTTTTATGGGGGCAGGGACAATGATACAATCTATTTCTTCAAAGTAGGAATTTCTTATAACTAAATATTTCACCCCAGTAGCACTAAACCTCCTGCAGCAAAACCTGAAACAGCCTTCCAAAAACCAACAAAAAGTTAAAGGATTGGGCAATTAGGGATTTTTTCACAAAAGCAATTTTGTATTTATGGAATTGTTTTTATCACTGTGAAAGTCATTCAAATAACAAAACCAAAACAATGGAGGAATTATCTTTTTTCATGCAACTGCATGAGGAAATTATCTCCTCAAATGAATGTTGTAATTAATGACTGACCATCTGAGCCCCAGTCTGTACTTTCCTCAAGTTCCTGTGGGAAGAGTTATTAATCCTGTATAAAATGTGCACAGAGTTTAAAATGCCTTTTCTTTATCATGCTACAGCAGGGGAGACAGAAGAGCCAGTGACAGGGCCCAGGAACAGGGTGTGCAACAGCACAGACCTCTCTGCACAAGGTGAGTTACCCAAACAGGTTGTGAAGTTCTATTGCTGTTTGGGGATTAAGGCATGGAAATGTCTTTTCTCCAGGGGAGAGGACTCAGAACACAACAAATCCAGCAGGCACAAGCTGCTGTCCCAGGGTTGCTCCTGCAGTAACACACAAGCTCCAGAAAGCAAAAAGCAATGCAGACAGACCCTGGGCTGCCCTGCTGTTGCCATCTTCTCTATTGTCTGTTCCCTGCTGCTCTTCCTTTCCCTCAAACTATCCCCAGTGTTTTTTTCCACTTTCTGCCAAGATCACATCATCAAAACCTAGAGCATGATCTCTCTCATCTTTTCTGGTCCCTGAGCAGATGCTGAAGGGGAGAGAGTGAACATGCTGTCTATGGCTGTGCTGGGTTTGAGAGTCCTGCTGGCAAAGGTCATCACTGTCAATACACTCATGAGTATCAAGCTGTTTCTTTTCTGAGGTAAGGGAGCTCTCAGCTATCAAACAGTGGTTCATAGGCCCAAATCCATTAAATGTTGTTGAAACTCCCCTTTGTTCCTCCAGAATTGGGGAATGAAGGCAAGAGGAACCCGAAGAAGAGCAGGAAAGAATGTGAACCAGCAGCACAAGGGGAATGAACAAGCAGTGACAGAACTGCTGACAGTGACACAGAGTGCTGACAGGACACAGAGCAGCATCTTCCCCTGAAGACATTGAATGCTGTTCACTGATGCCTGGCCAGCTGATTTACAGTGAAGAGTTTTAAGTGCTTTTGCTATTTCCTCCCCTTTGTGAATGGAGCAGAGTGGGTTTATCCTCATACTCCTGCTGAACAGAGCTCCCCTTCTGCTGCTTCCCTTTCTCTTCTGCATTTGCACAGAAATGTCCAGCCTGCTTCAACAGCTTGGAAATCTCCAATGCTGCTCACTATGAATATATAGTCTTTTCAATGCACCATTCACAGGCACGTTGTGTTTCTGCCTGCAAACTGGAATATTACTGCTGAGAGAATTCAAGCCCAGTAGCTGCCATTTCTAGCTTTGGAGTTTGGATGGTTTTAATAACAAGACGTGTGTATTGTAGATGAGAACACCTGTGTAGGATCTGAAGGGATTCAATTCAACCAGATAAAGTTCAGTTCTTTATTAATCCTGTATTTCTTCTGCCAAATCTATTGCATGTGAATTTTAGTTTCCTATAGTAGTCATGAAAATAAAGTTTTACTAGGCCAAAATGCTGTGTTTTTTCTGTGCTTTTTTTTCTGAAATTGGGATGCAAATTGCTGAAATCCAACTGTCCTAATGTCCACTGGGATTGCAAACACAGCTTTGATAAGAGAGATTTGCTATTGCCTGAATTTGTCTTTTCCAGACTTTCATGCAGGGAATTGTCTCTCTGACACATTCAAGAGTTTCAGTGAGGAGAGACCTTGCTAAGGTAGCAGGGAGGAAAATGCTCAGATCAGCAGGGAAGAAACCCTGCTGCTGGTTTGCACTCACTAAAATGAGGAAGAGGCCACCAGAAAATAATGTCGGGTGGTTTGATTCAGTGATAGCTCCCATAGCCACTTGGTTCTTACCTCAGAGAGCCCAGCACACACCTTCCCCAGCTGATCTTCTCTCAGCAGCAGCAGGCAGGATGCTGTGGTCACCATTTCTGACTCAGTTACACCAGGCAACATCAACCCTCCCCTGCTTTGGAAAAAACAATTTAACCACATCCTGAAGGGGAAATGAGGCTTTTCTCACCCTGCCTGAGTCCCTGCTGCCTTCAAGAGAGCCTCTGCAGAGGACATAGCAAGCTCTGCTGCATTCAGCTTGGTCAGGTCAGACCCTCAGGCCTTGGGTCAGAGAAGAGAAGACACTCACCCTGTTGGAAATGATACCATGTTTAGAATTCTTTCTGTAACTTTAGTCAGGGGTTTTGTTCACCTTTGCCCCGAGGGAAGGGAATTGAAATTTCCTTTCAGGGGACTCGAGGCCTGATGAGCTTAACATCTCAACAGACTCAAACAGGGAGTAGCACAGAGGATACACAAGAGATAATGACCATCAATGACCATTAACAAACATCAGCTCCAAACATCACCCCGGGCATAGTCACAGACACCTGGTCTGGGAAAAGAGAGATAAGAGAACCAAGAATGAGAACCTAAATAACATCAGTGGCAAAGGGATCAATAACAAAGAGGAAACGAAATACTAGAAATTGTTGTCATAATGAGAGTGGAAAGGAGGGTGGGGGAAAATGAACCAACAGGACTGTGTAACTTGGGACCAATGAACATTGAAAAAATGAATTTCTCTGGGGTTTAACTGTAGCAGCACGTGAAAAATCTAGTAAAAACCTTGTGGATTGGAAGGATGTTTTCTGCACAATGCGGGCAATGTGTGGATGAAAGGATTTCTGTTGCACAACCTGGCCAGGAAAACATGCTGGGCAGAATAAAGTAATTCCTTGATTCTCTGACACTAAAAATGTTGTTGGAGACTTTTTATTTTTCCCACAGTTTCAGTGGCAACACCACCCACAATGTGAACTTCCAAAAAACTTTTTAAGTCATTTTAGGAACATTTTCACCTCCAGGACATGATGTTTAATTTTACTCTCCCTTGCTGAGTCTCACACACAGAATTAGGTATCTACCATCTGTCCTGTTGAGCAACTCCACACGGTGAGAGCTCTCTCCTGTGGCAGAGAACATTCAAAGCATCCTGACAGAATAAAGCTCTTTCCAAGAGATTACAGGGTAAAACATTGTGAAGAATAACAAACTCTGAATACCAGGAAGAATATTTTGCATTTTCCCACATTTTTATTTCTATCTGGGGAGAGAAGTGCTTATGCTTCCAGTCTACACCTTTCTTGCTTCTGCAGAAATGTATGGCAATGACCCAAGCAAGGGTCAATATCTGAAAGGTTTCAGTGCCCAACACACAAAGGATGGGGAAGCTGCACAGCCAGAAAGACTCTGGCAGCACCAGGCAGGACTCCCAGTCTCATCCCTTCAGGGGATTGGCTTTCCCAGAGCCAGTAGGAATGGGACAGAAGGAGAAGTTCAGGACAGTACCAACATCTCTGCATTTCCTGACCCCTTTGCAGCTCAGACCCTGAACTGCCACATATCACAGCCTCAGCCTTGGACATGCAGAAAACCTCGGGGTTTTTCCCATGTGGTGCCCCACAGTGTTCTAGGGCCAGAATTCCTCACCCTCAGGCCCTTGGCTGCTCCTGGGCAGAGCACAACAACCTGACCTGGCGTTTATTTAGAGTTTTCCTGCCAAAGCATCAGATTATTCTTTTCCATTTCAAATTTATAGCTGAGAGAGTAAACAGACTTTGTTTCACTCTCTGGTGACAATAACCTTTTGAAAAAATGATAAATGTATTATTTTCTTGGGTTTAATTTAAACATTATCAAACTAAATGAGAACGGGCAATATTAAATAGCTTTTTGTACTGCTGAATCCTTCTGCTGTCTTCTACAGTATTAAAAATACAATGTAATGATCATATTCCTGCATCTGCTGGGGATAGTCTGACCTGCCTCTTTTGTTTCCCCAAATACTAAAAAGTTCCTGATAAAATTAGATCTACTGATGTAAACTGAACTTCTTTCTCTGTTCTCTCCTGCTGCCTTCTGGTCAAAGTGTTTATTGTTCTCACAACATTTGCAATTTCGTTAAATTCAGCAAATAGCTCAAACAGGAGAAAAAAAACCCCAGAAAACCAACCAACCAAAGAAACCACCCAAACCCCATGAGAAGTGTTGTGTCTGCACATGCCACCAATTAAACTTCTTTGCTCTTCATTTCTATTCACATCTTGCCAGCAGTTGCAGTTGGAAACTCTTGCTAAGTGATGCAGAGGCTTTAGAGAGTCCAGGACCAGTAAGGTGAAAGTGTTCAATAAATGAAGCAAGATTCAGAGAAGCTTCTTTTGAAGCTCCAAAATAAAGCAGGGTTACAGCTGGAAGTGATTTGTAACAGCAGAAGTGGAGTGGAATACAAGAAGCACTTGCAGCATTGCTTTCAAAATTCCTTACTAATTCTAAAGGAGTTTGAAACTCTAAGTTATTCATGAAACTTGACCAAGCAAAGTGAACTAGGAAAATTTCCTTAAATATGTATGAAACCACACATATATGCAGTGAATAACTGAAATGGACATATCCGACACAGAAACTCAATAGGAGTGTGCTTAATCACTTGACTGCAAGGGCAACTTCTCTTTCTCTTTCTCTCTCTCTCTCTCTCTGTTATATTTCAG
The DNA here is from genome assembly GCF_008360975.1 of Lichenostomus cassidix. Lineage (NCBI taxonomy): Eukaryota > Metazoa > Chordata > Aves > Passeriformes > Meliphagidae > Lichenostomus > Lichenostomus cassidix. Next base: position 2,145,805 of record NC_139507.1, read on the forward strand.
TCAGCAGATATGGTCTGAACTGAAGTATTGGAGAAGCTGATCTTCCCATGCAAAACCATTCAGGACTGGGGAGTGCAGTGCTCCTGGGAATGTCTGTCTTTCCAAAACACAGCTTGGAAAATTGTTGTCAACTCTATGATTTCTGATGCCTGGCTATGCCAAAGCCACTCACGATCACAGCACTTCATGTTTTGTGAGCTGTAGAAGTATTGAAACATAACCTGCAAGGAGACAGAGACAACCCAGCCTTCATTTTGTGGGGATCTCTAACAGGCATTTGCACATACAGTTTTATTTTGATGACAAATAAAGTCTCAGGCCATGGGGTTCCACCTGCTTGCACACACTGCTAGATCATCCTTGGGACAATACCTTCCTCTCACACACGACAGGAGTCACCTCCAGAGGCTGAGAGTTTCTGTCCTCTTCCCAATCCCCTTGTCAATGCCCACAGCCCCACCAAATCTCAACAGGAGGAGCACAGATGGAACATACACAGGGTTAGGTACCACAGCCACAGGAACAGGCCAAGAAATGCTGTCAGCAGAGGCTGCACACCTAATACAACTAATGCTTAGATCAGATTTGTTTCCAACCTGCCCAGGGCAGATCTGTTGTTATCTCAACTCTTTATGCTCCACACTGAATGCCAAATAAGGCTGTTTTGGTTTAGTAATGGTATTTCCCTGTTTAGTGTTCCCACTGACTCATTCCCCACCAAGCCTGAGGGGTCTTCCACAGGATCACAGAAAGTGTGATTATGGAAGAGGCCTCACTTATATAGAGAGGGATTAAAAGAAAGATGGGGACCACACATGGTGAGAGACTCAAGAGGGCAGCAAGAGCTTCAAGTTGTGCTCCTCCTGCCCACAGCTCTCCCCTCTCTGTTGTCACAGACAGAGGGAGGGCCTAGGAGGGACTGGGCCTGAGTGCAGTGACAGAGGCGCAGGCAGGGAAGGTGTGGGCAGAGCTGTTGTGCAGGCAGACAGAAGGTGCAGAGAGGTGAGCCAGAGCAGGCCTGGCCATGTGGAGTGCCCTGTGCACTGTGGGCTTCTTGCCCATTGTAGGTAAGTGAAGGGAAGGGCTGATGCCCCCAGGAGCTGAGCGTGGCCCTGTGCTCTGCTCGGCTCTGGGCAGCTGTGCTGAGCGCTTGCAGCCAGACCTGTTCCTGGCTCCAGCTGCCCAGCCATGCCTGTGGAGCCCGGGGAGAACAGCCCTGCTCCTCTTCTAGCTGGCAGCTCGGCACCTCCATCCATCCATCCATCCATCCACGCTGCCTCCTCTGCAGCCTGGGCACTCGCAGGGCACCTCCCTGCTGCACTCAGACCTTGGGGCACAGCGCTCTGCCCTGGCACTGCACACTCTGCTGCTGGGCACTGCGGCCCCTCTGGCAAAGACCAGCTGGAGGATGGCAGCACAGGGCCCAAGCCTCAGCTGCCCATCACATCTTTTGTCTTTCCTGTGCTCATGTAGAGCAGTTTCAGGGACAGGAGAGTGGCTTCCTCACCATCCTGTCTGGGCAAAGACAAAGGGATTTTTCACCCCATGGTGCAAATCCTTTCTGCTTCTTTGGGGAAAATCAGAAAAAGCTTCCTGTCTGATTGAGAAAAATAGGGAGGTAATTGTGGTGTCTCCTTCCTTGTGAGCCTTGTGATAGCTGCTACTAGCTCTGCCCATTTATGTCAGCGGGTTTCAGAGGATGATTTTGTCCTCCCACTCTTTTGGTTCCAATCCAAAGCCATACCAGCATTGCCCTGACCTTTGCTGAATCTTGGAGAGATCATAGTTTGTTCTTGCTCTCTGCAGCAATCACTGGCCAGATGACCTTGGAGCAACACCCCAGGGAAGTGACCATACGAGAGGGAGATGCAGTCACCTTCCAGTGCAGCATGAGGGGAGCTGATATGAGCAAGTACTTCATGAACTGGTACCGTCAGGGCCCAGGGGGCTCTCCCAAATTTATTTACAGGGAGGGTGATATCTACGGAGAAGGTTTCAAAGACCGTTTTGAGGGTTCCTTGGAGAGCTCCAAGAACCAATTCACACTGCAGATCGTGGCAGCAAAGCAAGGGGATGCAGCAACGTATTACTGTGGAGCAGAATCACCCTGGAACAGCTCTGCAGCAGAGAGGACCAAAAACCACCAGATGGGGAAGACAGATCACTCAGCATTTCTTTCTAGCAGCTGCAACCCAGGGCTCTAGTCAGGCACTGGCAGGTGCACAAAGCTTCCCTCTCTCTTGGTGGCACTAGAAGGCAGTGGAGGGAAATGTGGTAGAAGGGCTGCTACCACTTCTGGGAGGACTTCTTCTGGGAACTTCAGAGGCTGTTAGGGAAAGTGCATGTTCAGTACTCTTTGCCTGGGCTCCTGTCCAGCACAGCCTCATTTTTCCTCTGTACCTTGGCTGCAGAGCCATGGGATGAAGGAGATGTGTTGCTGTAGCTTCCATAGTGCTGTGGTGGATGGAGCCAGGCTGTTTAGGAGAGACAGATCAGCAGGGATGGCATTGCTCTGGGTGGCTGCTCCAGAGAACCTGATCAGCAAGCAGGAGTTGACTTTGATTGTCCTCCAGGGTCTCAGCAAGCTGCTGTCTCAGTGCTCCTCCTCTACTGGACAATGCAAAGAATACGCAATGAAGGCTTGTGGGTTGGGATAAGGACAAGGAGATGTCCCAGCAGTGCCACCATGGGCAAACACATTGACTTGGGAAAATGAATTGAAGTCAGTGCCAATCAAATCATTGTAAGTTCATGAGAAATGAGAACAAATCACAAAACATCTCCACCTGATCCCTGCAAAAAGGGATGGGGAATGTGGCCTGTACCCCATTCCAAACATGTTTTCACTGCCATTTCTTCCATCTCACTCTCTTCCTCTGCTTCAGTGTGCAGTCCAACCCATGGATGACATTTCTCCAGGAACTTCTCCAGTGCAGGTTCTTCCCTCTGGCTGCAGTACCTCACACACTCCTCCAGTCCAGTAGGTCTTTTCCACAGGGTGCATCCCTTCAGGAACAGACTGCAGCACTGTGGCTCCTCTGTGGGACACAGGTTCTGTCAGAAAACCTCCTCTGGCCTGGGCTACTCACTCCATGGGACCACAGCTCCCATCAGGAGCCTGTTCCAATGTGTGCTCTCCATGGAGTCACAGACATTTTCAGGCCATATCCACTCACTCCTGTGTAGGGTTCTGCACTGTCTGCAGGATCAATATCTGATCTGGTATCCATTGCCATGGTCTGCAGAGGGACAACCTGCATCACCATTGTCTTCACCATGGACATCAGGGGAATCTCTGCTTTGGCCCCTGGAGCACCTCACAGCCCTCCTTCCTCATGGAAAGTCAGCATAGCTTTGGGAAGTGGCAATTGTGCTTCGCTACATTTACAGCCTTCTGCAAGTGAGGCAAAGGGTCTGTGTGGGTGAGAAAAGAGTGGATGTTTTGTATTCTTCATTCACTTGTGCTTTCAGCACTGACTTCCCTGAGAACCTTCTGGACAAAGTCTTTCATTGAGAACTAGGAAAGGGCTCAGTGACATAGATTGTGCAAGGGTACATATTCATTATTCCAGTCTCTCCCCCTGGACTGTGAGAAATGGACTTTCTGAAGGCTGGTCTGGCTGCTGAAGCCTGAGGAGAATAAAGCATTCAGTACCTCAGCCCTTTTCCTTGTTGTTGTGTTTTAGGAATAGTAGACCCCAATTCAGTGTCCTCCATGGAGACTGTCCCAAACCAGAGCTTGTTTAGTCCTTCTATCCCTTCCCTTCCCACTTTCTGCTCTGGGAATGGGGTTGAAAATTGGAGGCACAATGGTTAAAATCACAGGCTGAGATAAGAATAATTTGCTGTGAGATGAGGAATGAACAGTACCAGCAACATCATTAAGAAGAAAAAGTATAAAACAAAGACATTATTTACACAGAAAGCAAAACAAGACTCTTTTGCCTGCTGAGCTTTCTCCCCCTCCCTCCTCCTGACCTGAAGAAGAGAGGGAATCCCTTACTCCCATGCCTGGCAAGTGACCTGAGATGGCATTGAACAACAGTCGATTCTGGCCACACCCCCTCCTGGCTACTGTACAAAATGAACCCTTTCCTGGCAGAGACTAGGACACACACCCTGTGTCACCTGGTCCCCATCCCATTCAGCAGTGAGCCCATGTTTTCCCCAGCCTCGTTTGCCATGCAGACTCCTGGCATGTTGACCTGACTCCTTGCTCACTGGGGAGGAATCCTCTTCAGCTCAGCACTGGTGAGACTGTTGACTACTGAGTTACCCACTAGGCTCCCAAGCCTGGGAAGGACATGGACAGAGGGGAACAAATGCAATGAAAGGCCGTGAAGACAAGGAAGGGAACAGCTGCAGAGCCTGGGAGAACTGGGTTGGCTTAGTATAGAAATGAAATTGCCATGGGGATAATTTGTAACATATACCCCCTGCAATCCTCCAGCAGTGGCCTTTGGGTTGCTGTGACAGGGAAAGGGAGAACTTCTACTCATAATTTCCCAAATGAATTGCCTCCCATCCACTCTGCCCACTGTCACTGAAAACCATGAAATAAACTCTCCAACCAATTTGCTGTGTCAGAAAGCCAACATTACTGAATTAGCAGCTCTGGATACCTGGGGATGTCTCCTCAAAGTATGCTCAGCAACCTTACAGAAATGTTCTGTTCCAGAAATGAATACATATTCCTGACTACATGCATATATGCTAATTATTTTCATGGACTTGTTTGAATATGGTTCTAGATCTTCTGTTGAATCTTTTCTCCATGAGAGTATCTCAAATAGGTTGTCTGGTCATAATGTACTTCTCTTATCATTCTTCACTCTGACACACAATCCTTTTTTCCAAAACAATGATATTGGCAAATACATATTAATCACTGATATAAGTAAATAAGGAAACATTAGCTGACACAAGACTTATTAGTCACACATATAAGGAGTTAACACAAAGCCATATTTATCTCTGGTATTTCTACTAAGCACTGTATGGTACAAAATTAAGCATGAATTTCTTATAATGACAGTGATGAAAGGAAGTTGCCCCAAGAAGTTGTATCTGCTCCAACCACAGATACATTTAAAATCAGATTAGGTGCAGCTTGAGCTACTTGTGTCCCTGATCATAGCAGGAGGGCTGGACTAGATGACATTTAAATTTCACTTCTAATCCAATCCATTCTGTGATTCTAAAATTCTTTTTCTGTCCATTGCTGAGAGAACATCTCCCCATCCCCAACACCAGGCTTTCTCTTCTGCAGGGTGAACAGTCCCAGCTCTCTCAGCATTTCCTCATGCAAGAGGTCCTCCAGTCCCATTATCATCTTCCTGGCCCTTCACTGCCTCTCTCCAGTTAATCAAACTCCTTCTCGTAGGGGGAGTCAAGCTGTGCCCCCAGTACTCAAGTGTGGACTCAGCATTGCCGAGGAGAGAGGAGAGATCACCTCCCTGAGCTGCTGAGAGCATTTCGTCTAAGGCCGCCCAGGATCCCAGCGACCTTCTGTGCTTCCAGGGCCAATGGCTGGGCGAGCTGCCCACGAACGCCTCGGGTCCCTTGGGCAGAACGCCCTCTCCATGCGGTGCTGCCCTTGCCGTGGCCCGGAGCCCCGCTGGCTGTGTCGGGGCGGGCAGAGGCGCCGGCGCTGCCCCGGCGAGGCGGGGCCGGGCGGGAGCGGCCCGAGCGCGGCTCCGCTCGGCTCCTGGGCGGCTGCGGCGGAGCTGGGGCTGGTCACCATGTGCGCCGGGCTGGGGCCGTGGCTGCTGGCCTTGGCCTTGGCCTTGTGGCCGGCAGGTGAGAGCCGGGCGGGGAGAGCAGCGAGTCTGGAGCGGGGGAGGAAGGACAGGGACGGCGAGAGGGAGAGGGAGAGGGAGAGGGAGAGGGAGAGGGAGAGGGAGAGAGACAGCGACAGCGACAGCGACAGCGACAGCGACAGCGACAGCGACAGCGACAGCGACAGCGACAGCGACAGCGACAGCGAGAGGGGCAGATGCAGATTTGGGCGTGAGGAGGAAGGCGGATTTGTCACTGTGGCGGGCCGGGGGCACAGGAACACCAGGACAATGTCCTGGGTCCGTGGTCGCACCCTGCCCGGTTCCTGCGCTCTCTCTCCGCAGGGCTCTGGGCACAGCTGAGGCTGGAGGAGGCTGGCGGAGGGCTGCGAGCGCCTGGGGAATCCGTGACCCTGTCCTGCCGTGGATCCGGATTCAACTTTCATTACTATGATATTTGGTGGTACCGTCAGGCACCTGGAGGCAGCCTGGAGTGGGTGTCCATTATCAGCCCTGATTCCTCTCTCAATAAAAGTGGGCCAGCAATGCAGGGTCGAGCCTTATTGTCCAGAGACAATTCTCGGTCCGAGTCATCCCTATCCCTGTGGGCCTTGGATCCCCTGGACTCTGCCCGGTATTTCTGTGCCATTTCACACGGGGACAGGAAATCCTGTTGTGCTCTAACACAAACATATGGGGCCTGCAGCAAGGTCCATGTGATTCTAAGACAGAGAATTCTGAGGTAGCTCAGGGCTGCTCCCAAAGAACTGGGCCATCACTGTGCACTGCAGCTGGTTCTGGCCTTTCTTCCAGAGCTCCTTTCCCCACGATGGCTTATGGCATATCTGAAATCCCAAATACAATGCCTCATTCTGTAGAGGTTGTTCAAAGCACAAAGCAGCCTGGCCACTCTGCCTGCCTGCAGCCTGTCTCTGCCTTCCTTTGCTCTCCTTCTTCCCCGGGGCACCCAAAGCACCTGGGCATTGACAACACCTTTGCCTGCTTCCTTTGACACTTTTAGGGGCCATCTCCTCGCACCACTGAGAGCAAAGCAGTGATGCAATGGGCCTGCTTTTCTTTCAGCTGCATTTCAAGGTGATGAGATCCAAGCAACAAGCTCTGCAGTGTGGTGCCCAGCAGGGAGTACTGGGACCCTCGATTGCACTTACAGCTCCAAAGCCTCCTATATTTACATGGCCTGGTATCAGCAGTGTCCTGGTGGATCCCTGCAGTACTTGCTGCAGGGCCAGGGCCATGGAGGCTCCTACAGCCACACAGCCCCTTTTGCCCACAAGAGGTTTTCCTGCCAGGCTGACAAGAGCTCTGGGACACTGACCATCAGTGGGCTGGAGCTGGGGAACAGTGCACTCTATTACTGCACCCTGGAGGGACCACAGTGAGAGCAAACACACTTGGGGTGTGCCTGGACAACATCAGCTTCCTCCCCTCCTGCATGTTCACGTGGGTCACAGCCCATGCAAGGGCAGAGTCAGTGAGTGGGCTGTGCCTGGGGTCAGGGAAATGGAGTCTCATTGTGCCTAGGGACTTGCAGAGGAGAGGAGGAGGGCAGGGGAGAAGGGAGAGAAAAGACTGTTTCAATTGGAAGGAAGCTACAACAACCACCTAGTCCAACTGCCTGACTGTTCCAGGCCTCAACTTAATGTAAAGCTTGTTGTTGTACTGCATGGGTTTTTTTGTCTAAATGCCTTTTACACGCTGTCACAACTGGGGCATTGACCACCACTCCATGACGCCTGTTCCAATGTTTGCCCTCTTTCTCATTAAAGAAATACTTCCTATAATCCACCCTTCACTTCCTCAGGTGTAGTTATGAACCATTCCCACATGTCCCATCACTGTGTACCAGGGAGAACATCCCTCTCCACTTCCCCTACTCACCAAGCTGAGAGAAGCATGAGGCAGCCCGTCAGTCTCTTTTTCTCCAAACCAGACCAGTCTTCCATGGGCTTGGGTCTCTAGGGAACCTGGCATATCACAGAATTACAGAACCACAGAATATTGTGAGTTGGAAAGGACACACATGGCTCACTGGGTCCAACACTTAAGTGCAGGATGTGTACAGGGACCAGACCAGTGACCTTGGCACTTTAGCACATTGCTCTAAACAACAGAGCTAATCTCAGAGTAGCCATTCTGGACATGCTGTAGCAGCCTCATGTGTCTCAGGACAACTTAGTTCCCCTTGGCCCTGCACCCCACTGCTTCTTTCCCCTGCCTCAAGCCTCCACTCTCAGTGGGCTCCTCTACCCTCTCCAACTCCTTTCTCCCATCTCTGTCCTGGAGGTCTCTTCCACAAGGGACTGTGTCCAAATATCCAGGAAAAGATAGAGGAGGGAATGGATTCAAGCAGTCTGTGGTGGGACTGTGTAGAGTGGGCACTGCTCCCCAGAAGTGTGGTTGCAGTCAGGACAATGACACTGCCAGGGCTCAGAGCTTTCCCATTCTGTGGTCCTGAAAAGAGAGATAAGCGTGACTTCCTGCTGAGGAGGAGAACACAGAGAAGGAAGTGTCCTGGCTGTGCTGTGCAGCCCCAGCAGCCTGGTCCCTGCAGATTCCTGTTCTGCCTTTGCTGCCTGGGCAGAGATCCAGGAGGGCTTTGACAGGAAGATGCAGCTGGAGAAATATCATCACTGTGGAGAGAGTAGGGTGCTGGGCCAGAGTGCAGGGAGAGGGGTGAGGAGCACTTTGGCTTATAGGTGCCCTGGCCAAGCTGAGCTGGGATCCTGGGGCATCCAATCTGGGAGCAACAGTTCAGTAGCAGCAAGGGCCAGGGGGCAAGGGGAAGGACAAGCTGAGAGCCTCTCTGGTCAGCCTGAAAGTCTCAGCAGCTGCCTGCAAGCCTTCCTCAGGCAAAGGCCATGGATCCCCCCACAGAAATACATCACCTTTTGCCCACCACAGCATTTCCTGCCTTAACTGTCTGTTCATGCACCACACCACCTTACTGCATTTGTGAAAATATCACATACGCAAATCATCCACTAAAGTATGTGTAGAACCAAATAGGATATGAAATCAATAACTGAAATGGGCATATCCATCACAGAAACTCATTAGGAGTGTGCTTAATTACCTGACTGAAAGGCAAGTTTTATTACTCTCTCTCTCCATTCCATTTCAGTCAGCAGATATGGTCTGAATTGAAGTATTGGAGAAGCTGATCTTCCCCTGCAAAACCATTCAGGACTGGGGAGTGCAGTGCTCCTGGAAATGTCTGTCTTTCCAAAGCACAGCTTGGAAAATAGATGTCAAATCTTTGATTTCAAATGCCTGGCTATGACAAAGCCTCCCACAATCAGACCACTTCATGTTTGGTGAGCTGTAAAAAGTATTGAAACTGTCCCGGGTTAATGATAAGACTCTCTCCTCCGAGAGCGAAGGGCCCCGACACCCCCTCCCCCACCCACAACAGAACCTCTTAGATGGAAGTGAAGAAAAAACTATTTATTTAACAAAACCACGCAGAGTGCCCTACAAGGCACAGGGGAAGGGGAAAAAACAAGGTGAAAGGCAGTTATTCAACCTGATTAAAAAGTCCTTTTCTCAGACGCAGTCCCTCTCCTCCTCGCCCCCCACCCGGGGCCGGGTGGAGCTCCCTGGAGAGCTCTGCTGTCCTCTGGCCCTCCTGGGTCTCCGGGTGGCAACGCAGATCGAAGAGAAGGGGTCCAAACGAGAAAAAAGAAGAAGAATGGAAAAAAAACGGGAACAGAGCTCACTCCGACCCCCGTCCAACACGCAGTCTCTGCCGGGCGACGAATCCTCCCCCGGAGCGAGGCTTGGAGAAAATGTTTTCAAAACAACCCGCGTTTCTCTCTGCGGCTGGGTGCAGTTAAAGAGACAGGACCACACATTTTTACACATTTTTTTTTCTTTCTTGGGCATATAAGCCAACGATAGGGGATAAAGGATTATCATATCATCAATCCAAGACAGAAACATAGCCTGCAAGGAGACAGAGACAACCCAGCCTTCATTTTGTGGGGATCTCTAACAGGCATTTGCACATACAGTTTTATTTTGTTGACCAATACAGTCTCAAACCACGGGGTTCCACCTGCTTGCACACACTGCTAGATCATCCTTGGGACAATACCTTCCTCTCACACATGACAGGAGTCACCTCCAGAGGCTGAGAGTTTCTGTCCTCTTCCCAATCCCCTTGTCAATGCCCACAGCCCCTCCAAATATCAACACGAGGAGCACAGATGGAACATACACAGGGTTAGGTACCACAGCCACAGGAACAGGCCAAGAAATGCTGTCAGCAGAGCCTGCACACCTAATACAACTAATGCTTAGATCAGATTTGTTTCCAGCCCACTCTGGGCAGATCTGCTGTTATCTCAACTCTTTATGCTCCACACTGAATGCCAAATAAGGCTGTTGTGGTTTAGTAATGCTATTTCCCACTTTAGTGTTCCCACTGACTCACTCCACACCAAGCCTGAGGGGTCTTCCACAGGATCACAGAAAGTGTGATTATGGAAGAGGCCTCACTTATAGAAAGACAGCTTAAAAGAAAGATGGGGACCACACATGGTGAGAGACTCAAGAGGGCAGCAAGAGCTTCAAGTTGTGCTCCTCCTGCTCACAGCTCTCCCCTCTCTGTTGTCACTGACAGAGGGAGGGCCTAGGAGGGACTGGGCCTGAGTGCAGTGACAGAGGCGCAGGCAGGGAAGGTGTGGGCAGACCTGTTGTGCAGGCAGACAGAAGGTGCAGAGAGGTGAGCCAGAGCAGGCCTGGCCATGTGGAGTGCCCTGTGCACTGTGGGCTTCTTGCCCATTGTAGGTAAGTGAAGGGAAGGGCTGATGCCCCCAGGAGCTGAGCGTGGCCCTGTGCTCTGCTCGGCTCTGGGCAGCTGTGCTGAGCGCTTGCAGCCAGACCTGTTCCTGGCTCCAGCTGCCCAGCCATGCCTGTGGAGCCCGGGGAGAACAGCCCTGCTCCTCTTCTAGCTGGCAGCTCGGCACCTCCATCCATCCATCCATCCATCCATCCATCCATCCATCCACGCTGCCTCCTCTGCAGCCTGGGCACTCGCAGGGCACCTCCCTGCTGCACTCAGACCTTGGGGCACAGCACTCTGCCCTGGCACTGCACACTCTGCTGCTGGGCACTGCGGCCCCTCTGGCAAAGACCAGCTGGAGGATGGCAGCACAGGGCCCAAGCCTCAGCTGCCCGTCACAGCTTTTGTCTTTCCTGTGCTCATGTAGAGCAGTTTCAGGGACAGGAGAGTGGCTTCCTCACCATCCTGTCTGGGCAAAGACAAAGGGATTTGTCACCCCATGGTGCAAATCCTTCTTGCTTCTTTGGGGAAAATCAGAAACAGCCTCCTGTCTGATTGAGAAAAATAGGGAGGTAATTGTGGTGTCTCCTTCCTTGGGAGCCTTGATAGCTGCTACCAGCTCTGCCCATTTATGTCAGTGGGATTCAGAGGATGATTTTGTCCCCCCCTCTTTTAATGCCATTCCAATGTCCCACCAGCATTGCCCTGACCTTTGCCGACTCTTGGAGTGATCATGGCTTGCTCTTTCTCTCTGCAGCAATCACTGGCCAGATGACCTTGGAGCAACACTCCAGGGAAGTGACCGTGCGAGAGGGAGAACGAGTCACCTTCCAGTGCAGCATGAGGGGAGCTGATATGAGCAAGTACTTCATGAACTGGTACCGTCAGGGCCCAGGGGGCTCTCCCAAATTTATTTACAGGCGGGGTGATATCTACGGAGAAGGTTTCAAAGACCATTTTGAGGGTTCCTTGGAGAGCTCCAAGAACCAATTCACACTGCAGATCATGGCAGCAAAGCAAGGGGATGCAGCAACGTATTACTGTGGAGCAGAATCACCCTGGAACAGCTCTGCAGCAGAGAGGACCAAAAACCACCAGATGGGGAAGACAGATCACTCAGCATTTCTTTCTAGCAGCTGCAACCCAGGGCTCTAGTCAGGCACTGGCAGGTGCACAAAGCTTCCCTCTCTCTTGGTGGCACTAAAAGCCAGTTGAGGGAAATGTGGTAGAAGGGGTGCTACCACTTCTGGGGGGACCTCTTCTGGGAACTTCACAGGCTCTTAGGGCAAGTGCATCTTCAGTGCTCTTCGCCTGGGCTCCTGTCCAGCACAGCCTCATTTTTCCTCTGTGCCTTGGCTGCAGAGCAATGGGATGAAGGAGATGTGTTGCTGTAGCTTCCATAGTGCTGTGGTGGATGGAGCCAGGCTGTTTAGGAAAGACAGATCAGCAGGGATGGCATTGCTCTGGGTGGCTGCTACAGAGCACCTGATCAGCAAGCAGGAGTTGACTTTGGTTTTGTTCCAGGGTCTCAACAAGCTGCTGTCTCAGTGCTCCTCCTCTACAGGACAAGGCAAAAAATATGCATTGAAGACTTGTGGGTTGACATAAGGACAGGGAGATGTCCCAGCAGTGCCACCATGGGCAAACACATTGACTTGGGAAAATGAATTGAAGTCAGTGCCAATCAAATCAATGTAAGTTCCTGAGAAATGAGAACAAATCATGAAACATCTCCACCTGATCCCTGTAAAAATGGATGGGGAATGTGGCCTGTACCCCATTCCAAACATGTTTTCACTGCCATTTTTTCCTTCTCACTCTATTCCTCTGCTTCAATGTGCAGTCCAACCCATGGATGACATTTCTCCAGGAACTTCTCCAGTGCAGGTTCTTCCCTCTGGCTGCAGTACCTCACACACTCCTCCAGCCCAGTGGGTCTTTTCCATAGGGTGCAGCCCTTCAGGAACACACTGCAGCATTGTGGCTCCTCTGTGGGACACAGGTTCTGTCAGAAAACCTCCTCTGGCATGGGCTACTCACTCCATGGGACCACAGCTCCCATCAGGAGCCTGTTCCAATGTGAGCTCTCCATGGAGTCACAGATGTTTTCAGGCCATATCCACTCACTCCTGTGTGGGGTTCTGCACTGTCTGCAGGATCAATATCTGATCTGGTATCCATTGCCATGGTCTGCAGAGGGACAACCTGCATCACCATTGTCTTCACCATGGACATCAGGGGAATCTCTGCTTTGGCCCCTGGAGCACCTCACAGCCCTCCTTCCTCATGGAAAGTCAGCAAGGCTTTGGGAAGTGGCAATTGTGCTTCGCTACATTTACAGCCTTCTGCAAGTGAGGCAAAGGGTCTGTGTGGGTGAGAAAAGAGTGGATGTTTTGTATTCTTCATTCACTTGTGCTTTCAGCACTGACTTCCCTGAGAACCTTCTGGACAAAGTCTTTCATTAAGGACTAGGAAAGGGCTCAGTGACATAGGTTGTGCAAGGGTACATATTCATTATTCCAGTCTCTCCCCCTGGGCTGTGGGAAATGGACTTTCTGAAGGCTGGTCTGGCTGCTGAAGCCTGAGGAGAATAAAGCATTCAGTACCTCAGCCCTTTTCCTTGTTGTTGTGTTTTAGGAATAGTAGACCCCAATTCAGTGTCCTCCATGGAGACTGTCCCAAACCAGAGCTTGTTTAGTCCTTCTACCCCTTCCCTTCCCACTTTCTGCTCTGGGAATGGGGTTGAGAATTGGAGGCACAATGGTTAAAATCACAGGCTAAGATGAGAATAATTTGCTGGAAATAACAATGACATAAGGAATGAAATGTACCAGCAACAATATTAATAACAAAAAGTAAAAAACGAAGACATTATTTACACAGAAAGCAAAACAAGACTCTTTTGCCTGCTGAGCTTTCTCCCCCTCCCTCCTCCTGACCTGAAGAAGAGAGGGAATCCCTTACTCCCATGCCTGGCAAGTGACCTGAGATGGCATTGAACAATAGTCGATTCTGGCCACACCCCCTCCTGGCTACTGTACAAAATGAACCCTTTCCTGGCAGAGACTAGGACACACATCCTGTGTCACCTGGTCCCCATCCCATTCAGCAGTGAGCCCATGTTTTCCCCAGCCTCGTTTGCCATGCAGACTCCTGGCATGTTGACCTGACTCCTTGCTCACTGGGGAGGAATCCTCTTCAGCTCAGCACTGGTGAGACTGTTGACTACTGAGTTACCCACTAGGCTCCCAAGCCTGGGAAGGACATGGACAGAGGGGAACAAATGCAATGAAAGGCCGTGAAGACAGGGAAGGGAACAGCTGAACATAGGAGAGCCTGGGAGAACTGGGTTGGTTTAGTATAGAAATGAAATTGCCATGGGGATAATTTGTAACATATACCCCCTGCAACCCTCCAGCAGTGGCCTTTGGGTTGCTGTGAAGGGGAGAGGGAGAACTTCTACTCATCATTTCCCAAATGAATTTCCTCCCATCCACTCTGCCCACTGTCACCAAAAGCTATGAAATAAACTCTCCAACCAATTTGCTGTGTTAGAAAGCCAACATTACTGAATTAGCAGCTCTGGATACCTGGGGATGTCTCCTCAAAGCATGCTCAGTAACCTTACAGAAAAGTCCTGTTCCAGAAATGAATACATATTCATCACACTTCCTGAATACATGCATATATACTAATTATTTCCATGGACTTTTTTGAATATGGTTCTAGATCTTCTGTTGAATCTTTTCTCCATGAGAGTATCTCAAATAGGTTCTCTGGTCATAATGTACTTCTCTTATCATTCTTCACTGACACACAAACCTTATTTCCAAAAGAAAGATATTGGCAAATACATATTAATCACTAATATAATTAAATAAGGAAACATTAGCTGACACAAGACTTATTAGTCACACATATAGGGAGTTAACACAAAGCCATATTTATCTCTGATATTTGTACTAAGCACTGTATGGTACAAAATTAAGCATGAATTTCTTATAATGACAGTGATGAAAAGAAGTTGCCCCAAGAAGTTGTATCTGCTCCAACCACAGATACATTTAAGATCAGATTAGGTGCAGCTTGAGCTACTTGTGTCGCTGATCATAGCAGGAGGGCTGGACTAGATGACCTTTAAATTTCACTTCCAATCCAATCCATTCTGTGATTCTAAAATTCTTTTCCTATCCATTGCTGAGAGAACATCTCCCCAACACCAGGCTTTCTCTTCTCCAGGGTGAACAGTCCCAGCTCTCTCAGCCTTTCCTCATGCAAGAGGTCCTCCAGTCCCATAATCATCTTCCTGGCCCTTCACTGCCTCTTTCCAGGAGATAAAACTCCTTCTCGTAGGGGGAGTCAAGCTGTGCCCCCAGTACTCAAGTGTGGCCTCAGCAGTGCTGAGGAGAGAGGAGACATCACCTCCCTGAGCTGCTGAGAGCATTTTGGCTAAGGCTGCCCATGATCCCAGCGACCTTCTGTGCTTCCAGGGCCAATTGCTGGGCGAGCTGCCCACGAACGCCTCGGGTCCCTTTGGCAGAACGCGCTCTCCATGCGGTGCTGCCCTTGCCGTGGCCCGGAGCCCCGCTGGCTGTGTCGGGGCGGGCAGAGGCGCCGGCGCTGCCCCGGCGAGGCGGGGCCGGGCGGGAGCGGCCCGAGCGCGGCTCCGCTCGGCTCCTGGGCGGCTGCGGCGGAGCCGGGGCTGGTCACCATGTGCGCCGGGCTGGGGCCGTGGCTGCTGGCCTTGGCCTTGGCCTTGTGGCCGGCAGGTGAGAGCCGGGCGGGGAGAGCAGCGAGTCTGGGGCGGGGAACGAGGGACAGGGAGAGGGAGAGGGACAGGGGCAGATGTTGGGGGTGAGGAGGAAGGCGGGTTTTGTCACTGTGCCTGGCCGGGGGCACCGGGACACCAGGACAATGTCCTCGGTCCGTGGTCGCACCCTGCCCGATTCCTGCGCTCTCTCTCCGCAGGGCTCTGGGCACAGCTGAGGCTGGAGGAGGCTGGCGGAGGGCTGCGAGCGCCTGGGGAATCCGTGACCCTGTCCTGCCGTGGATCCGGATTCAACTTTCATTACTATGATATTTGGTGGTACCGTCAGGCACCTGGAGGCAGCCTGGAGTGGGTGTCCATTATCAGCCCTGATTCCTCTCTCAATAAAAGTGGGCCAGCAATGCAGGGTCGAGCCTTATTGTCCAGAGACAATTCTCGGTCCGAGTCATCCCTATCGCTGTGGGCCTTGGATCCCCTGGACTCTGCCCGGTATTTCTGTGCCATTTCACACGGGGACAGGAAATCCTGCTGTGCTCTAACACAAACATATGGGGCCTGCAGCAAGGTCCATGTGATTCTAAGACAGAGAATTCTGAGGTAGCTCAGGGCTGCTCCCAAAGAACTGGGCCATCACTGTGCACCACAATGATCCTGGCCTTTCTTCCAGAGCTCCTTTCCCCACGATGGCTTATGGCATATCTGAAATCCCAAATACAATGCCTCATTCTGTAGAGGTTGTTCAAAGCACAAAGCAGCCTGGTCACTCTGCCTGCCTGCAGCCTGTCTCTGCCTTCCTTTGCTCTCCTTCTTCCCCGGGGCACCCAAAGCACCTGGGCATTGACAACACCTTTACCTGCTTCCTTTGACACTCTTAGGGGCCATCTCCTCGCACCACTGAGAGCAAAGCAGTGATGCAATGGGCCTGCTTTTCTTTCAGCTGCATTTCAAGGTGATGAGATCCAAGCAACAAGCTCTGCAGTGTGGTGCCCAGCAGGGAGTACTGGGACCCTCGATTGCACTTACAGCTCCAAAGCCTCCTATATTTACATGGCCTGGTATCAGCAGTGTCCTGGTGGATCCCTGCAGTACTTGCTGCAGGGCCAGGGCCATGGAGGCTCCTACAGCCACACAGCCCCTTTTGCCCACAAGGGGTTTTCCTGCCAGGCTGACAAGAGCTCTGGGACACTGACCATCAGTGGGCTGGAGCTGGGGAACAGTGCACTCTATTACTGCACCCTGGAGGGACCACAGTGAGAGCGAACACACTTGGGGTGTGCCTGGACAACATCAGCTTCCTCCCCTCCTGCATGTTCACGTGGGTCACAGCTCATGCAAGGGCAGAGTCAGTGAGTGGGCTGTGCCTGGGGTCAGGGAAATGGGGTCTCATTGTGCCTAAGGGCTTGCAGAGGAGAGGAGTGGAGGGCAGGGGAGAGGGAAGACTATTTCAATTTAAAATGAGCTACAACGACTGTCTAGTCCAATTGCCTAAGCCCTTCAGGGCTGAACAAAAGCTGCAGCATGTGTCAAAAGACATTGTCCAAATGCCTCTTAAACACTCACAGGCTGGAGTCATTGACCTCTCTAGGATGCCTGTGTGGATATTTCATTTCTCTCTCAGTAAAGAAATGCTTCCTAACATCCAGGCCAAACCTCCTCAGTTGCAGCTCTTGACCATTCCCACATGTCCCATCACTGTGTACCTCCCTTGAGAAGGGAGAATATCCTTCTCAACCTTCTTTCCTAAAGAGGCAGAGACAAGGATTAGGTCCTCAAATTCCTTTTTTCCAGACTAGACAAATCCTCTGTGATCTTGGCACCATGGGGAATCTAGTATGTTCTACCATGCTGGAGCATCCCCAAGTTTCCAAGAGCACCATAGCTCTCCCTGGCACCCAACTGCTTTTCCCAGCCTCAAGCCCCCAATCTCCGTGGGTTTCTCTACACTCTCCAGCTCCCTTTTCCCACCCCAGTCCTAATGATCCCCTCTACAAGGCACCACATCCAAGTACCCAGGGAAAGAAAGAGGAGGGAATGGATTCAGTCTGTGGTAGGACTGTGTGGAGTGGGCAATGCTCCCTAAAAGGATGGTGGCAGTGAGGACAATGCCACTGTCAGGATTTAGAGCTGTCCCTTCCTGTGGTCCTATGAAGAGCCATGGGGTCCTTCTGAAGAGGAGGACATAGGGAAGGAAGGAAGTGTCCTGGTTGTGCTGTGCAGCCCCAGCAGCCTGGTCCCTGCAGATTCCTGTGCTGCCTTTGCTGCCTGGGCCGAGATCCAGGAGGGTTTTGACAGGAAGATACAGCTGGAGAAATGTCATCACTGTGGAGAGAGTAGGGTGCTGGGCCAGAGTGCAGGGAGAGGTGTGAGGAGCACTTTGGCTTAGAGGTGCCCTGGCCAAGCTGAGCTGGGATCCTGGGGCATCCCATCTGGGAGCAACTCCTCAGTAGCAGCAAGGGCCAGGGGGCAAGGGAAAGGACAAGCTGACAGCCTCTCTGGTCAGCCTGAAAGTCCCAGCAGCAGTCTGCAAGACTTCCTCAGGGAAAGACCATGGATGCCCCCACAGAAACACATCACCTTTTCCCCACCACAGCATTTCCTGCCCAGACTGTCTGTTCATGCACCACACAGGGTGAGAAACACCCAGGAGAGCACAAGAGCTTCAAGTTGTGCTCCTCCTGCCCACAGCTCTCCCCTCTCTGTTGTCACAGACAGAGGGAGGGCCTAGGAGGGACTGGGCCTGAGTGCAGTGACAGAGGCGCAGGCAGGGAAGGTGTGGGCAGAGCTGTTGTGCAGGCAGACAGAAGGTGCAGAGAGGTGAGCCAGAGCAGGCCTGGCCATGTGGAGTGCCCTGTGCACTGTGGGCTTCTTGCCCATTGTAGGTAAGTGAAGGGAAGGGCTGATGCCCCCTGGAGCTGAGCGTGGCCCTGTGCTCTGCTCGGCTCTGGGCAGCTGTGCTGAGCGCTTGCAGCCAGACCTGTTCCTGGCTCCAGCTGCCCAGCCATGCCTGTGGAGCCCGGGGAGAACAGCCCTGCTCCTCTTCTAGCTGGCAGCTCGGCACCTCCATCCATCCATCCATCCACGCTGCCTCCTCTGCAGCCTGGGCACTCGCAGGGCACCTCCCTGCTGCACTCAGACCTTGGGGCACAGCGCTCTGCCCTGGCACTGCACACTCTGCTGCTGGGCACTGCGGCCCCTCTGGCAAAGACCAGCTGGAGGATGGCAGCACAGGGCCCAAGCCTCAGCTGCCCCTGACAGCTTTTGTCTTTCCTGTGCTCATGTACAGCAGTTTCAGGGACAGGAGAGTGGCTTCCTCACCATCCTGTCTAGGCAAAGACAAAGGGATTTTTCACCGAATGGTGTAAATCCTTCCTGCTTCTTTGGGGAAAATCAGAAAAAGCTTCCTATCTGATAGAGAAAATCAGGGAGGGAATTGTGGTGTCTCCTTCCTTGTGAGCCTTGATAGCTGCTACCAGCTCTGCCCATCTGTGTCAGCTGGGTTCAAAGAGGATGATTTTTTCCTCTGGTTCAGTTCCAGTCCGAATCCCCACCAGCATTGCCCTGACCTTTGCTGACTCTGGAGCGATCATGGCTTGTTCTTTCTCTCTGCAGCAATCACTGGCCAGATGACCTTGGAGCAACACTCCAGGGAAGTGACCGTGCGAGAGGGAGATGCAGTCACCTTCCAGTGCAGCATGAGGGGAGCTGATATGAACAAGTACTTAATGTACTGGTACCGTCAGAGCCCAGGGGCCTCTCTGGAATGGATTTGGTTTCATGATTCAACCTATGGAGAAGGTTTCCAAGATCGCTTTAAGGGAGAAAAGGAGACCTCCCAGAACAGACTCCAACTGCAAATTGTGGCAGCAAAGCAAGGGGATGCAGCAATGTATTACTGTGGAGCAAGAATCACACTGGAGCAGCTCTGCAGCACAGTGGGCCCAAAACTGCCAGATGGGGAAGACAGATCACTCAGCATTTCTTTCTAGCAGCTGCACCCCAGGGCGCTAGTCAGGCACTGGCAGGTGCAGGAAACATCCGTCTTGCTTGGTGGCACTAAAAGGCAGTGGAGGGAAATATGGTAGAAGGGCTGCTACCACTTGTGGTGCAGGAGGATCTCTTCTGGGAACTTCAGAGGTTGTCTGGGGAAGTACATGTTCAGTGCTCATTGCCTGGGCTCCTGTGAACCTGTGACTGCATGTTTGTTTTGGTTTGAAAGACAGGTGTCTGCTAAGAGAGGTTGAACCCTCCCTTAGGACAGAGAATGTGATTTCCCCTCCCTCAGAATTATTTTCATTTTGAAATCAAGGGCTTTCAGGCAAAGGTATGGGAAAAGGAATAAAAGTTCTTTACTAGTATCTATAAACAAGCAATAACAATAATAGCAACCACAAATAGACCGAGAAACCAATAGCAGATGACTTTTGAGCTGCTGAGCCTTTTCCCGTGTGGTGCTATCACGGTCGCAAGCAGCAGGGGCGCTGTTGAGTTTCCGGTTGGGCAGGGCAGGTGCGATGACTGCCGAGCGGCTGCAGGTGGCGCTGTGGCGCAGGGTCAGGTCAGCCTCACGCAGCTGGTGGTGGCGGAAAAGGCTGAGGAGCAGGCAGGGCAGCAAGCAGCTCAGAGCGATGAGCAGGGCGGCAGGGGCAGGAGCTGGCTCTCCCAGGCTAGCCAGCGAGGCAGCAAGGACTCTGCAGTCACAGCAGATGCCGCGATCTCGTGCGGCAAAGTGGGGCAGACAGCAGGGACAGCCAGACTGTGAGAAACACAGCCTGGAAAGCGTGCACTTCCCAGTGGGAAAGAGGTTGAATCAAAGCTCACTCAGCCAGGAGAAGAAGACAGGGCACAGTTGGATCTCCTGTGGTCGCAGCCAGAAGTAAAGAGCAGTCTCTCCTCCAGGTGTCTGACAACGAGAGTGCCAGTTCCAACGGCTGGCTCTTTCCTTCCCCTGCCCCACCCAGCACACCCTTTTGTCTCTTACAAAAGAGTTGATGGCTTTAATCACCCAGCAATTTGTTGCGTAGTAACAGGGATGGAGAAAAATGCCCCCCAACCTCCGACAATGTTCTAGTGATGGGATGAGATTCTCTCTCAGGGGTCAAGGTCCTGGCTTTTCCTCTGGGGAACCCGAGCAGATGGTGAGGATCTTTTCCAGTGAGATCAGATGTTGAAAAGGTCCCAGTTCAATGGCTGCTCTTACGATCACAGGCTCACCCATGGTAGGAGGAGCAGTGCAGGACAGAACTCCGCAGTGGCAGCGAATCCTCCCTGCAGCAGCAGCCTGGCACCAAGTCTATGACCATCTCTGCTCCAATCCCAACAGAAAAAGAGCCAGCGAAGAGCTGAGCCCAGCCCCTCACCTGCCAGCCAAGATCTCGAGTATTTCTGCACTTCCCCAGAGAAAGCCTCCAGCTAGGAGGGTAGCCAACTGTACCCTTCTTCCTCCTCCCCCACCCTGCCAAATCTTTTGTCTCTTAAGTATCGTGTTATCATTTCTCAGCCAAAATCTGGAAGAAAATTCCCTGAGAGAAAGAAAAAAAATAAGAAACATTCCTAACCTCCAACATGTGTTGATGTTGAAAAAGTCCCATTTGCCAATGCCAACTGTGTAACCAACTACTGAGCTGCATGATCCATCCACTCCTCCTTCTCCTCACCTCGCCCCTCTCCAGCAGGATGAAGGAGAATTCCATCTGGGCCCACATGCCCTTGGCCACTGCCCCCTGTGTGAAGCAGCCCACGCAGCAGCTGGAGCACCCTCAAACTCACAAAGAGTTCATTTATTTCTATGACCTTACTAAGCTGGGGGAATCCCACAGCAAGAGCCAGGCAGAGGCACAGAGAGACACCAGCATCTAAACTGGGTCCATGCTAGAGGATCCCTGGGTCCAGTTCACCCTGGCCTACCAAGGGTAAATCCCAGCTGCAAGGTCACTTGGGTGATTTATGATCCTCCTGAGCCTTCTGCTTTTAATCCATTCCTCCCAAGACTCCCAGAGCCACCCTGCTACATCCCAGGACTCCTGTCACACTATCACTAGTACCCACAAGGGAGAGAAGAACTGGTAACAGACTGCATTGCAAGAAATGTATTGAAATAACACAAAAAGTACTGACTATTTTTCTGCTTTCTATCCATCTACAGATCTATAGATCTATTCATCTATATTGATCTAACTCCATCAGACTTTTCAGAGACGTCATGTAATCCCCAAGTTCTCATTTAAAACTCAACCCTTTCTGATATTATTTTGGATCCTTCCTTGAAAGCCATGTAGAGTTTCTTCATGTGGTACACTGGCTCTTAAACCACAGAAGAAGTCATGTGACTGCCTTTATAATCCAAAATTCTGTGTAGTGGAACAGAGACAGTTTTTGCTATGAAATATATCACAGTGTTTGGGGCTGGGGTACCACAATGATATAAGCAGCATGAGGACCTGTACAAAAATACAAAGAAGGAAAAACATGAGATATTTTGGAAAAGAAAGGAGATGGGTGACTGTAATGATTAAGTAAACAAATAGAACATTCTTTTTATATTTCCTTTTATCCTTTTGGGGGTTCCAAAAGATGGAACAAATGGAGAAGTTGGAAATTCTGTACTCAAGCTAACTGAAATCATTGAACTATTCGATTAACTTTTTTTCCCTTTCCAGTTTTGGAAGTAAATGTACCTCTGGATCCTCTCATGGACTTTCACCCATGGATAATTAGGACAAATGTCTGGCTTTTCATCTCCTGTTTCTACAACACTTTTGAACAACACGAGGAAAGAGTGATTTCTTGGAAGGAGTCTTAGCAGTGTGAGAACAGATAAGCTTGTATTTGGACCAGGGACAACTCTCACCGTTGTACCAAGTACGTGTGGTTTTTTCTTTTAAAAACTTCATTTAAATTTATTATGGGGGGGAACAATTTAATGGTTTGTGTTCACTGTAAGAATTTCTAGCTGCCATGATCCCTTGAGTGCCCTCGCTCTCCAGCCAGGCTTTCAAGCCAAATCCTCAGCTTGGATCTGCTCAGGAAGCTTTCCCAGAACAACTGGGCTGACTCTGCACAGCTCCATTATTCCATGATCCCCAAACACCAGCAGGGCACTGCTTAGCATGTTGTAACTTATTCCCAGTTTGGACAGCACTCTGCCCCAAGTTGCTGTGAAGTGTCCCATTCTGCAGTGGACTTCCACTGACTCACTTGGGGCAGGAATGCAGAGCTCAGGGAAGAGCTCACAGTGGTGAGGAGTTTTGAGACAGAGCTGTAACTGCCCAGTTTGAGAAGTTTTGCCATCAGCACTAGACTCCCAGTGTCCCCAGGTCAGTAATTCCAGTGCCCTGGAGACAGAGGAGGAAGGAGCTTAAATTGCCTTGGGCTTAAATTCTCACAAGTGCCTCACATCCAAGAGCTCCTGGAATGAAAGACAATTGGCTCCCAAGTTGTGTGGGCTCTGAAAAGATCAGTGTGGGGAGTAGGGATTATAAGAAACCTTACTTATTTCTATCTTTATTTGGAATTCCATGATGTATGGAAAGGTGGATTTCACCCCAAGCTTTTCTAAGGGAATGTGAAGGTTGGGGTGGCAGAGGAGTTTGCAGTGTTGGTCTGTGTTATCCTAAAGATCCAGGTGCATCCCTTAGGAATTGTTGCTGTGCTTTCAGAGGTCTGCATGTCTTTAAAGTGCTGCAAGTTATTCCCATGTTATTTGATGGGACATGGATCCCTAAAACCTCCTGCTCTCCTTCCAGAAGGGCATGGGACTCCCTTGGGTGCTGACTAATATCTGTCCATATCTCTAGGAAATGTTGCATGGGAATGAATGTGTATTTGGGAAAACCCCCAGTGCAATTCCAATGCCAAATGGACAAAGGAATGCCAAGATATCATCCGAAGAAAGACCTCCTCTTTCCATGCTGTTCAAAGTTTTTGGGTTTTTGGGTTTTTTCCCTAGCTGAAGACAGGATATTTTCAGAGCTACACAGAGATTCTGGGATTATGTTGGACAGTAGAAGACATTGAGCCTTAAGAATCAAAGTCCCTTTCGAGTTTGCTGATATACTTAATAGGTTGAAGCCAAAATTTCTAGAATATGAGCAACGTCTCCCTTTTGGTTTTGAATTCCTTTGAGAGCTACTAATATTCATTTTAAGGTGTTTAGAGCACATATACTTAATTATGCAAATCTTTAGAGAATTCACCCAAATCAAAATGACATAAAATAACCATTATTTTCACTGTGAGATACTCCAGGCATATTGTCTTCAGGACACAGACAGGGTTAAGGTGAGAGAATGCGTTTCTTTGGTTCAGGTTGGTTTATTCCAGATAAAACATTCATTAAGAATGCTAAGGCCCATCACTTTTTGGAATATAGGGCACTTCTTGTGACTGTATAAGACTAAAGCAAAGGAGAAATACCACTTTTTGTCCAAATAAATTGCCAGAACATAAAACACAAATCCTTCCCAGAAGCAAGCAGTGGGAGGAATACATGGCTGTATTGTCAGGTAATGCAAACTAGTGGGACTCAGGTGAGGCTTCTGGTGTCAGAGAAAACAAATCTTCTGCACTATGAACTACAGTTGCACTGTGTACATTATTTCTTGCTGAAGATCTTGCCCAGGGAGTTATTGCAGAGAAGCAGCTTGTTTGTATTCTGGCTGTTTGGAAAGCCTGGAGAGGAGACCACCTGAGAAGCCTTTCAAGGTCTTCCCAGAGAACACAGAATGCACAAGACTGACAAGCTCTGCAAACCATGGTACAACACCTGGGAAGGAAATGTGTATAGCAGGAATAGCAAAACAAACCATGTTTGATTTGCATGTTTTAACTGTGTGTTACTGCTGCTCTTGTCTTTGGGAAAGGAGCTCAACAGACTGTGGAGCCAAATACATATCCTCTATGCATTTCCATTTTCCAAGGTGCTAATTGAATTTTCACTTTTTCTTTTGTCAATGTTTGATTTCTGTTGGATGTCTGGGTGCTGTAAGTGTGTAGTTCTGCCTGTTTGATCAGCAGAGCTGACCCATGAAGTTCTGGCAGAGCACGATTTGGTTTTCATCTCAGTTCCTCAGCAGAGCCATAGAGTGGAAGGGGAAAGGGTGTAAAATCAGAGCCCCTTGATCAAACTTGGATCAGCACCCTGTTAGACCTGAGGGATTCCTTGACCCACCTGAAAAGCAGATACCATGCAAAATAAAAAGCCTAATGCACCTCTCTTTATCAAGAGTCCCATCAGGATGCTGGAGTCAAAGTAGAGACAGAAACCTTTGTGGATGTGTCTGACAGCTTTTCATAAGCTGAGCCCTTTGTTGCAAAGAAGGAGTCAGGAGGATTCCTTTCAATTCCATGTTTTTACCCTAATTCAAATTGCTCATCCTGAGGTAAATCCTGACATTGTTTTGTGAGATCACCCTTGACTCTCCATGTATGACCTGACCTAGTGGCAAAGATATTTTGTTTAAAAAAGAAACCATGGTACCACAATGATTTGTTGGCTGCTACATTCTTTTGAGACCAACTGTGTCCTTGCTGCGATAAGTTTAAGAAATGTAATTTCATTACTTGTACTTCATACTTGTTTGGTATGTCCAAACCATGCTTCTATTACAGATATCCCAAACAGTTCTGTCCCTCAAGTCATTCTGATGAAATCCAAAAAACTGGAAGAAGGTGGCAGCACTGGGAAAGCAGCTTGTTTGGCAAGGAATTTCCTTACAAAGAACATCACCTTGGAGATGCCCTCTAAGGAGGTTGTATATGAGCAGAGCACATCCATTTTGACATCAGAGGGGTTGTACAATGCAATTAAAGTGGTCAGAGTGACAAAAGACACAGAGGTGACCTGCACAGCCAAATCCGACAACAGCACCATAACAGCACTGCCAGGTACAGTTTGGTGGCACAGCTGTCACTTCTTGCTGGAGACAGTGTCCTGTGGGGCTTGGTGTTCTCCTGCTTGTGAGCATTGGCCTGCAGAAATGAGAAAGACATTTGGTACTTTGAAATGGTTTCAACTGCTGAATTAGTTGGAGATACATTTGTCCCGGGTTAATGATAAGACTCTCTCTCCTCCGAGAGTGAAGGGCCCCGACACCCCCTCCCCCACCCACAACAGAACCTCTTAGATGGAAGTGAAGAAAAAACTATTTATTTAACAAAACCACGCAGAGTGCCCTACAAGGCACAGGGGAAGGGGAAAAAACAAGGTGAAAGGCAGTTATTCAACCTGATTAAAAAGTCCTTTTCTCAGACGCAGTCCCTCTCCTCCTCGCCCCCACCCGGGGCCGGGTGGAGCTCCCTGGAGAGCTCTGCTGTCCTCTGGCCCTCCTGGGTCTCCGGGTGGCAAAGCAGATCGAAGAGAAGGGGTCCAAACGAGGAAAAAGAAGAAGAATGGAAAAAAACGGGAACAGAGCTCACTCCGACCCCCGTCCAGCACGCAGTCTCTGCCGGGCGACGAATCCTTCCCCGGAGCGAGGCTTGGGGAAAATGTTTTCAAAACAACCCGCGTTTCTCTCTGCGGCTGGGTGCAGTTAAAGAGACAGGACCACACATTTTTACACAGTTTTTTCTTTCTTGGGCATATAAGCCAACGATAGGGGATAAAGGATTATCATATCATCAATCCAAGACAACATTTTTAAGGGAGGCAGGGAGAAAGACACAATCCATTTGTTCAAATTGTGAATTTCCTTATGACTAAATATTTCCCCCTGTAGCACTACATCTCCTGCAATTCAACCTGAAACAGCCTTTCTAAAATCCAACTAAAAGTTAAAGGTGTGGGCACTTTTGGGGTTTTTTTAAAAATAAGCACTTTTTATATTTACTGGAATTGGTTGAATCATCTTGAAAGGCATTCAAATAGTAAAACCAAAGCAATGCAGGAATTGTTTTATTTTCTCCAACTGCATGGAGAAATTATCTCCTCAAATGAATGTTGGCATTAATGACTGATCATCTGAACCTCAGTCTGTACTTTCCTCAAGTTCCTGTGGGAAGAGTCACATTAACATTTTATTAATCCTGTATAAAATGTGCATAGAGTTTAAAATGCCTTTTTTTTTTACCCTGCAACAGCAGAGGAAGAATCAATTACAGTTACCAGTTACCCATTACCAGTAACTGAAGAGCCAGTGACAGGGCCCAGGAACAGGGTGTGCAACAGCACAGACCTCTCTGCACAAGGTGAGTTACCCAAACAGGCTGTGAAGTTCTATTGCTGTTTGGGGATTAAGGCATGGAAATGTCTTTTCTCCAGGGGAGAGGAATCAGAACACAACAAATTCAGCAGGCACAAGCTGCTGTCCCAGGGTTGCTCCTGCAGTAACACACAAGCTCCAGAAAGCAAAAAGCAATGCAGACAGACCCTGGGCTGCCCTGCTGTTGCCATCTTCTCTATTGTCTGTTCCCTGCTGCTCTTCCTTTCCCTCAAACTATCCCCAGTGGTTTTTTCCACTTTCTTCCAAGATCACATCATCAAAACCTAGACTGTGATCTCTCTCATCTTTTCTGGTCCCTGAGCAGATGCTGAAGGGGAGAGAGTGAACATGCTGTCTATGGCTGTGCTGGGTTTGAGAGTCCTGCTGGCAAAGGTCATCACTGTCAATACACTCATGAGTATCAAGCTGTTTCTTTTCTGAGGTAAGGGAGCTCTCAGCTATCAAACAGTGGTTCTTAGGCTCAAATCCATTAAATGTTGAAATTCCTCTTTGCTCTTGCAGACATGGGGAATGAAGGCAAGAGGAACCCGCAGAAGAGCAGGAAAGAATGTGAACCAGCAGCACAAGGGGATTGAACAAGCAGTGACAGAGCTGCTGACAGTGACCACCCAGGACACAGAGCAGCACCTTCCCCTGAAGACACTGAATGCTGTTCACTCCTGCCTGGCCAGCTGATTTACACTGAAGAGTTTTAAGTGCTTTTGCTATTTCCTTCCCTCTGTGAATGGAGGAATCCTTCTCCTTCTGCTGAATAGATCTCCCCACTCTTCTGCATTTGCATAGAAATGTCCAGCCTGCTTCAAGAGCTTTGAAACTCCAATGCTCACTCTGAATATATCACCTTCCAAAAGCACCTTTCACAGGCATGTTGTGTCACTGCCTGTTCAACTAGAGTACTACTGCTGAGGGAATTCAGACCCAGTAGCTGCCATTTTTAGCTTTGGGATTTTGATAGCTTTAATAACAAAAAGTGTGTATTGTAGACGAGAAGACCTCTGCAGGATCTGAAGGAATTCAAATCAACCAAGTAAAGTTCATTTCTTTATTAATCCTATATTTCTTCTGCCAAATCTATTGCACGTGCATTTTAGGTTCCTGTAGTAGTCATGAAAATAAAGTTTGATTAGGCCAAAATGCTGTGGTGTTCTGTGCTTTTCCTTCTGAATTTGGGATGCAGATTTCTGAAATATACTTGTCCTAATGCCCACTGGGATTGCAAACACGGCTTTGATAACACAGAGTTCCTGTGTCCTGAATTTGTCTTTTCCAGACTTTTATGCAGGGAATTGTCTCTCTGGCACATTCAAGAGTGTCAGTGAGGAGAGACCTGGCTAAGGCAGGAGGGAGGAAAATGCTCAGATCAGCAGGGAAGAAACCCTGCTGCTGTTTTACACTCACTAATATGAGGAAGAGGCCACCAGAAAATAATGTCGGGTGGTTTGATGCAGTGATAGCTCCCATAGCAACTTGGTTCTTACCTCAGAGAGCCCAGCACACACCTTCCCCAGCTGATCTTCTCTCACCAGCAGCAGGCAGGATGCTGTGGTCACCATTTCTGACTCAGTTACACCAGGCAACATCAACCCATCCCTGCTCTGGAAAAAACAATTTAACCACATCCTGAAGGGGAAATGAGGCTTTTCTCACACTGCTGAGTCCCTGCTGCCTTCAAGAGAGCCTCTGCAGAGGACATAGCAAGCTCTGCTGCATTCAGCTTGGTCAGGTCAGACCCTCAGGCCCCGCAGACCCCCAGAGAACACCTTCATCCTGTTGGAAATGATACCATGTTTAGAATTTTTTCTGTAACTTTAGTCAGGGGTTTTGTTCACCTTTGCCCCGAGGGAAGGGAATTGAAATTTCCTTTCAGGGGACTCGAGGCCTGATGAGCTTAACATCTCAACAGACTCAAACAGGGAGTAGCACAGAGGATACACAAAAGATAATGACCATCAATGACCATTAACAAACATCAGCTCCAAACATCACCCCGGGCATAGTCACAGACACCTGCCCTGGGAAAAGAGAGATAAGAGAACCAAGAATGAGAACCTAAATAACATCAGTGGCAAAGGGATCAATAACCAAGAGGAAACCAAATACTAGAAATTGTTGTCATAAATGAGAGTGGAAAGGAGGGTGGGGGAAAATGAACCAACAGGACTGTGTAACTTGGGACCAATGAACATTGAAGCAATTAATTTCTCTGGGGTTTAACTGTAGCAGCACGTGCAAAATCTAGTAAAAACCTTGTGGATTGGAAGGATGTTTTCTGCACAATGCGGGCAATGTGTGGATGAAAGGATTTCTGTTGAATATCCTGGTCAGTACAACATCCTGGCAAGAATAAAGTAATGCCTTGATTCTCTGACACTAAAAATGTTGTTGGAGACTTTTTATTTTTCCCACAGTTTCAGTGGCAACACCACCCACAATGTGAACTTCCAAAACACTTTTTAAGTCATTTTAGGAACATTTTCACCTCCAGCACATGATATTTAATTTTACTCTCCCTTGCTGAGTCTCACACACAGAATGAGGTATCTACCATCTCTCCTGCTGAGCAACTCCACACGGTGAGAGCTCTCTCCTGTGGCAGAGAACATTCAAAGCATCCTGAAAGAATAAAGCACTTTCCAAGAGATTACAGGGGAAAACATTGTGAAGAATAACAAACTCTGAATACCAGGAAGAATATTTTGCATCTTTCCCACATTTTTATTTATATCTGGGGAGAGAAGTGCTTATGCTTCCACGCTACACCTTTCTTGCTTCTGCGGAAATGTATGGCAATGACCCAAGCAAGGGTAAATATCTGAAAGGTTTCAGTGCCCAACACACAAAGGATGGGGAAGCTGCACAGCCAGAAAGGCCCAGGCAGCACCAGGCAGGACTCCCAGTCTCATCCCTTCAGGGGATTGGCTTTCCAGAGCCAGTAGGAATGGGACAGAAGGAGAAGTTCAGGACAGTACCAACATCTCTGCATTTCCTGACCCCTTTGCAGCTCAGCCCCTGAACTGCCACATATCACAGCCTCAGCCTTGGACATGCAGAAAACCTCGGGGTTTTTCCCATGTGGTGCCCCATAGTGTTCTAGGGCCAGAATTCCTCACCCTCAGGCCCTTGGCTGCTCCTGGGCACAGCACAACAACCTGACCTGGCGTTTATTTAGAGTTTTCCTGCCAAAGCATCAGATTATTCTTTTCCATTTCAAATTTATAGCTGAGAGAGTAAACAGACTTTGTTTCACTCTCTGGTGACAATAACCTTTTGAAAAAATGATAAATGTATTATTTTCTTGGGTTTAATTTAAACATTATCAAACTAAATGAGAACGGGCAATATTAAATAGCTTTTTGTACTGCTGAATCCTTCTGCTGTCTTCTACAGTATTAAAAATACAATGTAATGATCATATTCCTGCATCTGCTGGGGATAGTCTGACCTGCCTCTTTTGTTTCCCCAAATACTAAAAAGTTCCTGATAAAATTAGATCTACTGATGTAAACTGAACTTCTTTCTCTGTTCTCTCCTGCTGCCTTCTGGTCAAAGTGTTTATTGTTCTCACAACATTTGCAATTTCGTTAAATTCAGCAAATAGCTCAAACAGGAGAAAAAAAACCCCAGAAAACCAACCAACCAAAGAAACCACCCAAACCCCATGAGAAGTGTTGTGTCTGCACATGCCACCAATTAAACTTCTTTGCTCTTCATTTCTATTCACATCTTGCCAGCAGTTGCAGTTGGAAACTCTTGCTAAGTGATGCAGAGGCTTTAGAGAGTCCAGGACCAGTAAGGTGAAAGTGTTCAATAAATGAAGCAAGATTCAGAGAAGCTTCTTTTGAAGCTCCAAAATAAAGCAGGGTTACAGCCGGAAGTGATTTGTAACAGCAGAAATGGAGTGGAATACAAGAAGCACTTGCAGCATTGCTTTCAAAATTCCTTACTAATTCTAAAGGAGTTTGAAACTCTAAGTTATTCATGAAACTTGACCAAGCAAAGTGAACTAGGAAAATTTCCTTAAATATGTATGAAACCACACATATATGCAGTGAATAACTGAAATGGACATATCCGACACAGAAACTCAATAGGAGTGTGCTTAATCACTTGACTGCAAGGGCAACTTCTCTTTCTCTTTCTCTCTCTCTCTCTCTCTGTTATATTTCAGTCAGCAGATATGGTCTGAACTGAAGTATTGGAGAAGCTGATCTTCCCATGCAAAACCATTCAGGACTGGGGAGTGCAGTGCTCCTGGGAATGTCTGTCTTTCCAAAACACAGCTTGGAAAATTGTTGTCAACTCTATGATTTCTGATGCCTGGCTATGCCAAAGCCACTCACGATCACAGCACTTCATGTTTTGTGAGCTGTAGAAGTATTGAAACATAACCTGCAAGGAGACAGAGACAACCCAGCCTTCATTTTGTGGGGATCTCTAACAGGCATTTTGCACATATAGTTTTATTTTGATGACCAATAGAGTCTCAGGCCATGGGGTTCCACCTGCTTGCACACACTGCTAGATCATCCTTGGGACAATACCTTCCTCTCACACGTGGCAGGAGTCACCTCCAGAGGCTGAGAGTTTCTGTCCTCTTCCCAATCCCCTTGTCAATGCCCACAGCCCCTCCAAATCTCAACAGGAGGAGCACAGATGGAACATACACAGGGTTAGGTACCACAGCCACAGGAACAGGCCAAGAAATGCTGTCAGCAGAGGCTGCACACCTAATACAACTAATGCTTAGATCAGATTTGTTTCCAACCTGCCCAGGGCAGATCTGTTGCTATCTCAACTCTTTATGCTCCACACTGAATGCCAAATAAGGCTGTTTTGGTTTAGTAATGGTATTTCCCTGTTTAGTGTTCCCACTGACTCACTCCACACCAAGCCTGAGGGGTCATCCACAGGATCACAGAAAGTGTGATTATGGAAGAGGCCTCACTTATATAGAGAGGGATTAAAAGAAAGATGGGGACCACACATGGTGAGAGACTCAAGAGGGCAGCAAGAGCTTCAAGTTGTGCTCCTCCTGCCCACAGCTCTCCCCTCTCTGTTGTCACAGACAGAGGGAGGGCCTAGGAGGGACTGGGCCTGAGTGCAGTGACAGAGGCACAGGCAGGGAAGGTGTGGGCAGAGCTGTTGTGCAGGCAGACAGAAGGTGCAGAGAGGTGAGCCAGAGCAGGCCTGGCCATGTGGAGTGCCCTGTGCACTGTGGGCTTCTTGCCCATCGTAGGTAAGTGAAGGGAAGGGCTGATGCCCCCAGGAGCTGAGCGTGGCCCTGTGCTCTGCTCGGCTCTGGGCAGCTGTGCTGAGCGCTTGCAGCCAGACCTGTTCCTGGCTCCAGCTGCCCAGCCATGCCTGTGGAGCCCGGGGAGAACAGCCCTGCTCCTCTTCTAGCTGGCAGCTCGGCACCTCCATCCATCCATCCATCCACGCTGCCTCCTCTGCAGCCTGGGCACTCGCAGGGCACTCCCTGCTGCACTCAGACCTTGGGGCACAGCGCTCTGCCCTGGCACTGCACACTCTGCTGCTGGGCACTGCGGCCCCTCTGGCAAAGACCAGCTGGAGAATGGCAGCACAGGGCCCAAGCCTCAGCTGCCCGTCACAGCTTTTGTCTTTCCTGTGCTCATGTACAGCAGTTTCAAGGACAGGAGAGTGGCTTCCTCACCATCCTGTCTGGGCAAAGACAAAGGGATTTTTCACCCCCCCATGGTGCAAATCCTTCTTGCTTCTTTGGGGAAAATCAGAAACAGCTTCCTGTCTGAGAGGGAAAAGGAGGGAGGGAAATCATAACTGCTACAAACTCTGCCCATGTGTGTCAGCTGGGTTCAAAGAGGGTGATTTTGTCCTCCCACTGGTCCTGTGCTCTTCCAAATCCCCATCAGCATTGCTCTGACCTTTGCTGAATCTTGACGTGATCATGGCTTCTTCTTGCTATCTGCAGCTATGTCACTCGCCGGTGCAGTCAGCTTGGAGCAGAACCCCAGGGAACTGACCGCACGAGAGGGAGATGCAGTCACCTTCCAGTGCAGCATGAAGGATCGTTTTATGAGTAACTACTCCATATTGTGGTACCGTCAGGGCCCAAGTGGCTTTTGGGAATGGATTAAGGATGGTAGCTATAGAGCCGGTTCCCAAAATCGTTTTAAGATAAGAGAGCAGAAGTCCAAGAACATATTCACACTGCAGATCCTGCTGGTAAAGCAAGAGGACGCAGCCACGTATTACTGTTACGCAGAATCACCCTGGAACAGCTCTGCAGCAGAGTGGACCAAAAACCAACAGATGGGGAAGACAGATCTCTCATCATTTCTTTCCAGCAGCTGCACTTCTAGGCCCTTGCCAGGCAGTTGCAGGTGCAGGAAACATCCCTCTGGCTTGGTGGCACTAAAAGGCAGTGGAGGGAAATATGGTAGAAGGGCTGCTACCACTTGTGGTGCAGGAGGATCACTTCTGGGAACATCAGAGGTTGTTTGGGCAAGTGCATGTTCAGTGCTCATTGCCTGGGCTCCTGTCCAGCACAGCCTCATTTTTCCTTTGTTCCTTGGCTGCAGAGCCATGAGATGATGGAGATGTGTTGCTGTAGCTTCCATGGGTCCTGTGGAGATGGAGCCAGGCTGTTTAGGAAAGGCAGATCAGCAGGGATGGTGTTGCTCTGGCTGGCTGCTACAGAGCACCTGATCAGTAAGCACGAGTTCAAAAGGTGTGGTGAGTTGACTTTGGTTGTCCTCTAGGAGGTCAGCAAGCTGCTGTCTCAGTGCTCCTCCTCTACTGGACAGGTGGAAAATATCCAATGAAGGCTTGTGGGTTGAGATAAGGACAGGGAAATGTCCCAGCAGTGCCACCATGGGCAAACACTTAGACTTGGGGAAATGAATTGAACTCATTCCCAATAAAATCAATGTAGGTTAGTGAGGAATAAGAACAAATTACAAAGCATGTCCTCCACCTGATCCCTGCACAGGGATGGGGAATGTGGCTTGTATTCCATTAAAAACATGTTTTCACTGCCATTTCTTCCTTCTCATTCTCTTCCCCTTCTTCAATGTGGAGTCCAATCCATGGAAAACATTTCTCCAGGAACTTCTCCAATGCAGGTTCTTCCGTCTGGCTGCAGTTCCTCACAGCCCTTCAGGAACACACTGTAGCATTGTGGCTCCTCTGTGGGACAAAGGTTCTGGCAGAAAATCTCTTCTGGCCTGGGCTACTCACTCCATGAGACCTCATCTCCTGTCAAGAGCCTGCTCCAAATGTGCTCTCCATGGAATCGCAGATTTTTTCAGGCCATATCAACGCACTGCTGTGTGGGGTCCTGCACTGTCTGCAGGGTCAATGTTTGCTCCACCACCAATCCCCACCAGCTGAGAGGGACAAACCATGGTTTTCACCTTGAGCAGCTGTGGAATGTCTGCTCTGGGCTCTGCAGCACCTCCAGCCCCTCTTTCCTAAATCCTCCTCCTTGCTAATTGCAATTCTGATGCTTAGAAGGATGAGTCCTGCCTGAGACTATTAGTTTTTACCTCAGGGTTCATTGGTCTGAAGATCCAAACTATGCCAGCACTTCCCAGCTCAGAATACCCTGAGGCAAAGACAAAACATGGAAGGGCAACTCTGTTCAGCTCTTCTGTGGGTCCCATGGAGCCTTGGATGTGGCCAGGCATGAGGTCAGCCCAGGAGGGGAGAGGGACAGGCAGGGGAAAGGCCAGAAACTGGAAAAGGGACAGGAGAAATGTGGGGAGTTCGGTTAATTCTCTTCATAGGTGATACAACAGGACTATGTTTTGAATCTGTGCTGGAAAGAGTGTTGGTAATTCAGGGATGTTTGAGAGAGTTTACAGAGCTTACATGGAGTCAAGGCCTATTCTGCTCCTCATTCCACCCACCAGTGAGTAGCTGAGAGTGCACAAAATTTAGGAGGGAACACAGCTTGTTCAGCTGACCCCAGCTGGCCAAAGGGGTATTCCAGGCCACAGGACATCATGCTCATTATATAAAGATGGGAAAGAGGAAGGAAAGAGGACATATTGAGTGATGACATTTGTATTTCCATGTAAGCACTCTGTGTGATGGAGCTCTGCTTGTCTGGAGTAGGCTGGACACTTGCCTAACAATTGGAAGTAGTGAATGAATTCCTTGCTTTGCTTTGCTTGCACATGCAATGTTTGCTTTATTTCTTAAATTGTTGACTTATTTATTAAACTTATGAATTTTCTCACTTTTACCCTTCCAGTTCTCTCCCCCATCAAAGAAAGGGCAAAGGAGCAAGCAGCTGTGTGGTGCTGAGTTACCATCTGTGGTTAAACCGTGACAAATTAACCCAATGAGCACTGAAGGAGATGAAGTTTTAATGTGGAAAGGTGGAACTCAACTGCATTTGGACACTTCATGATGTTTAGAGAGTCTCACAATAACATTGCAGGAACACATAATAATAGTCAATTAATTAGATCTGAGGAACAAATGGCACTGCACAGGAACAGCATTGCCAAGGTGGACTTTCCCAGAACATGATGAAAAAATCCTCTGCACTCGTAACTTTGGCTCTATGTGTATAAACACAGGGGCTCTTCTTCTGAGCACTGACCGTTCATTTCTTTATTTAGAAGTGTAGGCTTTCATGGAAGACACGAGGAGACCAATGCTAAGGCATCCATGGGTTTGTGTCCCTGAGCACAGTGCCTGAGGTATCCTGTATAGGAGCTACAGATGCTAGAGGGTCAGGCAGGTGTCCCGAGGCTTTGCCCCAATTCCCACCTTTGGCTCTATGGAAGGATTGCTGCAGTGCATTAATGTCATTAATTCAACATAGCACTGCCTGTCAGGACAATGTTATCTGTCTTGGAAAGGCTACAAACACAATGACAATGTTCTTTTGTCACCTCGTCTTTTCTTTTAGATGTCAGCAGCCCAAGGACTTCCCTAAGCAGATATTCCAGGTCACTTTTGAAATCACTGCTTTTAGCTGTCCTCTCCATAGTGGATGGACAGTGACTTACTGCTTCACCTTCAATATCTAGTTTTCTATGGTCACCTGTAGTGTCTCCAGGGAATCCATCACCAGTGACTTCTCTGCTTTGTTAGAAAGGTCGAGTAGGATGTTTTAGTCCAGAAGATAATTCTCACCACAGCATGTAAGAAAAAGTTGCCTTCTTGACAGATATATCCCAGAACCAGCTCTCCATCAATGAAAGCCTTGGACACAGCCTCTGGTAAATGTGTGATGAAATCAGGTGGATTTGCTGGGAGAGAAGCTCAGAGTGAGCTATTCCTCTTCCCGCTCTCCCCCCTGAAAAGAAGAAATTTTTGTTAAAATACAAATGGAGATTTTGCAGGGAGCAAGAAGCATTATGCTGGAAGAGCCAGGGTAGTTTCTTCTGGAAAGAAGCAGCGTCAACCTCTCAGCAAGGGCAGAAGGAAGAATTCCAACAACCATGCATGCACAAACAACCTCCAAAATGTGCCTTCATCGGCCTAGGACCCATTTGTAGAGGAAACAGGGACTCCCTGTGTTGTCCTTTTTTCCTGTTGGAGGTTAGGATTTTTCCCTTTTTTTTCTTTCTCTCAGGGAATTTTTCTCTCATTTCTTGCCTAAGAGATAAGAACGATGATACCTAAGAGAAAAAAGACATGGGTGGGAGGGGGAAAGGGGTGCAATTTGCTGCAATCTCTTAGCTGGGGAGCTTTCTCTGGGGAAGTGAAGAGATATGATGTGACTTGCCTGGGGGTCAGGGGCTGGGCTCAGGGCTCTCTGGTTCTCACTCAGGGATTGGAGGAGAGATGGTTGTGGATTGGAGGAGAGATGGTTGTGGTCTTGGTGCCAGGCTGATGCTGGGGAGAGAATTCGCTACCACCAGGGAGTTCTGTCCTTCACTGCTTCTCCTTACCGTGGGTGAGCCTTTGCTTGCAAGAGCAATCATTGAACTGGGACCTCTTCTACACATGACCTCACTGGGCAGGACCCTCACCATCTGCTCTGGTGCTTCAGGGAAACCTGGGACTCTGACCCTCTCCCCAGCTCTGGAGGGAGAGTCTCCCAGCTGCTTGCGGGAGCTGCTTTTGGAAGCTCAGCTGTTGCTGCCTATTGCTGCTGTTTTCTGCTGTTTTTTTGGCCATTTTGCTACACTTTAACTCCACACCCCATGCCTGCCCAGACACCCAGCGGCTCCTGCCAGAGCTCTGGAGATTTTGCTACCATTTGCTACCCCGGGTGTGCTCACCTCTGCTGTTCCAGCTTGGTGCACTGAGGTTCCTGCTACAGTCCATTTTGTCACCCGTATTGGCACTGAGACCAGCTGCTTCCCCCGTGAGTTTTGCAAAAGGAGCCACCTCCCCTCTTTGCTATCGCCTGAGCCGCCATTACCCAGTGGAGAGGCAGCTGATCTCGCACCATAGCGCCCCCTGCAGCCGCGGGGGAATCATTGCACCTGTGCTGCCCTGCCGGGAGCTAACAGCACCCCTGCCGGCTGTGAGTGTAACTGCACTAACAGGGAAGGTGCCTGACAGCCAAGGGAAGGCTGGTACTGGGTTTCTGGAGACCTTTTCTGTTTGTTATTGCTGTTGTTCTTGTTCTTTGTTGGTCTTGTTATACATATATAGATACACTAGTAAATAACTGTTATTCCTTTTGCTTTATCTTTGCTGGAAAGCCCTGTAATTTCAAAGTCATGACACTTTGGAGGGTAGGAGGGTCATATTTGTCATCCCAGGAAGTTCCCACCTTCCTCGGCAGACACCTGTCTTTCGAACCAACACACCTCTGAAGCAGAACTCCAGAAGAGGTGTTCAGTATCACCTGGTGGAACACAGCCTAAACATTCTATCCAACATCTCACTGACAGTATTGGAGCACCTCCTGTAAGATTTGGGAGGGCCTGCAACAGGACATTGATAGCAAAGAGAAAGGCAGAACTCAACTTTTAAAGCATAGAAATATGAGCGTGTGTGGCTAATGGGAGATTGAGCACAGGTGTGTCTCTGTGGTCACTGAAATGAAAAGGGGCTTTTTAACGACCTGGGGGATCTCAGTAAGGAGCAGGGGGAGGTCTCACAGCTCTGGGAAAATTTGCCAGCCAGGGCAGGGCATGTGAGAGGCATTTGTGTGTGCCCAGGCTTGTTGCAGGAGTTGGACAGACTGGGAGCATCACATCAGTACATTCCACAGCTTTCCTGCAGGACTCAAGCAATAAGGAAGAGAAAACAATTTGACACACTCAAGGCAACAGCAGATGAAGATGCCCATTTTTGCAATGAGAAATAGCAGTACTGCTGTTAAAACCAATGATTAAAAATGAGAAACATACCTCTGTCCTTGGGAACAACAACACTACAAACAAAAGGAAATTATGTTCTTTGCTTTTTTTGTATTAGAACTGCATCTGAGGATTAGGCAAATGCTCCACAATTCCAGGTTACCATTAATCATAACCATTAATTTAATCAAAATGATTAAAGTAAGATAAAAATCAAATTAAATGTCAACTTTCGTCAACTATAACCCAGTTTTCCCCATTTTGAAACTCAGTGAAAGACACATACAAATAAATCAAAACTCCAAACAATTGCCAACTCAGTGGTCAAATGATCAGTTCATAAAAATAAAGAAACATAAGGGGGGAAATGCTGATTTAATTGGGACAAAACTCATGCGGCCCTTATAAAAACGGAACTCAGAAAAGAAATATTAAAATTAAATAGCTGAGTAAATTAGCATCTTTAGGACATTAAAGAAAACAGAGTCAATTAAAGCACCATCAGCTGAACCGAAATATCTTCTGAACAATTTCTAAACATGGGCACACTTTTTCTTTGGCATGCAAATAGGCTTGGAGGACAGATGTGCATTAAGGTGAAGAAAGGCTTAGAAAATACAGAATGAAACTAATTGAAAATTATTAAGCCTGGGTAACTTCTACCCAGATACCAATCGAGGCAACTTTTAAGTGAGATTAATACTAACTGCTCAATCTGCCAAAAAAACCCAAGGATGATAATGTTATTTCCAGCGTAGAGAGTACTCTGGAACAGTATTAAATGTTCAGAAGTAGAACAATGCTGAGGAAGAGGAACACAAAAGGCAGCACTTCAAAGCCATGAAAGAGGAGACATCTCTTGGCTCTGAAAAAATCCCCAGATGTTTTTGTAGAGCTGTCTAGCACAGTGCGGGCTATGTACCACAGTGATTGAAAACAACTGAATCACCATACAAAAACTACCTCCCTCACTTCTCTTGAGGTGGGAAACATGGTGCTCTACCTCATTTGTTTTTCCTCAGACAAGTGTGTGCACATATACAAATTTGATTCCCAGAATGACTCAAACAGCAGAAAAACCCTCCTATTTTTCCAAGACTAA
This sequence comes from Lichenostomus cassidix, assembly GCF_008360975.1. Classification (NCBI taxonomy): domain Eukaryota; kingdom Metazoa; phylum Chordata; class Aves; order Passeriformes; family Meliphagidae; genus Lichenostomus; species Lichenostomus cassidix. The sequence goes on from NC_139507.1 coordinate 2,184,724, forward strand.
TTTCTTCAGTATTCAACCTCATATCTTGCCTCTTGCAAACAGGTCATTTTACACATTTGATTGCCAGGTCCAGCTGAACAATTTGGTAGGAACCTTCTGTATTTAGATGTTTGCATTTTAGCTCAGCATTATGTTCTTCTCTTTGTCTCAGAGCACAGACGAAGATCTTGGTAAGAACAAGGATCCTTTTTAACTTCAGATCCAACAATGGCCAGAAGCAGATGCATGAAGAACAAGACTTGGAGATCAAAAAGGGCACTTCCTGCAAGGAATCTCTCAGATATAGACATCAGAACAGGGACTGAATCACTTACGGTTGCTTTGTGCTTACCTGTTATGAGTTTGTTCAGGAGCTCTTTGTTCATCATTTTGGCCTTCTGACACAATGCCTAACTTACTGTTTTTTTCAAGAGGAATCATTCTTGATGTTGAAGGAGCTAATCTCTGAAAATGAGCAGCTCTCCTAGACCCCTCCTGTCACTGCTGAACCGCTAGCAGAGTGAAGGAAACCGAGCCGAGTCGAATATGAGGAATTTCTTATTTAATAATTAATTTCTAAAACTTATATAGACTTTCAAAGATCATCTGGACTGGGCCAGTTCAAAACCTCTCCCTAGGCTGATTGGCCAGGCTTGAACCGCCTATGTTTCCAGAGACCGTTTCAATAACATCCAAACTTTATCTTTGTTTATAAAACACAGGAAGAAGAAGAGAAAAATTCCCATGGGAAAGAATCTGTGCTTGCCACACCCTCCTCTGTCCAGGACCATAACCCATGGGATTCCTCCAAGCAGATCCCTGAACAGCCCAAATTCTGCTCTCCTGAAGCCCAGGGCTCCAGTTCTGTTTTTTGCACTGCTCTCTTCTCCCTGGATCCTGAGCTCAAAATGTGCATAGTCACTGCAGCCAAGGCTGCCCCAACCACCTCACATCCACCACCAGTTCTTCCTCACTGGCAAGTAGAGGTCCAGTTCAGCAGCCACTTGTGTCAGTAAGTTTGCCTCAGTACACTCCAGAAGAGTCCTTGATTGGGTATGCTCAGCTGTGCTGTCCTACCAACAGACACTTGACAAGCTTCAAGCACCCCATGAGGACTGGAGCCAAGGGATGTCCCATTTGTCCCAAGACGTCCTTGCCTATTTCTTCCCCATCAGGTGATGTGTAGTAGCCACCCACCACAGAGTCCCCATTGCTGCTGTGGCATCTAATCCTGACCCATCTGCTGTCAGCTGGCTCATTGCACATCCCAAAGCACAAATTCCAGCTCTTCCCTCAGAGAAAAGGCAACACCCACTCCTTGCCTTCCCAGTCTGTCTGCCATGAAGCCTGGCTTCAGTCACTACAACACTCCTGGAAGCTCTCCCACCACACCTCCATGATCCCACAGCTCTGCATCCAGCCTGCAGAGACAGAATTCAAAGGCTGAGAGAGCTGGGGGTGTTCAGCCTGGAGAGGAGACTCCTAGGAGACCTTAGAGCCCCTTCCAGCACCTGAGGGGCTCCAAGAGAGCTGGAGAGGGACTTTGGCAAAGGGCCTGGAGTGACAGGACTTAGAGGAATGGCTTCCCACTGCCAGAGAGCAGGGTTAGATGGGATATTGGGAAGGATTTCTTCGCTGTGGGGCTGGTGATGCCCTGGCACAGATTGCCCAGAGCAGCTGTGGCTGTCCCATCCCTGGAAGTGTCAAAGTCCAGGCTGGACTGTGCTTGGAGCAACCTGGGATGGTGGAAGGGGTCTCTGCCCATGGCAGAGGGATTGGAAATAGATGCTCTTTATGGACCCTTCCACCCAACCCAATCCAGGATCCTCACTTGCAGAGGAGCCTAGGCCATGTGCCTTAACCTGCCCTCCACCACGCATTTCCCTTCCTGAGTCACATGAGCTGTCCCACCATTTCTCTCTGCTGTCTATCAGGTCCTAGCCCTGCACCAACTGGTGCAGCCCCAATGTCTTGTATTTGTTCCCCATTCTCCATGTGTTTCTACACAGGCACTGTTGAGGCACCCAGCCATGGTCACTTCCCAAAGCCCAGAGGATTGTCTTTACCCTCACACATACTCCTTGTGTATGTCCACACTCTTCAAGTGTACCCCTTTCAGCCCTTTGGGTTTTTCAATATTATGAAACCTGTCCTGTTCATATAATTCCTCAGGTTTTGTACCAACATTTGCCATTGCTTTCTCATTGGATTAGAGTTCCCACTTCTGCTTGTAACCCATTCCTCCAACCACTCCCGGAGCCATCCTGCTGCTTCCCAGGTCTCCTATTGCCCTATCATTAGAACCACATGGAAGAGAAGTAGGGGTAATGGACTGCAGGGGCAATAAATTTTGCACATCTTTTGAAAGCATCCCTAGTTCAAGTCCATGACAAGGAGATGGCTGATCCAGCCACACAGAGCCTTCCTTTGCTATCACTCACCACTTTTTCTGGTGCTCCTCTGTGGCTCAGGGCTGATGGGCTTGGACACCTCATCTGACAGAGCTCCCAGCTCCTCATTTGTGAGGACAGCTCTTAGTCTACCCTGTAGCTACAAATCTCCATGTGAAGCAAGAGCCTTCACCTTGGTGCCAGAAGCTCCCAGGCTTTGTCATCGTGGGAACCTCCATTTCCCATCCTGATGGGCACAGCCTCAACAAGTCCCACCTTTGCTAGAAAAGGCAGGGATGGGCTCCTGAAGCTGCAGAGTCTCAGAGGTCGAGCTCAGATCTTGCCATCAAGGTCCAGATAGGGTTCATGATGCAGAACTTGACTATCATGAAGGATTTGGTCAATGTGCAACACCTCCTTTACTCTTTGATCATCACTCCCAAGGTTTCAGTGCCTCTACATAACAAAGAACAATCATTTTCCCTACTTTCTCCTCTTACCTAAAACAGCAGAAAGACTTTCTAAGGTACTAAATGACCCTCAGACACCAATTCTAAGAGCCCAGATGGTACTTCATCCTTCAGTGCTTCAGAGCACTGAAAAAAAAGGGGAAAAGTGGACAGCTTCCTGCAAGTCAGAAGAATTTACAGAATTGCTTTGAAGCAACATGAAAAGTACTGATTATTTACCTGCTTTCTATCCACCTTAACTCCATCGGACTTTTCAGAGGTGTCATGTAATCACCAAGTTCTCATTTACAATTCAACCTTTATGATATTATTTAAGATCCTTCCTTGAAAGCCATATAGAGTTTCTTCATGTGGTATGTTGGGTGTTAAACCACACAATAAGTGGAGTAAGTCATGTGACTGCCTGCATAATCCAAAATTCTGTGTAGAGGAACAGAGACAGTTTTTGCTATGAAATACCTCACAGTGGTTTGGGTTGGGACAGCACAATGACATAAACAGCATGGGGACCTGTACAAAAACACAAAGAGGGGAAAAAAGGTGTGATATTTTGGGAAAGAAAGGAGATGGGTGACTGTAATGATCAAATAGAACATTCTTTCTGTATTTCCTTTTACCCCGGAAACATTAAACAGTTCATGGGGATTCTAACAGATGGAAGAAAGGGAGAATTTGAAACTTCTGTACTCAATCAAGCTAACTGAAATCATTGAACTATTCATTTTTTTATTTCCTTTTCCAGTTTTGAAAGAAAATTTATCTCTGCATCTTCTCATGGACTTTCACCTATGGATAATTAGGACAAATGTCTGGCTTTCCATCCCCTGTTTTTACAGCATTTTTGAACACCAGGAGGAAAGAGTGATTTCTTGGAATGAGTCTTAGCAGTGTGAGGACAGCAACTGGACCTGGGACAACTCTCACAGTTTTGCCAAGTAAGTGCAATTTCCTTATTTCTAAATCTTCATTTAAAATTAAGCTGGGGGTGAACAAAGCAGTTTAATGGTTTGTGTTCACTGTAAGAATTTCTAGCTGCAATGATCCCTTGAGTGCCCTCGCTCTCCAGCCAGGCTTTCAAGCCAAATCCTCAGCTTGCATCTGCTCAGGAAGCTTTCCCAGAACAACTGGGCTGACTCTGCACAGCTCCATTATTCCATGATCCCCAAACACCAGCAGGGCACTGCTTAGCATGTTGTAACTTATTCCCAGTTTGGACAGCACTCTGCCCCAATTTGCTGTGAAGTGTCCCATTCTGCAGTGGACTTCCACTGACTCACTTGGGGCAGGAATGCAGAGCTCAGGGAAGAGCTCATAGTGGTGAGGAGTTTTGAGACAGAGCTGTAACTGCCCAGTTTGAGATGTTTTGCCATCAGCCCTAGACTCCCAGTGTCCCCAGGTCAGTAATTCCAGTGCCCTGGAGACAGAGGAGGAAGGAGCTTAAATTGCCTTGGGCTTCAATTCTCACAAATGTCTCACATCCAAGAGCTCCTGGAGTGAAAGACAATTGGCTCCCAAGTTATGTGGGCTCTGAAAAGATCAGTGTGGGGAATAGGAATTACAAGAAGCCTTAGTTATTCCCATCTTTATTTGGAATTCCATGATGTGCAATAAAGGTGGATGTCACCCCAAGCTTTTCTAAGGGAATGTGAAGGTTCGGGTGGCAGAGGAGTTTGCAGTGTTGGTCTCTGTTATCCTACAGATCCAGGTGCATCCCTTAGGAAATGTTGCTGGGCTTTCAGAGGTCTGCATGTCTAATTAAAGCGCTGCAAGAATGTCCCATGTTATTTGATGGGACATGGATCTGTAAAACCTCCTGCTCTCCTTCCAGAAGGCCGTGGGACTCCCTTGGGTGCTGCCTAATATCTGTCCATATCTCTAGGAAATGTTGCATTGGGAATGAATGTGTATTTGGGAAAAATATCTGTGTACTTCCAATTCCACAGGCACAAGGGAATGCAAAGACATAATTCTGAAGAAAGACCTCTTCTTTCCATGCTGTTCAATGATTCTCTTTCTCTAGCTAAAGACAGGATCATTTCAGAGCTGCGCAGAGACTCTAGGATTTTTGGACAGTAAAAGATTTTGAGCCTTAGGAATCACAGTCTCTTTTGAGTCTGCTGAAATTTCTAGAATATGAGCAATGTCACCCTTTCAGTTTTAATTCCTTTGGGAGCTACTAATACGTATTTGAGATGTTTAGAGCACATATATGTTATTATGCAAATCTTTTGAGAATTCCCCCAAATCAAAATGGCATAAAATAACAACCACTAGTGTCACTGTGAGATATTCCAGGCATATTCCCTTGAGGATTCAGTTAAGGACAGAGAAATGTTTTGTTTTGGTTTGGGTAGATTAATTACAATAAAACATCCATTAGGATTACTAAGTTCCATTGCTTTTGCCTCTTCCTGTGACTTTATAAGACTAAAGCAAAGGAGAAGTACCACTTTTTGTCCAAATAAATTGCCAGAACATAAAACACAAATCCTTTCCAGAAGCAAGCAGTGGTAGCAATTCATGGGTATGTTGTCTGTGATGCAAACTAGTGAAATTTAGGTGAGTCTTCTGGGGTCAGATAAAACAGATCTTCTGCACTATGAACTACAGTTGCACTGTGTACATTATTTCTTGCTTAAGATCTTACCCAGGGAGTTGTTGCAGAGAAGCAGCTTGTTTGTATTCTGGCTGTTTGGAAAGCCTGGTGAGGACACCACATGAGAAGCCTTTCAAGGTCTTCTCAGAGAACACAGAATGCACAGGACTGACAAGCTCTGGCAACACCTGGGAAGGAAATGTTTGATTTCTGTTGGGTGTCTGGTTGCTCTAGGTGTGGACAAGTGTGTAGCTCTGCCTGTTTGATCAGCAGAGCTGACCCATGAAGTTCTGGCAGAGCACAATTTGGCTTTCACCTTAGCTCCTCAGCAGAGCCATAGGGCTGATGGGGAAAGGGTGTAAAATCAGAGCCCCTTGATCAAACTTGGATCAGTACCATGATGAACAAAATGTTATTTCTGAGGGATCTCTTGACCCACCTGCAAGGCAGACACCATGCAAAATGAAAAGCCTAATGCACCTCTCTCTACCCAAGAGGCCCATCAGGATGCTGCTGTAAAAGTAGACCCATAAACCTCTGTGGATGTGTCTGACAGCTTTCCATAAGCTGAGCCCTTTCTTGCAAGGAAGGGGTCTGGAGGATTCCTTTCAGTTCCATGTTTTTACTCTAATTCAAATTGTCCGTCTGAGGTAAATCCTGACATTGATTGGGAGATCACCCTTGACTCTCCATGTATGACCTGAGCTAGCGGCAAAGATGGTTTGTTTAAAAAAGAAACCATGGTATCACAATGATTTCTTGGCTGCTACATTACTTTGAGACCAACTGTTTCCTGGTCAGACAGCTCCTGCAAGTTTAAGAGATCTTATTTTATTACTAGTACATCTTATGGTAAGGAATAATGACGTAAAAGAAAGTAAATGAGAATGCTACTAATTAGTCACAGCTGGAGTATATGCAAATTTTTGGTCACTCAGCACTCAGCAGTAAAATCAGTCATGTCCAAACCATGCTTTTTTTTACACACATTCCAAAAACGTCTGTCCCAGAGGTCACTGTGGAGAAATCAACTAAACCGGCAGATGGTATTGGGACAACAACACCCTTGCCAAGGACTTTCAGTACAAAGAACATCAGCTTTGAGTTGGAGTTTGTACATGAACAGAACACATCCGTTTTGCCGACAGTGGTGACCTGCACGGACGAGTTCCACAGCAGCGCTGTTACAATAGTGCCAGGTACAGTTTGGTGACACATGTGCAACAACATATTTCTAGGGACAGTGTCCTGTGGGGCTTGGTGTTCTCCTGCTTGTCAGCATTGCCCTGGGCAGCCAGCAGAAATGAGAAAGACATTTGGTACTTTAGCAGGGACAGTTGAAAGATGTTTCAAAACATCTAAACAAAATGATCTCAACTGTTTAATAAATTTGAGAGGAAAAGGGAAGACACAATCTATTTGTTCAAAATGTGAATTTCCTTATGATTCAATATTTCACCCTCTAGCAGCAAATCTCCTGCACCACCACCTGAAACAGTCTTTTTTAAACCAACAAAAAGTTAAAGGTGGGGTGTTCAGGGTTTGTTTTGCTAAATCACTTTCTGTATTTTGTGGGATTGTTTTTGTAGTCCTGAAGGTCATTCAAATAGTAAAACCAAAACAATGCAGGAATTCTTTCTTTGTTTCCTGCAAGTGCATAGAGAAATTGGCTCTTCAAATGAACGTTGGAATTAATGACTGATCACATGAGCCCCAGTCTGTACTTTCCTCAAGTTCCTGGATCATGATATCTCCCATCTTTTGTGGTCCCTGATCAGATGCTGAAGGGGAGAAAGTGAACATGCTGTCTGTGGCTGTGCTGGGTTTGAGAGTCCTGCTGGCAAAGAGCATCGCCTTCAATACACTCATGAGTATCAAGTTATTTCTCCTCTGAGGTAAGAGAGCACACAGCTTGGTTTGTAGAAAGACTGGAAGCTCATGCCAGGAGTGACTGCCTGTCCCTGTGTACATCCCTAGCCCCACAAGGAACGATGCCCATTCATCTGCTCCTGATGCCATTAAACAGCTCTTGCAGCTTTCTGGGGGAAAAGGCAACAACAATGACCAAACAAAGAAATCCAAAATCAAACACAAGAAAACCAATTCCCCCCCAAAAAAGCAATAAGACAAGGCCACCCTCCCTCCCAAAGGACAAAGGAAAGAGCACTTTTCTGTATCCAATGCTCAGTTCTTGGTGGCTGGTTTCCAGATTTTGTTTGCCAGGACAACTCAGGTGTTACCTGAACAGCCTAAGAAATATCTCATTGATATTTCAAGTGGCAGAGCACAAAGCCTGGAGAAAAATCCAGACAAACGAGTATTCAAGGGCAAGGATCCCAAAATACAAACACATGGGAGTAAAGAGTGGAAGGGGAGGATTTTTAAATTAAAGTCTCCAAAGAGGCACTAAAGATAGTCCAGCCTAACTTCTGTGAGTGTATCTGTCTTGAACTGACAGCTATCAAACACCAATTCTTAGGTCCAGTTTCAGTAAATATTGTTTAAAGCCCACTTTGCTTTTCCAGAACTGTGGAATGAAGACAAGAGGAACCCAAAGAAGAGCAGGAAAGAATGTGAACCAGCAGCACAAGGGGATTGAACAAGCAGTGGCAGAACTGCTGGCAGTGACCACCCAGGACACAGAGCAGCACCTTCCCCTGAAGACATTGAATGCTGTTCACTCCTGCCTGGCCAGCTGATTTACAGTGAAGAGTTTTAAGTGCTTTTGCTATTGTCTTCCCTTTGTGAATGGAGCAGAGTGGGTTTATCCTCATCCCCCTGCTAAATAGATCTCCCCACTCTTCTGCATTTGCATAGAAATGTCCAGCCTGCTTCAAGAGCTTTAAAAACTCCAATGCTCACTATGAATATATTCCCTTTTAAAAGCAACATTCACAGGCATGTTGTGTCACTGCCTGTACAACTGGAGTATTACTGCTGAGGGAATTCAAGCCCAGTAGCTGCCATTTGTAGCTTTGGACTTTGGATAGTTTTAATAACAAGAGGTTTGTATTGTACATGAGAACACCTGTGTAGGATCTGAAGTGATTCAATTCAATCAGATAATGTTCTTTATTAATCCTACATTTCTTCTACCAAATGTATCTCACGTGCATTTTAGGTTCCTACAGTAGTGATGAAAATAAAGTCCTACTAGGCCAAAATGCTGTGGTTTTTCTGTGCTTTTTCTTCTGAAATTGGGATGGAGGTTTGTCTTAGCTTACATGGAAGGTGTAACTAAAAGTCTGTATTCTATTACCATCTTCATAAGCTGTCAAAACCAGGTAGGGCAGTGGCCCTCAGTGTGACTCAGCCCCTATAACACCATTTGGTTGGCCATCTCCTCTGATGGGCCATCAAAGTCCCTGGGAATGACTCATAAGATTATATGAACCCATTGTGAGATGCCCTGCCTAGAGGGGAGGAATTGAACATTCCCACCTGCATATAAACTGAGACTCGGGAATACTGGGTTACAACTCCCACTGGATTCCCAGAGCAGAAGAGCTCAGGAGTCACCACTGGACCTCCAGAGACCGAGCAGACCTTTCTGAGAATCACCATTTCAACAAGACCACATCCATCACTCCAAGGGGACTGCAGTCAACATTTAACTGGACTGCTACCACCACCCTGACTAACAGGGTAGCAGGTCGTATTCTGCCTTTGTCAGTTAAAACCATTGTTGCTGTATTATTGGCTTGTTATAAATACTAGTGAAGAATTGTATTCTCTTCCTCATATCTTTGCCTGAAAGCCCCTTGATTCCAAAGCTATAATAATTTGGAGGGAAGGTGGGGGTTATATTCTCTCTTCTAAGGGAGGCTCCTGCCTCCCTTGGCAGACATTTCTCTTTCAAACCAAGACAAGGTTGCTGAAATCCAATTGTCCTAAAGGCAACTAGAATTGCAAACTCAGCTTTGATAACATAGATTTGCTGTTGGCTGAATTTGTCTTTTCCAGACTTTTATGCAGGGAATTGTCTCTCTGGCACATTCAAGAGCTTCAGTGAGGAGAGACCTTGCTAAGGCAGGAGGAAGGAAAATGCTCAGATCAGCAGGGAAGAAACCCTGCTGCTGGTTTGCACTCAATAATGTGAGGAAGAGGCCACCAGAAAATAATGTCGGGTGGTTTGATGCAGTGATAGTTCCCATAGCAACTTGGTTCTTACCTCAGAGAGCCCAGCACACACCTTCCCCAGCTGATCTTCTCTCACCAGCAGCAGGCAGGATGCTGTGGTCACCATTTCTGACTCAGTTACACCAGGCAACATCAACCCTCCCCTGCATTAGAAAAACAATTTAGCCACATCCTGAAGGGGAAATGAGGCTTTTCTCACCCTGCCTGAGTCCCTGCTGCCTTCAAGAGAGCCTCTGCAGAGGACATAGCAAGCTCTGCTGCATTCAGCTTGGTCAGGTCAGACCCTCAGGCCTTGCAGACCCCCAGAGAAGACCCTCACTCTGTTGGAAATGATACCAAGTTTAGAATTGTTTCTATAACTTTAGTCAGGGGTTTTATTCACCTTTGTCCCGAGGGAAGGGAATTGAAATTTCCTTTCAGGGGACTCGAGGCCTGATGAGCTTAGCATCTCAGCAAACTGGGAGTAGCACAGAAGATACACAATAGATAAGACCATCAGTGACCATTAACAAACATCAGCTCCAAACATCACCCTTGGCATGGTACAGAGACACCTGCCCTGGGAAAAGAGAGATAAGAGAACCAAGAATGGGAACCTAATTAACATCAGAGGCAAAGGGATTAATAACCAAGAGGAAACCAAATAGTAAACAACTGTTGTCATAAATGAGAGTGAAAAGGAGAGTAGGGGAAAATGCACCTACACGACTGTATAACTTGGGACCAGTGAACATTGAAACAATTAATTTCTTTCTGGGTTTTTACTGTATAAGTATATGAAAAATCAATTAAAAATTGTGGAATGGTAGGATTTTCTCTGCACAACCCGGGCAATGTGTGGATGAAAGGATTTCTGTTGAACATCCTGGCCAGAACAACATCCTGGCCAGAATAAAGTAATTCCTTGATTCTCTGACACTAAAAATGGTGATAGAGAGTCTTGGTTTTCCCCACAGTTTTGGTTACAAGGCCACTCACAATGTGAACTTCAAAAAACATCTTAAGTCATTTTAGGAAGATTTTCACCTCCAGCAGATGTTATTTAATTTTACTTTCCCTAGGTGAGTCTCACACACAGAATGAGGTATCTACCATCTGTCCTGCTGAGCAACTCCATACAGTGAGAGCTCTCTCCTGTGGCAGAGAACATTCAAAGCATCCTGAAAGAATAAACCTCTTTCCAAGAGGTTACAGGCAAAAGCATTGTGAAGAATAGGGAAATCTGAATAGCAGGAAGAATATTTTGCATTTTCCCCACGTTTTTATTTCTAGCTGGGGAGAGAAGTGCTTATGCTTCCAGTCTACACCTTTCTTGCTTCTGCAGAAATGTATGGCAATGACCCAAGCAAGGCCCAAGCAAATCTGAAAGGTTTCAGTGCCCAACACACAAAGGATGGGGAAGCTGCACAGCCAGAAAGACTCTGGCAGCACCAGGCAGGACTCCCAGTCTCATCCCTTCAGGGGATTGGCTTTCCCAGAGCCAGTAGGAATGGGACAGAAGGAGAAGTTCAGGACAGTACCAACATCTCTGCATTTCCTGACCCCTTTGCAGCTCAGCCCCTGAACTCCCACATATCACAGCCTCAGCCTTGGACATGCAGAAAACCTCGGGGTTTTTCCCATGTGGTGCCCCACAGTGTTCTAGGGCCAGAATTCCTCACCCTCAGGCCCTTGGCTGCTCCTGGACACAGCACAACAACCTGACCTGGGGTTAATTTAGAGATTTCCTGCCAAAGCATCAGATTATTCTTTTCCATTTCAAATTTATAGCTGAGAGGGTAAACCAGACTTTGTTTCACTCTCTGGTAACAATAACTTTTTGAAAAAATGATAAATGTATTATTTTCTTGGTTTTAATTTAAACAGTATCAAACTAAACAAGAATGGGCAATATTGAATTGTTATTTAATATTAAATTAAATTAAATTTTTGTACTGCTGAATCCTTCTGCTGTCTTCTACAGCATTAAAAATACAATGTAATAATCATATTCCTGCATCTGCTGGGGATAGTCTGACCTGCCTCTTTTGTTTCCCCAAATACTAAAAAGTTCCTGATAAAATTAGATCTACTGATGTAAACTGAACTTCTTTCTCTGTTCTCTCCTGCTGCCTTCTGGTCAAAGTGTTTATTGTTCTCACAACATTTGCAATTTCGTTAAATTCAGCAAATAGCTCAAACAGGAGAAAAAACACCCAGAAAACCAACCAACCAAAGGAACCACCCAAACCCCATGAGAAGTGTTGTGTCTGCACATGCCACCAATTAATCTTCTTTGCTCTTCATTTGTATTCATGTCTTGCCAGCAGTTGCAGTTGGAAACTCTTGCTAAGTGATGCAGAGGTTTTAGAGAGTCCAGGACCAGTAAGGTGAAAGTGTTCAATAAATGAAGCAAGATTCAGAGAAGCTTCTTTTGAAGCTCCATAAAGCAGGGTTACAGCTGGAAGTGATTTGTAACAGCAGAAATGGAGTGGAATACAAGAAGCACTTGCAGCATTGCTTTCAAAATTCCTTACTAATTCTAAAGGAGTTTGAAACTCTAAGTTATTCACGAAATTTGACCAAGCAAAGTGCAGTAGGAAAATTTCCCTAAATATGTGTGAAACCACACATATATGCAGTGAATAACTGAAATGGACATATCCATCACAGAAACTCATTAGGAGTGTGCTTAATTACCTGACTGCAAGGGCAACTTCTCTTTCTCTCTCTCTCTCCCCATTCCATTTCAGTCAGCAGATATGGTCTGAACTGAAGTATTGGAGAAGCTGATCTTCCCCTGCAAAACCATTCAGGACTGGGGAGTGCAGTGCTTCTGGGAATGTCTGTCTTTCCAAAGCACAGCTTTGAAAATATATGTCAACTCTACCATTTCTGTAGGGAGGCCCTTAGTTTATTCCTGACTATGCCAAAGCCTCCCACATTACGAGCACTTCACGTTTTGTGAGGTGTAAAAAGTATTGAAACATAACCTGCAAGGAGACAGACTAGAGACCACCCAGCCTTCTAGATTTTGTGGGGATCTCTAACAGGCATTTTGCACATACAATTTTATTTTGATGACCAATACAGTCTCAAACCATGGGGTTTCACCTGCTTGCACAAACTACTAGATCTTCCTTGGGACAATACCTTCCTCTCACACGTGGCAGGAGTCACCTCCAGAGGCTGAGAGTTTCTGTCCTCTTCCCAATCCCCTTGTCAATGCCCACAGCCCCACCAACTATCAACACGAGGAGCACAGATGGAACATACGCAAAGTTAGGTACCACAGGAAGAGGGCAGCAAGAGCTTCAAGTTGTGCTCCTCCTGCCCACAGCTCTCCCCTCTCTGTTGTCACAGACAGAGGGAGGGCCTAGGAGGGACTGGGCCTGAGTGCAGTGACAGAGGCGCAGGCAGGGAAGGTGTGGGCAGAGCTGTTGTGCAGGCAGACAGAAGGTGCAGAGAGGTGAGCCAGAGCAGGCCTGGCCATGTGGAGTGCCCTGTGCACTGTGGGCTTCTTGCCCATTGTAGGTAAGTGAAGGGAAGGGCTGATGCCCCCAGGAGCTGAGCGTGGCCCTGTGCTCTGCTCGGCTCTGGGCAGCTGTGCTGAGCGCTTGCAGCCAGACCTGTTCCTGGCTCCAGCTGCCCAGCCATGCCTGTGGAGCCCGGGGAGAACAGCCCTGCTCCTCTTCTAGCTGGCAGCTCGGCACCTCCATCCATCCATCCATCCACGCTGCCTCCTCTGCAGCCTGGGCACTCGCAGGGCACCTCCCTGCTGCACTCAGACCTTGGGGCACAGCGCTCTGCCCTGGCACTGCACACTCTGCTGCTGGGCACTGCGGCCCCTCTGGCAAAGACCAGCTGGAGGATGGCAGCACAGGGCCCAAGCCTCAGCTGCCCGTCACAGCTTTTGTCTTTCCTGTGCTCATGTACAGCAGTTTCAGGGACAGGAGAGTGGCTTCCTCACCATCCTGTCTGGGCAAAGACAAAGGGATTTTTCACCCCATGGTGCAAATCCTTCTTGCTTCTTTGGGGAAAATCAGAAACAGCTTCCTGTCTGAGAGGGAAAAGGAGGGAGGGAAATCATAGTTGCTATGAACTCTGTCAGTCTGTGTCAGCTGGGTTCAAAGAGGATGATTTTGTCCTCCCACTGGTCCTGTGCCATTCCAAATCCTCATCAGCATTGCTCTGACCTTTGCTGAATCTTGAAGTGATCATGGCTTCTTCTTGCTATCTGCAGCTATGTCACTCGCCGGTGCAGTGACCTTGGAGCAGAACCCCAGGGAACTGACCGCGCGAGAGGGAGAACGAGTCACCTTCCAGTGCAGCATGACTGGAGGTAATATGAGGGACTACTCCATGTCGTGGTACCGTCTGGGCCGAAGTGGCATTCAGGAATGGATTTACAAGAATGATGCCTATGGAAGCGGTTTCCAAAATCGCTTTAAGATAAAAGACGAGAGCCGCAGGAACAGATTTCCACTGCAGATCCTGCTGGTAAAGCAAGAGGACGCAGCCACGTATTACTGTCAAGCAGAATCACCCTGGAACAGCTCTGCAGCAGAGTGGACTAAAAACCACATGATGGGGAAGACAGATCTCTCAGCATTTCTTTCTAGCAGCTGCACCCCAGGGCTCTAGTCAGGCAGTTGCAGGTGCAGGAAACATCTCTCTGGCTTGGTGGCACTAGAAGGCAGTGGAGGGAAATGTGGTAGAAGGGCTGCTACCACTTGTGGTGCAGGAAGATCACTTCTGGGAACATCAGAGGTTGTTTGGGCAAGTGCTTGTTCAGTGCAAGTTTCCTGGGCCCCTCTCCAGCATATGCCTCATTTTCCCTCTGTGCCTTGACTGCAGAGCCATGGGATGATGGAGATGTGTTGCTGTAGCTTCCATGGTGCTGTGGTGGATGGAGCCAGGCTGTTTAGGAGAGACAGATCAGCAGGGATGGCATTGCTCTGGGTGGCTGCTACAGAGCACCTGATCAGGAAGAAGGAGTTTAGAAGGTGTGGTGAGTTGACTTTGGTTGTCCTCTAGGAGGTCAGCAAGCTGCTGTCTCAGAGCTCCTCCTCTACTGGACAGGTGGAAAATATGCAATGAAGACTTGTGGGTTGAGATAAGGACAGGGAAATGTCCCAGCAGTGCCACCATGGGAAAACACATGGTCTTGGGGAAATGAATTGAAGTCATTGCCAATAAAATCAATGTAGGTTAGTGAGGAATGAGAACAAATTACAAAGCATGTCCTCCACCTGATCCCTGCACAGGGACGGGGAATGTGGCTTGTATTCCATTAAAAACATGTTTTCACTGCCATTTCTTCCTTCTCATTCTCTTCCCCTTCTTCAGTATGCAATCCAACCCATGGAAAACATTTCGCCAGGAACTTCTCCAATGCAGGTTCTTCCCTCTGGCTGCAGTTCCTCACAGCCCTTCAGGAACACACTGCAGCACTGTGGCTCCTCTGTGGGACAAAGGTTCTGGCAGAAAATCTCTTCTGGCCTGGGCTACTCACTCCATGGGACCTCATCTCCTGTCAAGAGCCTGCTCCAAATGTGCTCTCCATGGAATCGCAGATTTTTTCAGGCCATATCAACTCACTGCTGTGTGGGGTCCTGCACTGTCTGCAGGGTCAATATTTGCTCCACCACCAATCCCCACCAGCTGAGAGGGACAAACCATGGTTTTCACCTTGAGCAGCTGTGGAATGTCTGCTCCGGGCTCTGCAGCACCTCCAGCCCCTCTTTCCTAAATCCTCCTCCTTGCTAATTGCAATTCTGATGCTTAGAAGGATGAGTCCTGCCTGAGACTATTAGTTTTTACCTCAGGGCTCATTGGTCTGAAGATCCAAACTATGCCAGCACTTCCCAGCTCAGAATACCCTGAGGCAAAGACAAAACATGGAGGGGCAAAGACAAAACATGGAAGGGCAACTCTGTTCAGCTCTTCTGTGGGTTCCATGGAGCCTTGGATGTGGCCAGGCATGAGGTCAGCCCAGGAGGGGAGAGGGACAGGCAGGGGAAAGGCCAGAAACTGGAAAAGGGACAGGAGAAATGTGGGGAGTTCAGTTAATTCTCTTCATAGGTGATACAACAGGACTATGTTTTGAATCTGTGCTGGAAAGAGTGTTGGTAATTCAGGGATGTTTGAGAGTGTTTACAGAGCTTACATGGAGTCAAGGCCTATTCTGCTCCTCATTCCACCCACCAGTGAGTAGCTGAGAGTGCACAAAATTTAGGAGGGAACACAGCTGGTTCAGCTGACCCCAGCTGGCCAAAGGGGTATTCCAGGTCACAGGACATTATGCTCAGTATATAAAGATGGGGAAGAGGAAGGAAAGAGGACATATTGAGTGATGACATTTGTATTTCCATGTAAGCACTCTGTGTGATGGAGCTCTGCTTGTCTGGAGTAGGCTGGACACTTGCCTAACAATTGGAAGTAGTGAATGAATTCCTTGCTTTGCTTTGCTTGCACATGCAATGTTTGCTTTATTAATTAAATTGTCGACTTATTTATTAAACTTATGAATTTTCTCACTTTTACCCTTCCAGTTCTCTCCCCCATCAAAGAAAGGGCAAAGGAGCAAGCAGCTGTGTGGTGCTGAGTTACCATCTGTGGTTAAACCATGACAAATAAACCCAATGAACACTGAAGGAGATGAAGTTTTAATGTGGAAAGGTGGAACTCAACTGCATTTGGATACTTCATGATGTTTAGAGAGTCTCACAATAACATTGCAGGAACACATAACAATAGTCAATTAATTAGATCTGAGGAACAAATGGCACTGCACAGGAACAGCATTGCCAAAGTGGACTTTCCCAGAACATGATGAAAAACTCCTTCTCTGCACTTGTAACTTTGGCTCCATGTGTATAAACACAGGGGCTCTTCTTCTGAGCACTGACCGTTCATTTCTTTATTTAGAAGTGTAGGCTTTCATGGAAGACATGAGGAGACCAATGCAAATGCATCCATGGGTTTGTCCCAATTCCCACCTTTGGCTCTATGGAAGGATTGCTGCAGTGCATTAATGTCATTAATTCAACATAGCACTGCCTGTCAGGACAATGTTATCTGTCTTGGAAAGGCTACAAACACAATGATAATGCCACTTGATTTCTTTTGTCACCTCGACTTTTCTTTTAGGTGTCAGCAGCCCAAGGACTTCCCTAAGCAGATATTCCAGGTCACTTTTGAAATCACTGCTTTTAGCTGTCCTCTCCATAGTGGATGGACAGTGACTTACTGCTTCACCTTCAATATCTAGTTTTCTATGATCACCTGTAGTGTCTCCAGTGAATCCATCACCAGTGACTTCTCTGTTTTGTTAGAAAGGTTGAGTAGGATGTTTTTGTCCAGAGAAGAAGATAATTACCACCACAGTGTGTAAGAAAAAGTTGCCTTCCTGACAGATGTATCCCAGAACCAGCTCTCCATCAATAAAAGCCTTGGACACAGCCTCTGGTAAATGTGTGATGAAATCAGGTGGATTTGCTGGGAGAGAAGCTCAGAGTGAGCTACTCCTCTGCCTGCTCTCCCCCCTAAAAAGAAGAAATTTTTGTTAAAATAAAAATGGAGATTTTGCAGGGAGCAAGAAGCATTATGCTGGAAGAGCCAGGGTAGTTTCTTCTGGAAAGAAGCAGCGTCAACCTCTCAGCAAGGGCGGAAGGAAGAATTCCAACAACCATGCATGCACAAACAACCTCCAAAATGTGCCTTCATAGGCCTAGGACTCATTTGTAGAGGAAACAGGGACTCCCTGTGTTGTGGTTTTGTCTTGTTGGACACCCCAACCCAACACCCCACAAACACCACAAACAAACCACACAAACACCAACAACCCCACCCCAACAACAAAACCCCAACAGGAGGTTAGGATTTTTCCCCATTTTTTCTTTCTCCCAGAGAATTTTTTCTCATTTGTTGCCTAAGAGATAAGAACGATGATACCTACGAGACAAAAGACTGGGGTGGGAGGGGGAAAGGGGTGCAATTTGTTACAGTCTCTTAGCTGGGGAGCTTTCTCTGAGGAAGTGAAGAGATATGATGTGACTTGGCTGGGGGTCAAGGGCTGTGCTCAGGGCTCTCTGGTTCTCTCTCAGGGATTGGAGGAGAGATGGTTGTGGTCTTGGTGCCAGGCTGATGCTGGGGAGAGAATTCGTTGCCACCACGGTGTTCTGTCCTTCACTGCTTCTCCTTACCATGGGTGAGCCTTTGCTTGCAAGAGCAATCATTGAACTGGGACCTCTTCTACACATGACCCCACTGGCAGGGACCCTCACCATCTGCTCGGGTGCTTCAGGGAAGCCTGGGACTCTTACCCTCTCCCCAGCTCTGGAGGGAGAGTCTCCCAGCTGCTTGCGGGAGCTGCTTTTGGAAGCTCAGCTGTTGCTGCCTATTGCTGCTGTTTTCTGCTGTTTTTTCGGCCTTTTTGCTACACTTTAACTCCACACCCCATGCCTGCCCAGACACCCAGCAGCTCCTGCCAGAGCTCTGGAGATTTTGCTACCATTTGCCACCCCAGGTGTGCTCACCTCTGCTGTTCCAGCTTGGTGCACTGAGATTCCTGCTACAGTCCATTTTGTCACCCGTATTGGCACTGAGACCAGCTGCTTCCCCCGTGAGTTTTGCAAAAGGAGCCACCTCCCCTCTTTGCTATCGCCTCAGCCGCCATTACCCAGTGGGGGAGACGCGGCTGATCTCGCGCCACAGCGCCCCCTGCAGCCGCGGGGGAATCATTGCACCTGTGCTGCCCTGCCGGGAGCTAACAGCACCCCTGCCGGCTGTGACTGTAACTGCACTAAAGGGGAAGGTGCCTGACAGCCCAGAGAAGGCTGGTACTGGGTTTCTGGAGACTTTTTCTGTTTGTTATTGCAGTTGTTCTTGTTCTTTGTTGGTCTTGTTATACACATATATATATATACTGGTAAATAACTGTTATTCTTTTTCCTTTATCTTTGCCTGAAAGCCCTGTAATTTCAAAGTCATGACACTTTGGAGAGTAGGGGCTTCATATTTGTCATCCCAGGAAGTTCCCACCTTCCTTGGCAAACACCTGTCTTTCGAACCAACACACCTCTGAAGCAGAACTCCAGAAGAAGTTTTCAGTATCACCTGGTGGAACACAGCCTAAACATTCTATCCAACATTTCACCGACAGTATTGGAGCACCTCCTGTAAGATTTGGGAGGGCCTGTATCAGGACATTGATAGCAAAGAGAAAGGCAGAACTCAACTTTTAAAGCATAGAAATGTGAGTGCATGTGGCTTGTGGGAGACTGAGCACAGGTGTGTCTCTGTGGCCACTCAAATGAAAAGGGGCTGTTTAACCACCTGGGGGATCTCAGTAAGGAGCAGGGGGAGGTCTCACAGCTCTGGGAAGATTTGCCAGCCAGGGCAGGGCATGTGAGAGGCACCTGTGCGTGCCCAGGTCTGCTGCAGGAGGTGTTTAGGACTTGTTCCCTTTGTCATGCCAAGGGTTGGACAGACTGGGAGCATCACAGCATATTCCACAGCTTTCCTGCAGGACTCAAGCAATAAGGGAGAGAAAACAATTTGACAGACATGAGGGAATAGCAGATGCAGATGCCCATCTTTCCCATGGGAAATAGCAGCACTGCTGTTAAAACCAGTGGTGAAAAATGAGAAACACACCTCTGTCCTTGGGAACAACAACAGTGCAAACGAGATGAAATGATGCACTTTGCTTTTTTGTATTAGAACTGCATCTGAGGACTAGGAAAATGGTCCACAATTCCAGGCTACCACTACTCAAAATGATTTAAGTGAGATAAAAATCAAAGTAAAAGCCAACTTCAGTCAACTATAACCCGATGTTCCCCACCTTCAAACTCAGTGAAAGACACATACAAATAAAACTCCAAGCAGTTGCCAACTCAGTGGTCAAATGATCAGTTCATAAGATTAAAAAACATAAGGGGGGAAATTCCGATCTAATTGGAGTCAAAACTCATATGACCCTTATCAAAACAGAACTCAAAAAAGAAATACTAAAAATTAAACAACTGAGTAAATAACCATCTTTAGGACATTAAAGAAAACAGAGTTGATTAAAGCATCATTAATGCTGAACCAAAATATCTTCAGAACAATTTCTAAACATAGGCAGACTTTGTCTTTGGCATGCAAATAGGCTTTGAGGATAGATGTGCATTAAGGTGAAGAAAGGCTTAGAAAATATAGAATGAAAATAAATTGAAAATTATTAAGCCTGGGTAACTCCCAGCAAGATACCAGTTGGGGCAATATTTTAATGAGATTAATATTAACTGTTCAATATGCCAAAAAAACCAAGGATGATGTTATTTTCAGTGTAGAGAATCCTCTAGAACAGTATTAGATGTTGAGAAGTAGAACAATGCAGTGGAAGAGGAACACAAAAGGCAGCACCTCAAAGACATGAAAGAGGAGACATCACCTGGCACTGAAAAAATCCCCAAATGATTTTGTAGAGCTGTCTAGCACAGTGCGGGCTATATACCACAGTGATTGAAAACAACTGAATCACCATACAAAAACTACCTCCCTCACTTCTCTTGAAGGGATAAACACAGTGCCCCACCAAGTGTGTGCACATATACAAATTTGATTCCCAGAATGACTCAAACAGCAGAAAAACCCTCCTATTTTTCCAAGACCAATTTCTTCAGTATTCAGCATCAGATCTTGCCTCTTGCAAACAGGTCATTTTACACATTTGATTGCCAGCTCCAGCTGAACAAGTGGGCAAGAATGTTCTGTATTTAGATGTTTGCATTTTAGCTCAGCATTATGTTCTTCTCTTTGTCTCAGAGCGCAGAAGAGGATTTTGGTACGAAAATGATCCTGTTTAACTTCAGATCACACAACGACCAGCTGGTGCATGAAGAACAAGACCTGGAGATCAAAAAGGGCATTTCCCGCAAGGAACCTCTCAGATACAGGCATCAGAACAGGGACTGAATCACTTATAGTTGCTTTGTGCTTACCTGTTATGAGTTTGTTCAGGAGTCCTTTGTTCATCATTTTGGCCTTCTGACACAATGCCTGACTTACTGCTTTGTCAAGAGGAATCATTCTTGATGTTGAAGGAGCTAATCTCTGAAAATGAGCAGCTCCCCTAAACCCCTCCTCTTTCTGGGACCGTAACCTACGGGATTGCTCCAAGTAGATCCCTGAAGAGCCCAAATTCTGCTTTCCTGAAGCCCAGGGCTCCAGTTCTGTTTTTTGCATTGTTCTCCCTGGATCCTGAGCTCAAACACTGCATGGTCACTGCATCCAAGGCTGCTCCGACCACCTCCTGGGTCACATGAGCTGTCCCACCACTTCTCTCTGCTGTCCATCAGGTCCCAGCCCTGCACCAACTGGTGCAGCCTCAGTCTCTCATGTTTGTTCCCCATTCTCCATGTGTTTCTACACAGGCACTGTCGAGGCACCCAGCCTTGGTCAGTTCCCGAAGTCCAGAGGATTTTCTTTTCCCTCACAGATACTCCTTGTGTATGTCCACACTCTCCAAGTGTACCCCTTTCAGCCCTTTGGTTTTTTTCAATATTATGAAACCTGTCCTGTTCATATCATTCCTCACGTTTTGTACCAACATTTGCCACTGTTTTCTCATTGGATTACAATGTTCTCACTTCTCCTTTTAACCCATTCCTCCAACCACTCCCAGAGCCATCCTGCCGCTTCCCAAGTCTCCTATTGCCTTATCCACAAGAAAGAGAAGTAGGGATAATGGACTGCAGGGGCAATAAATTTTGCACATCTTTTGAAAGCATCCCTAGTTCAAGTCCATGACAAGACGATGGCTGATCCAGCCACACAGAGCCTTCCTTTGCTATCACTCACCACTTTTTCTGGTGCTCCTCTGTGGCTCAGGGCTGATGGGCTTGGACACCTCATCTGACAGAGCTCCCAGCTCCTCATTTGCAAGGACAGCTCTTAGTCTACCCTGTAGCTACAAATCTCCATGTGAAGCAAGAGCCTTCACCTTGGTGCCAGACGATCCCAGGCTTTGTCATCGTGGGAACCTCCATTTCCCATCCTGATGGGCACAGACTCAACAAGCCCCACCTTTGCTAGAAAAGGCAGGGATGGGCTCCTGAAGCTGCAGAGTCTCAGAGGTCAAGCTCACCTCTGGACATCAAGGTCCAGATAGGGTTCATGATGCAGAACTTGACTATCATGAAGGATTTGGTCAATGTGCAACACCTCCTTTACTCTTTGATCATCACTCCCAAGGTTTCAGTGCCTCTACATAACAAAGAACAATCATTTTCCCTACTTTCTGCTCTTACCTAAAACAGCAGAAAGACTTTCTAAGGTACTAAATGACCCTCAGACCCCCATTCTAAAAGCCCAGAGGGCACTTCCTAATTCAGTGGTTCTGAGCACTGAAAAAAAAGGGGAAAAGTGGACAGCTTCCTGCAAGTCAGAAGAATTTACAGAATTGCTTTGAAGCAACATGAAAAGTACTGATTATTTACCTGCTTTCTATCCACCTTAACGCCATCAGACTTTTCAGAGGTGTCGTGTAATCACCAAGTTCTCATTTACAATTCAACCTTTATGATATTATTTAAGATCCTTTCTTGAAAGCCATATAGAGTTTCTTCATGTGGTATGTTGGGTGTTAAACCACACAATAAGTGGAGTAAGTCATGTGACTGCCTGCATAATCCAAAATTCTGTGTAGAGGAACAGAGACAGTTTTTGCTATGAAATACCTCACAGTGTTTTGGGCTGGGATACCACAATGACATAAACAGCATGGGGACCTGTACAAAAACACAAAGAGGTGAAAAAAGGTGTGATATTTTGGGAAAGAAAGGAGATGGGTGACTGTAATGATCAAATAGAACATTCCTTCTGTATTTCCTTTTACCCCGGAAACATTAAACAGTTCATGGGGATTCCAACAGATGGAAGAAAGCGAGAATTTGAAACTTCTGTACTCAATCAAGCTAACTGAAATCATTGAACTATTCATTTTTTAAATGCCTTTTCCAGTTTTGAAAGAAAATTTATCTCTGCATCTTCTCATGGACTTTCACCCATGGATAATTAGGACAAATGTCTGGCTTTCCATCCCCTGTTTTTACAGCACTTTTGAACACCAGGAGGAAAGAGTGATTTCTTGGAGTGAGTCTTAGCAGTGTGAGGACAGCAACTGGACCTGGGACAACTCTCACAGTTTTGCCAAGTAAGTGACATTTCCTTATTTCTAAAACTTCATTTAAAATTAAGCTGGGGGCGAACAAAGCAATTTAATGGTTTGTGTTCACTGTAAGAATTTCTAGCTGCAATGATCCCTTGAGTGCCCTCGCTCTCCAGCCAGGCTTTCAAGCCAAATCCTCAGCTTGCATCTGCTCAGGAAGCTTTCCCAGAACAACTGGGCTGACTCTGCACAGCACCATTATTCCATGATCCCCAAACACCAGCAGGGCACTGCTTAGCATGTTGTAACTTATTCCCAGTTTGGACAGCACTCTGCCCCAATTTGCTGTGAAGTGTCCCATTCTGCAGTGGACTTCCACTGACTCACTTGGGGCAGGAATGCAGAGCTCAGGGAAGAGCTCACAGTGGTGAGGAGTTTTGAGACAGATCTGTAACTGCCCAGTTTGAGAAGTTTTGCCATCAGCCCTAGATTCACAGTGTCCCCAGGTCAGTAAATCCAGTGCCTTGGAGACAGAGGAGGAAGGAGCTTAAATTGCCTTGGGCTTAAATTCTCACAAGTGCCTCATATCCAAGAGCTCCTGGAATGAAAGACAATTGGCTTCCAAGTTGTGTGGGCTCTGAAAAGATCAGTGTGGGGAGTAGGGATTATAAGAAACCATAGTTATTCCCATCTTTATTTGGAAATCCATGATGTGCAATAAAGGTGGATGTCACCCCAAGCTTTTCTAAGGGAATGTGAAGGTTGGGGTGGCAGAGGAGTTTGCAGTGTTGGTCTCTGTTATCCTACAGATCCAGGTGCATCCCTTAGGAAATGTTGCTGTGCTTTCAGAGGTCTGCATGTCTTTAAAGTGCTGCAAGAATGTCCCATGTTATTTGATGGGACATGGATCTGTAAAACCTCCTGCTCTCCTTCCAGAAGGGCATGGGACTCCCTTGGGTGCTGACATAATATCTGTCCATGTCTGTAGGAAATGTTGCATGGGAATAAATGTGTATATGGGAAAAAGATCTGTGTACTTCCAATTCCACAGGCACAAGGGAATGCAAAGATATCATTCTGAGGAAAGACTTCTTCCCATTCTGTTCAATGATTTTCTGTTACTTGCTGAAGACAGGATATTTTCAGAGCTGCGCAGAGACTCTGAAACTGTTGACAGTAAAAGATATTGAGCCTTAAGAATCACAGTCCCTTTCAAGGTTGCTGAAATACTTAATAAATTGAATCCAAAATTTCAAGAATATGAGCAATGTCACACTTTCAATTTTAATTCCTTTGGGAGCTACTAATATGTATTTAAGATGTTTAGAGCACGTATATGTTATTATGCAAATCTTTTGAGAATTCCCCCAAATCAAAATGGCATAAAATAACAACCACTAGTGTCACTGTGAGATATTCCAGGCATATTCCCTTGAGGATTCAGTTAAGGACAGAGAAATGTTTTGTTTTGGTTTGGGTAGATTAATTACAATAAAACATCCATTAGGATTACTAAGTCCCATTGCTTTTGCCGCTTCCTGTGACTTTATAAGACTAAAGCAAAGGAGAAGTACCACTTTTTGTCCAAATAAATTGCCAGAACATAAAACACAAATCCTTTCCAGAAGCAAGCAGTGGTAGCAATTCATGTGTATGCACGTAATGCAAACTAGTGAAATTTAGGTGAGTCTTCTGGTGTCAGATAAAACAGATCTTCTGCACTATGAACTACAATTGCACTGTGTACATTATTTCTTGCTGAAGATCTTACCCAGGAAGTTATTGCAGAGAAGCAGCTTGTTTGTATTCTGGCTGTTTGGAAAGCCTGGAGAGGACACCACATGAGAAGCCTTTCAAGGTCTTCTCAGAGAACACAGAATGCACAGGACTGACAAGCTCTGGCAACACCTGGGAAGGAAATGTTTGATTTCTGTTAGGTGTCTACTTGCTCTAGGTGTGGACAAGTGTGTAGTTCTGCCTGTTTGATCAGCAGAGCTGACCCATGAAGTTCTGGCAGAGCACAATTTGGCTTTCACCTTAGCTCCTCAGCAGAGCCATAGGGCTGATGGGGAAAGGGTGTAAAATCAGAGCCCCTTGATCAAACTTGGATCAGTACCATGATGAACAAAATGTTATTTCTGAGGGACCTCCTGACCCACCTGCAAGGCAGACACCATGCATAATGAAAAGCCTAATGCTCTTCTGTTTACCAAGAGACCCATCAGGATGCTGCTGTAAAAGTAGACCCATAAACCTTTGTGGATGTGTCTGACAGCTTTCCATAAGCTGAGCCCTTTCTTGCAAGGAAGGGGTCTGGAGGATTCCTTTCAGTTCCATGTTTTTACTCTAATTCAAATTGCTCATCCTGAGGTAAATCCTGACATTGATTGGGAGATCACCCTTGACTCTCCATGTATGACCTGAGCTAGCGGTAAAGATGGTTTGTTTAAAAAAGAAACCATGGTATCACAATGATTTTTTGGCTGCTACATTCCTTTGAGACCAACTGTTTCCTGGTAAGACAGCTCCTGCAAGTTTAAGCAATCCCTTTTTATTGCTTGTACCTCTTATGGTAAGGAATAATGACGTAAAAGAAAGTAAATGAGAATGCTACTAATTAGTCACAGCTGGAGTATATGCAAAATTTTGGTCACTCAGCACTCAAGCAAGCTTGCAGTAAAATCAGTCATGTCTAAACCATGGTTTTTTTTACACACATTCTAAAAATTTCTGCCCCAGAGGTCACTGTGGAGAAATCAACTAAACCGGCAGATGGTATTGGGACAACAACACCCTTGCCAAGGATTTTCAGTACAAAGAACATCAGCTTTGAGTCGGAGTTTGTACATGAACAGAACACATCCGTTTTGCCGACAGTGGTGACCTGCACGGACGAGTTCCACAGCAGCGCTGTTACAATAGTGCCAGGTACAGTTTGGTGACACATGTGCAAAAACTTATTTCTAGGGACAGTGTCCTGTGGGGCTTGGTGTTCTCCTGCTTGCCAGCATTGCCCTGGGCAGCCAGCAGAAATGAGAAAGACCTTTGGTACTTTAGCAGGGACAGTTGAAAGATGTTTCAAAGCATCTAAACAAAATGATCTCAACTGTTTAATAAATTTGAGAGGAAGAGGGAAGACACAACCTATTTGTTCAAAATGTGAATTTCCTTATGATTAAATATTTCACCCTCTAGCAGCAAATCTCCTGCACCACCACCTGAAACAGTGTTTCTTAAACCAACAAAAAGTTAAAGGTGGGGTGTTCAGGGTTTGTTTTCCTAAATCACTTTCTGTATTTTGTGGGATTGTTTTTGTAGTCCTGAAGGTCATTCAAATAGTAAAACCAAAACAATGCAGGAATTCTTTCTTTGTTTCCTGCAAGTGCATAGAGAAATTGGCTCTTCAAATGAACGTTGGAATTAATGACTGATCACATGAGCCCCAGTCTGTACTTTCCTCAAGTTCCTGGATCATGATGTCTCCCATCTTTTGTGGTCACTGAGCAGATCCTGAAGGGGAGAAAGTGAACATGCTGTCTATGGCTGTGCTGGGTTTGAGAGTCCTGCTGGCAAAGAGCATCGCCTTCAATACACTCATGAGTATCAAGTTATTTCTCCCCTGAGGTAAGAGAGCACACAGCTTGGTTTGTAGAAAGACTGGAAGCTCATGCCAGGAGTGACTGCCTGTCCCTGTGTACATCCCTAGCCCCACAAGGAACGATGCCCATTCATCTGCTCCTGATGCCATTAAACAGCTATTGCAGCTTTCTGGGGGAAAAGGCAACAACAATGACCAAAATCAAACACAAGAAAACCAATTCCCCCCCAAAAAAGCAATAAGACAAGGCCACCCTCCCTCCCAAAGGACAAAGGAAAGAGCATTTTTCTGTATCCAATGCTCAGTTCTTGGTGGCTGGTTTCCAGATTTTGTTTGCCCGAGCAACTCAGGTATTACCTGAACAGCCTAAGAAATATCTCATTGAGTATTTCAAGTGACAGAGCACAAAGCCTGGAGAAAAATCCAGACAAACGAGTATTCAAGGGCAAGGATCCCAAAATACAAACACATGGGAGTAAAGAGTGGAAGGGGAGGATTTTTAAATTAAAGTATCCAAAGAGGCACTAAAGATAGTCCAGCCTAACTTCTGTGAGTGTATCTGTCTTGAACTGACAGCTATCAAACACCAATTCTTAGGTCCCGTTTCATTAAATGTTCTTTAAACCTTACTTTGCTCTTCCAGAACTATGGAATGAAGACAAGAGGAACCCAAAGAAGAGCAGGAAAGAATGTGAACCAGCAGCACAAGGGGATTGAACAAGCAGTGACAGAGCTGCTGGCAGTGACCACCCAGGACACAGAGCAGCACCTTCCCCTGAAGACATTGAATGCTGTTCACTGATGCCTGGCCAGCTGATTTACAGTGAAGAGTTTTAAGTGCTTTTGCTATTTCCTTCCCTTTGTGAATGGAGCAGAGTGGGTTTATCCTCATCCTCCTGCTAAATAGATCTCCCCACTCTTCTGCATTTGCATAGAAATGTCCAGCCTGCTTCAAGAGCTTTAAAAACTCCAATGCTCACTATGAATATATTCCCTTTTAAAAGCAACATTCACAGGCATGTTGTGTCACTGCCTGTACAACTGGAGTATTACTGCTGAGGGAATTCAAGCCCAGTAGCTGCCATTTGTAGCTTTGGACTTTGCATAGTTTTAATAACAAAGAATTATTGTACATAAGAACACCTGTGTAGGATCTGAAGTGATTCAATTCAACCAGATAAAGTTCATTTCTTCATTAATCCTACATTTCTTCTACCAAATGTATCTCACGTGCATTTTAGGTTCCTACAGTAGTGATGAAAATAAAGTCTTACTAGGCCAAAATGCTGTGGTTTTTCTGTGCTTTTTCTTCTGAAATTGGGATGGAGGTTTGTCTTAGCTTACATGGAAGGTGTAGCCAAAAGTCTGTATTCTATTACCATCTTCATAAGCTGTCAAAAACAGGTAGGGCAGTGGCCCTCAGTGTGACTCAGCCCCTATAACACCATTCGGTTGGCCATCTCCTCTGATGGGCCATCAAAGTCCCCGGGAATGACTCCTAAGATTATATGAACCCATTGTGAGATGCCCTGCCTAGAGGGGAGGAATTGAACATTCCCACCTGCATATAAACTGAGACTCTGGAACACTGGGTTAAAACTCCCACTGGATTCCCAGAGCAGAAGAGCTCAGGAGTCACCACTGGACCTCCAGAGACCGAGCAGACCTTTCTGAGAATCATCATTTCAACAAGACCACATCCATCACTCCAAGGGGACTGCAGTCAACATTTAACTGGACTGCTAACACCACCCTGACTAACAAGGTGGCAGGTTGTATTCTGACTTTGTCAGTTTAAACTATTGTTTCTGTATTATTGCCTTGTTTATTAATACTAGTGAAGAGCTGTTATACTTTTCCCCATATCTTTGCCTGAAAGCCCCTTAATTCCAAAGTTATAATAATTTGGAGGAGAGTGGTGGGGGGTTATATTCTCTCTTCTAAGGGAGGCTCCCAGCTCCCTTGGCAGACATTTGCCTTTCAAACCAAGACAATGTTGCTGAAATCCAATTGTCCTAAAGGCAACTAGAATTACGAACTCAGCTTTGATAACATAGATTTGCTGTTGGCTCAATTTGTCTTTTCCAGACTTTTATGCAGGGAATTGTCTCTATGGCACATTCAAGAGCTTCAGTGAAGAGAGACCTTGCTAAGGCAGGAGGAAGGAAATGCTCAGATCAGCAGGGAAGAAACCCTGCTGCTGGTTTGCACTCAATAAGATGAGGAAGAGGCCATCAGAAAATAATGTCGGGTGGTTTGATGCAGTGATAGTTCCCATAACAACTTGGTTCTTACCTCAGAGAGCCCAGCACACACCTTCCCCAGCTGATCTTCTCTCACCAGCAGCAGGCAGGATGCTGTGGTCACCATTTCTGACTCAGTTACACCAGGCAACATCAACTCATCCCTGCTTTGGAAAAAACAATTTAACCACATCCTGAAGGGGAAATGAGGCTTTTCTCACCCTGCTGAGTTCCTGCTGCCTTCAAGAGAGCTTCTGCAGAGGACATAGCAAGCTCTGCTGCATTTGGCTTGGTCAGGTCAGACCCTCAGGCCCTGCAGACACCCAGAGAAGACCCTCACTCTGTTGGAAATTATATCAAATTTAAAATTTTTCCTATAACTTTAGTCAGGGGTTTTGTTCACCTTTGTCACGAGGGAAGGGAACTGAAGTTTCTTTTCAGGGGACTCGAGGCCTGATGAGCTTAATGTTTCAGCAGGCTTGGGGCAGCACAGAAGAGACACAAACAATAACAACCATTAACAAACATCACCTCCAAACATCATCCCTGGCATGGTCACAGACACCTGGTCTGGGAAAAGAGAGATAAGAGAATGAAGAATGAGAACATAATTAACATCAGAAGCAATGGGATCAATGACCAATAGGAAACCAAATACTAAAAAATGTTGTCATAAATGAGAGTGTTTGAGATTGCTTAAAAAATCACCCACAAGGGTATGAGCAAAAGTCAGATTTAATATAAAGTGATAAAGCACAAGAAGTTCGTTTGTAAGATTCACTCTACTACTTACAGGACAGCTAAGGCCCAACAAGGGAAAGCAAGCAATGACAAAACCAAACAAAATCCAGGCAAACAAAACAGACATGAATTGAGAACCACCTAGTGGAATGTGTGTGTGTGAGAACAGACAGAGAAGGTAAGGATAAAAATGAGCACAGCCTAAAAGCTTAACAACACTCCAACTCAACAGTACTTTAACTTACACCTTAAGTCAAGTAATTTAACATATGGAAACACTTAACCCATCTTAGCATACACCTTATTTATAGCTTAACCTTAAGAAGAGGAATAACACTTAATAGCATTTAACCTAACTTATAATTTAAACTTCAAATTTAGCAATTTAACAAAAGGACACTTAACAACACTTAGCTTAACTTATGTTTAACAACTGGGCAAAAGAGTAATGCTTAGCGGCGCTTAAGTAAACTTGTAACTTAACCTTGCTTACAGGCCTGGATATCTGAAGTACTTAAACATCTGAGAAAGCAGTATTTCTCTCAGGTTTGCTATGGCATATGCCCAGGAGCTTGCATGCAGACAGAAACAGTCAGTGTAAGCTAGGTACCTGTGAAAAATTCCCCTTAGAGGTCAGTGAAATCCTCACTTCAGATGCTTTTGCATCTCCTGACAAGCGAAGGATCAGGCCTGGAGGAGTGAGGTGTCAGCCCAGGTCATTGTGTTTCAGCAATCCTCCAGGTATGGCAAACCTGGGGGTTTGCTGGCTCAGACAGACCCCCTCAGAGGGAGATTGCTGCTCACAGCCTGCCATGGCCCAGGAGAGCTCAGAGGGCCCCATTTTGGAGTGTTGTTTATAGAGCCACAAGAGAGTGGGCTTCAGGCATGACAGTGTTTTACCCTGGCCACAGTTCGGGTTGGCACTTTCCTTGAAAGTGTGAGAACAGGAATGTTGTGTCATTCAGGCCAGAGGAATATTTTCCAAGGCTGTTGATAAGGAAAACAAGAGCTTGTTAGCAATTCCTGGGAGCAGACAGTATTTCTCATGAGCTCGGAAAGAGCTGTTTTCAAGGTGTTTCCAAGGCCAAGGCCTAACAAGCATTTCTCAGATCACACTGAAGCCTGGAAAAGAGGGTTGGGAGGAATGCACCACCACAACTGTGTGACTTGGGCCCAATGAACATTGAACCAAAGAATTTCTCTGGGGTTTGACTGTAGAAGTATGTGAAAAGTCTAGTAAAAACCTTGTGGGGTGAAAGGATTTTTTCTGCTCAACACGAGTAATGTGTGGATGAAATTATTTCTGTTGCACATCCTGGCCAGAACAACATCCTGGCCAGAAGAAAGTAATGCCTTCATTCTCTAACATGTCTAACATGTCTCTAACATTCTCTAAAAATGTTGTTGGGGAATTTTTGATTTTCCCCACAGTTTCAGTGGTAAGACCACCCACAGTGTGAACTTCAATAGAACTTTCAAAGTAATTGTAGGAACATTTTCACCTCCTGCACATCATATTTATTTTTACTCTCCCTTGGTGAGTCTCACACAGAATGTGGTATCTACTATCTGTCCTCCCGGGCAAGTCAAAATGGTGAGAGCTCTCTCCTGTGGCAGAGAACACGAAAAGCATCCTGAAAGAATAAAGCTCTTTCCAAGAGGTTACATGGGAAATCATTGTGAAGAACAACAAACCCTGTATACCAGGGTGAATATTTTGCATTTTCCCCACATTTTTATTTCTATCTGGGGAGAGGAGTGTTTATGCTTCCAGTCTACACCTTTCTCGCTTCTGCAGAAATGTATGGCAATGACCCAAGCAAGGATCAATATCTGAAAGGTCTCCATGCCCAACACACAAAGGATGGGGAAGCTTCACCATCACTGCAGCTGCTGCATCCTGGGTGCAAGGCTTCTGTCTGGGGAGTAGAGTGGACAAATAATTAAAAGGATACTCAAAGCAAACCTCAAAACTTCCATGAGTTTTTATTTGCTAGGAGTAATTAAAATTATGAGGTTAAAAAAAATTCCTTTTTTTGAATTTTTTAGTCAGATTTGATCAGATTTGATCAATTTTCAATTTCAACTTTATAGTTGAGAGGATAAACCAGACTCTATTTCACTTTCTGAACACTTTAGAGATGTTTTTATAAGATGATAAATGTATTATTTTCTTGGTTTTAATTTAAACAGTATCAAACTCCATGGGAATGGGCAACATTTACTTTTTGTACCACTGAGTTCTTCTGCTGTCTTATACAGCTTTAAAAATACAATGTCATAGTCATATTCCTTCATCTGGCAGGTGTATTCTGACCTACCTGTTCTGTTTCCCCAAATACTAAAAAGTTCCTGATAACATTAGATCTACTGATGTAAACTGAACTTCTTTCTCTGATCTCTCCTGCTACCTTCTGGTCAAAGTGTTTATTGCTCTCACAACATTCTTGATTTCATGAAAACCAGCAAATAGCTCAAACAGGAGAAAAAAACCAAAAACCCAACCAACCAAAGGAACCACCCAAAACCCCACAGGAAGTGTTGTGTCTGCACATGCTGCCAATTAAACCTCTTTGCTCTTCATTTGCATTCTTGCCTTGCCAGCAGGTGCAGTTGGAAACTCTTGATACAGAGGCTTTAGAGAGTCCAGGACCAGGAAGCTGAAAGAGTTGAATAAATGAATTGAAATTCTGAGAAGCTTCATTTGAAGCTCCAAAATAAAGCAGGGTTACAGCTGGAAGTGATTTGTAACAGAAGAAATGGAGTAGAATACAAGAAGCACTTGCAGCATTGCTTTCAAAATTCCTTAGGATTTCTAAAGGAGTTTGAAACTCTAAATTATTAATGAAACTTGGTGGTCAGAATGTCCTGGACTGGAGGAAAGATGTCTTGCTGGGATTCAGGGATGTGTTGGTGCCCCAAAAAGCTGTTGTTCCTCAATCAGGTTTTCCAAAGTTGTGGATTTCTGGCTAAGCAAGCAGCAAGTGTGAACCAGCGGGGAATACAGCCCAAGCTTTCTGGCTTCAGGCAATGAGGCTGATAAGAAAATGAGGATAAGAAAATGCAAGTTCCAGAGTGCCTGGTGCCCTGGAAAAGGATATTGTGAGGAAGTTGTTTCCTGCAGGAAGGCTGGAGCTGAGGTGTCCTCAGAAGCTCCAGTCCTTGGAACTGGGAGGTGTCTCTGGTTTCTCCCTGGGGTTTCTCACATCAAGTTCTGCCTGTGGACCTGACTTTTTCTGCAAACAGGTGAGTGTTTGCATGGCACCAACCTATGGATATAATACTTCTTTAATTTGATCCAGCTGGGGATTCAGGAAGCTGTGCATTGGAGTCATCTCCTTTAGGTATCACAATATCTAGGGAGTGCTTTGAACAGCTCCAACAGAACAACCAAGGGGAGGGAAGGTCTCAAAGGACCAGCCTTACACATGGTCACTGGCTCTGGGACTCTGGGAAAATTACTTATCCTCCAGTGGATAATTCACTCTGTGAAACAGGAGAGAGAAATTGAATTCCTTAAATCTTGTTCCATACCAAAATGCTGCAGGGACTTGGAAGAGGATGGAATGACTTAAATACACAGAATTGGCCTGTTCTTGTTTTCAAAGTAATTTGAATTAATTTTTTCTATTTTATAGACATATATAAAATCTCCCAAATCGATATCTTATAGTAACATCAGTGAAAGAATTTCATTTTGTTGAACAAGTTTGTGTATTTGGAAATCTGGGTGAGATGTTTAAAACTGTTCAGTGATGCGGTCTGCTGCTTTTCAACAGTTTTTCCTTTCTCGTCTCATCCAGCTTTTAGTTGAAAATATTGCTAGGGATTGCACATACAGTACAGCTTGGAAAGCTAATGAACTTGCATAGGAATAATTTCTGCATGGGCAGGCACAAAAGTTTCCATCCCTTAATTTATAATTTGAACAATAGTCATTCCTCCCTCCCCTTCTTTACATCTCTCCCTCCTCACTATGCTATACAGTAATTTTGGGAACGGCACTTGGGAAAATTCCAAATGCCAATTGTGCTCTGGGTGAACTACAGAGAAAAACTCACCTGGCTATGATAATAAGGGATTACTTTGTGAAGCACTGTGGCATTGGGAGTTACTGCTGTGCAGGAACCACAAACCCTTCAATTTAACCATGATAACCCTGAGTAAAGACATAATCCTGGCTGTTCTTGCCAGCCAGGAATAAAATATCATCAGGTGCTGGTTCTAACTTTTTCCTTTTTCTTGTTTGCTGCAAGTAAATGTACTTGAAACTGCTTGACTGGAATGGAAGTGATAGACTAAGCTCTTCTGGATGCAGAATGGGACACAGAAAGAGATGTTGCATTCCTGGGAAAAGTAAAAGTTTTGACTAAATTTCCTTTTTGCTCCAAGGAAAATCTGCATGTATTCAGTCATTTTAGAACCTAGTACAGAATTATTGATTTCATCACACTCATGTCACTTAGCATGGTTACCATACTGAGAAAAGTGTAGCTGGTTTTAGAGGTGCTGCTATTTTAATGGATCTTTCATGGCTTTAAATATTTAACCACTCTGTGTAATTATCAAATTGCTTTAAAATAAACATTATTGATACTTCTATGTGATAAGGAATAGTTAAAAATCCTAATGTGCCGTGGAAACACCTTACATTTCAGGAGAGGATGGAGGTGGTGTTTTTGTAAAGGGCTGAGCTGCTGTGGGCACGATCATTGAAAAGCTCCATTTTCTGTCTGGATTTCGCCTGACAGTGCTTTCAGGTGAGCTGCTCCTCCCTGGCTGGAGCAATGTGGGGATGATATTTCCAGGGGCTTTACTCCCATTAACAATTCCAGAATGTGAAAAAGATGACAGAAGCACTAATCGCTTCCCTGCCAACTACAGCAGCCAGTTTGGGGAAGTCAAAGGAAGATAATCAGTAAAATTCTGCTTACAGCAATTGCTTTCAAAGCTTTAGTCTAATATGGCAATGAGGAATCTCCCCAGAGATGCCATTGAGAACAGAAAATGCAGTTGAGTAAGACAGACTGGAAAAAACACTGCAAATGGATGGATATGAGCAAATTAGATCATATTATTTCCTGTGCATTTAAATGAACTTAATACACTGAGCTGGCAAATTTAATCTCATTTTAATTACTTTATTTTTATTTTTTCTTCAATTTTTAATTAATTTTTGAATGTCTTTTTCTTTTAATTTTTCACATTTTATTTTAATTCAAGTTCATTTAATTTTTTAAGGCCAGTAGCAACTGAGGGCCTTGCTACTAAATCATACGTTTTCAGTTTGATGTCGTTCTGCTAATTCAGACCCATTTCTGACTGGGCAAACTGGCTGTTTGTCTCACATGGCTCAGTGTTGCATGAGAAAGGGTTGGGAAGCTACTGCCTGTTCAGAGACAGAGACACCATGAGGATGGTTTGTCCTGTGTGGGTTTTCACATTTGAGAAAGGAAAATTGGGATTTAAGTCCCACGATGGTTTTTTTTCTGTTCATCAGCAATTTGAAAAAAAATCCTGAATTAGTGCATGAGGTGAAAAATTAATGACATGCATCAGTCTGCTGTGCTTTTTTAATTCAATTTTTTTACAAACCTTTCTATGGTACTGAAAACACTTGTGGCAAATACCAGCTTACTTTTTCTCAAGGGGTTATATCTCACCCTAAAACCCACTCAGCATAAGAACTTCTGAGTTTGTTTTACCCTGTTTTGTTTCTTTTTTGTCTGAAAGACTAGTTATTTCTCCTTAAATATGAGGAATATCCAGACCATGTCCAAATGGGGAAACATCTCCATCTCTTGGTTTGCAGCTAAACTGGTCAGACAGGAGCAAATCAGTTCTTATCCTCAGTAAATCATCAGTAATAATTCAGTATTCCTGAAGCCAAAGTGATCAAATTGCACTGCTTTTGGCATTGGTTGGTGGTTTATCTCTCAGCAGCACTAGAGCAGCCCCTACAGCCCCTTTGGGTGAAAAACATGTGCTTTTGTAGTTCTATAGTGAAAGCCTAATGGACAATTCTGAAAAAGAAAGTGGTTGGGGCTGAAGAATGTGGTTGTCTCAGCTGCTCTACATGGAGATCTTGGAATTAATACTCAGAAATGCCTTAAAGAACAGGGTGTTTTAGACCAGGATGAAACAGGTAATTATCTGTGTTTTAGTTGTGAGAACTCAGCAAATTTCAAGTTCAGGTTTTTGTGAAGTTTCTTAGGTTTTTGTGAAGTTTCCTATGGTTGTGATTTACCAGTTTTGAGAAAATCATTTTTGCTCAAGGAAGAGCTTAATAATAAATCCAAGGAATTCTGAAGAATGGCAAAGAACCTGATCATTCCAGAATAGCTATGAAGCAACAGTAAAAGGTTCCTGGAATTGAGTGGCTCCCACAGATTGTTAAATCAGAGTTCAGAGTGGTGTTTTGAGGTGGTCTGCTGATAACTTCCATGGCAATGGGAATGTTGGAAATGGCAATGC
Organism: Lichenostomus cassidix; assembly: GCF_008360975.1. Lineage (NCBI taxonomy): Eukaryota > Metazoa > Chordata > Aves > Passeriformes > Meliphagidae > Lichenostomus > Lichenostomus cassidix. The sequence continues at coordinate 2,220,496 of NC_139507.1, forward strand.
ACTCAGCTTTGGGACAAAGACTCTTCTGAAGGTAAATCCAAGTGAATATAATGGAAGAAGAATAAGGAAAAAAAGCTATGTGAAGGGAAAAGAACTGTCTGAGAGTATTCCACTCTTCTGTTTGCATGTCAGTTATCAGAGTTACTGATGTGGAGCTGGTCTTGCGCAGGCCAGAAAGGGAAAATACTGAATTTGGGGGCTGCAGTGCCAGTTTCTAGAAATCTCTGTGCATCTGTTGGAATGAAACTAGAGGCAGAAAGTGGGACTGAGCTGCTCTGTAGATTGTTTATAATTTTAGTTATACAAGAGATTGTAGAAGTTTGTGGCTTTGTTGTTGTTTAGTTTGGTTTGGTTTGGTTTTGGGGTTTAGCACTTGTTTCATTGTTTGGGTTTCTTTGGTTGGTTTTTTTCCCCCTCAAAACTAGAAATGTGAGAACAAAGGCAAATTCATATCTCAGAGAGGTATAAATGCTTATGAGTAATAAGAATGCTTATGAATGATGAATAAATGATGACTTCATCATCATTTTGGTGCTGTTCAGGGGATGGAAGACCCTTGGATGAGGAGTTTGGACAGTTTTTATTTGAGATGCCTGAGGATGCAGGCTGGTGTAAGCTGGGATAAGATAAGCACTAACTGAGGAGGATGGACAAAGTGCTGCAGGAAAATTTCACTCCTGTTGTGCTTTTCCTTGCTCATCTTCATGCTCACAGTTAATTATTCTGATTTCTGCAGTTGCTGCTATCCAGGAGGATGGACCACAATCTCCTCTGTGATAGATGTGAGCTGGGCTGATGAGATAAGATCCAACAGCTCTGGGAATCACTGTACAGAATTGTCATGAGAACTTTTTCCAAAATTTTAATCACAGAATGGGTTGGGTTGGAAGGGACGTTGAAGATCAGCTCATTCCAACCCCCTCTAGACCAGGTCACCTTCTCTAGATCAGTTGTGACCTAGAAACACCCTGAGAGATCTGTGAACACACATCAAAGATCAAAGTCTGACTCAAAAGCTGCTGCCAGCAGTTTTGGTAAAGCTCTTTGTCACAGTGAAGCTCTGGAGGTGCCTACGGAAAGGTGACTTTTGGAAAAGGAACTAAACTGTCTGTTTATCCAAGTAAGTGCAGAAATAAACATATCAAAACCTGAGCTTTATAATGCTGAGATGAGCTTTGATCCATCCTTGGAAGGGTTCGTAATTTTTTCCCTAAATGACAATATTTCCAGCTACCAAGAGTCAGTGGATGTGTCACCTTTGAGATATAGAATAAGTGAATATTCATCCTTAAATTGCAGATTTTTGAGTCCAGTTTGCTCTCTTTAATGCAAAACATTCAAAGTCAAATCTGCCAAGCCAAGGGGATTTTGCTTCCGTTTTGTTCAGTGCTTTTTGAGGTGTTTTTTTCAGAGTTTCTCATCCCAAGATGAGAACTGTACTTGAAAAATGTCCATGCTATTGGTTATAAATAACTAATAGACATATCCATGTCTACTGGTTATAAGGGACACTAGGACTGTAGTAAGTTTAGACAGCTCACGTGTGTAGGACTAGTTTCTGGTCTCTCAAGATACTTCATTTCCCTGAACATGTAGTTCAGACTGTCAGTTTCTTTTCAAATTAAGGTTTTTACAAGTTTTCCCTTTAGAGATTGAAGAAAGCATTTAATAATTACTCCTTTTTTAATAAGTAAGGAGAAAGTCTGTCATGGATCAGAAGTTTCCACAGCCAGGATTTTGTAAAACTCTGCCAAGGTGTAACTTTGGAGGTGAAAATCAGGAGTTGAAATGTAAATGGGGAATGCACATAAAAATAAAGCCAGAAAGAATCATGAAAGCATTTAGGAATCAAGTGCCTGTGATCCTGAGGATTGCATGCAGATAGATCTGGGCAAAGACATCCAGTATGAGTTCTCCATGGAGTTTAACTGATGATTTGGGGAACTTTCTTATTCTACATTTCCAGAATGGAAGTGGGGAATGCTATGTGAACACTTACATTTCAATATTCCAAGAAACTTGATGTTTAATTTATATACAATGTAAGCTTTAAAATCACTGTGATAGCAAAGGCTGTGAAGAATTTATGCATGACCTCACCTGACCCTGATCACTGAAATCTGTTGATGGAAATGTGGGGTTTTTTCCTAGTGAAGAATTGCCCTGTAAATGTTTTCATGGCTGAAAGTAGACATACAGTTAAGATGGAGTGATAATTACTCCTTGATAGAAAAAAATCCGTTTCCAGTTTAAAGGAGAAAGAAAAGGAAGAGATACATACAATTAGGTGTTACAGGTTGATGATGATTGCTTCAGTCAAGCCATGAGTCTCATTCCATGATAAACTATGGATCTCATCATTTACTACTCCCAATTTTATTTAGTTGGCTTCTTTTCTAGGAAAGGAGTAGTTTAAAAGGCAAATGTATTTCTTTGCATGGTTTTTGCAAAGCCCTTTCTGACTGTGTGAATACAGGAAATGTTGGGAAATTAACTTTTGGACAAGGAACAAGAATTGTTGTAAAACCAAGTAAGTGAAGAGTGAATAATTTAATAACTACATTTCTGTGGGGGTTTTTTTCTAAATATTTCATTTGTTTGAAGGTTTAGGAAATGTTGTCTCCATTCTGGTGAGCATCCATAAGACTAAAAACCTTTTCATTACTGTTTTTTCTTATGCCAGCCCTTCTCAAATGTACTGTGTTACAGGGGCAGTGGCATGGAATGATTCAGACAAATCTTTTTTGTTCTTTTATAATTGATATTTTGGCACAGTAATGGTTGCAGAGAAATGTTGCAAAATTTAATACTGTTTTTTTGTACCCATGCTTCATCTGAAATACCTTAAATGGGAAAAAAGAAGTGAAATAGAAAACTTGTGTGCTTTTACAGACCCAAAATATATACTGATGTGGACAGTAAAGCATTAAATACTGCCATTTATCATAAGATTTTGTTTAGCAATATTTGAAGCAACAGAAGTAAATTTCTGTGGTTCACAGGAAGACAATTTGGGAGAGCAGTTAACTCTGTCAATCAGCAGCAGTTGGGAATCTGTTCAATTCACCCTGCAGGGGTTTCTATAAAGTGCCTTCTCACTGTGTGTCTGATGCTAGCAGGAGGGTCACTATGGGTGGAGGAACTCATCTGTCTGTGCTCCCAAGTAAGTCTTCCAGGAAAAGCAGTGTTTCAGCATTTGTTTTCACTCAAAAATAGTGTTTTGGCTCATCCCAGGTGCAGCCAGAGCCCATTCTGTGTGACTCCTGCAATGCTGGATGCAGAAATGTTCTTGTGTTCTGATCCTAGAGTTCTTCTCCCCAAGATTCAGCTGGAATGATGAATTCAGATTCCTCCTAGAAACCTCACAGCAGTGTAGACAGACAGGATAACTGCAGGTGTTTGTTAAATTCTCTCCTGCCCTTGCAATTTCCATCAGGTACTTTTTATAAAGGAGTTTGTATTCAAGCCTTCAGCTCCAGGTTTTCACATCCAAGCTAATATCTGACAAAGAGCACAGACCTTTTCAGGAGCTGTCACACAAGCAGCTACACATTTCCTACCCATTTACAGGTTTTGGCTGTGCTAGTTCAAAGCTGCTGCATTGTTTGGGCAAGTTCAACAATCAAGAATTAATTTGAAGTCTAATGGACTTCCCTCTGAGGCTTAGCTATTCAAGCTACTTAAAAGTCATCTCATTCTACCAGGTTGAATGACTTCATTGTCTATTGAATATCTGGGATAAAATGGGCACTTGTGAGGCAGATATAGCTGAGAAACAGGAATCAGTAAAGTAAAATTAATTTTCTTTTCACTTTGTAGAAAGAAATCAGAACAAACCTTTGCTCATAGGAAAATCTCCAATTTGCAGTCAAAATTTAAATAAAATACCTGAGGATGAAAGGAAGAAAACCAGTCCAAACAGCATTTACTGTAAAATATTTATGTGCATCTAACTGGTTATTTCTGGGGTTTTTTTTTCCATTTTGAACTGTTAAAGGCACTACGTTTTCTTCATAGGCAGGTCCTGTGACTCACCAGCATGCTTTTAGTTGAGAAATTACACAATGTTCAAACTTCAGAGATTATTTTTATAGAGAACTCTCAGGCAGTGCAACTGCAGGAGGCAGAAAGCAGATATTTGGACAGGGGGCAACAAGTAAGTGTAGTTTGGTAAGGAAGCAGGTTTTTTACTTGTTTACCTTCCTACTCTGCCAGATATTTTGCAAATGTACTCAGCTCAAATTATTGGTCCATCATGCAGCTCCATAGAGTGAAATTCTTCTTCAGTTTTGACAATCTCAAATACTGCACAAGTCTTACACTCAGTTTTCCTGCATGGAGATGTCAGGCTAAATAATCTTAGTAAGTCCTGATTTCTGACTTATGATCAGAATGGTGTTTTGGTCAGATTTTGCCTTAGATTTACAGGTGAGAAACTGTGGTTTTCCTGAATTCTGTGATGAGCATTTCTCTTTTCCCAGTGTCTGGGAATACAGGAGGAGGGGGGGATGCTGGTAATGAAAAGTGCTCTGCAGAAAATGACAGGAGGAAACCCAAGGCTCACCCAAGCAGGCAGCACAATGTGTAGATTAATTCAGCTACAGACTTGATTTGATCCATATTTTATTCAGGATGCAGTGAGTGATTTGTGCCTTGATTAGGTGCAGGAAGGAGAAGCACATGGGGTTGTATTCATCCCATCTTCACTATTGTATTTCTGAAAACTTCACATAAGCAAGTCATCCACTTAAATATTGTGTGGAACCACAGAGGACATGCAACAAAGAGCCAAAATGAGCATACACATCACAAAAACTCATTAGGAGTGTGGTTAATTACCTGACTGCAAGTGAAGTTCTCTTTCTCCTCTTTATATTTCATTGAGGAGATATTGTCCAAATTCTTAGTGAGGAGCAAGGAACAGAGGTTTTTAATTAGGATGGAAGAATTTTCCTGTCCAGGTAGCTTACAAAATGGAAACATTTTATTGAGATGCTAAATATACGCCTAGATTTTCTTTGTCAGGTTCAGTAAGTCTGGGATGGGATTATCAGAGTTCCCTCCTGTCCAGAAATCATCACAGACCAGGAGTTTTCCTGTTTTATGTGCATTTGCAGACCAGGAAAGGTTTTTGCAAAGGGATTAATTGATGTGTGAATTCAGGAAACAGCTTTGCAAAGCTGCAGCTTGGCAGAGGAACAAAGCTCAGTGTTAAACCAAGTAAGTGCATGATCTGAACTGGAGTATGTGAGAAGCATTGGAGAATCAGATGCTTGGAATTGGCAGTATGTAATTACCCTGGGAGGGGAATCTCCTTCCATATCTGCTGCTTCTAGGGCTGAAATGAGAGTGTGGCTGGAATATTTAGTGGAAACACAGCAGCAAGAAGTATGGGGTTTTTTTGTAAGGTCTGAGAGGTCATGGAGAGTAGCTGTTGTGAGAGGAGTCCTTCCAGGAATTACTAGAAGTTTCTACTCACACAAAGGATGCAAGGAAAAAAACTGCAGCTAGATGGAAACCATGTAAATCACTGTGGAGTGCCAGAGAGATGAAAAATCTTCCACCAGATTACAGAGCTGTCTCATTCCTCAAGTTGCTTGAACCTTCATGGTATTCCTTAGTAGAAGGAGATACTGCAGACAGTGTAAATGAATAGATTTTCCTTGTGCTTTTCACATTTACCCCTTTTGAAGAGCATCACAAGGTCTCTCCTAGTGTGCAATTACATGAGCAAGAAAGGAGAAGATGGCTCTACAGACAACTGACAAGTCTCTCTCCTATAAAAAAGTGGTTTAATATGTATTAAAAAATGTAGAAGAGCCTGTAGAAGTTCTGCTCATGCAAAATACTGGGCCAGGTGTCTTTGCCAGGTATTTTCCCAGTTACATCTTCCCCTGCAAAACCATTCAGGACTGGGGAGTGCAGTGCTCCTGGGAATGTCTGTCTTTCCAAAACACAGCTTGGAAAATACTTGTCATCTCTATGATTTCTGATTTTCTGAGTTTATTCCTGACTATGCCAAAGCCTCCCACATTCAGAGCACTTCATCTTTTGTGAGCTGTAAAAAGTATTGACACAAAACCTGCAAGGAGACAGAGTAGAGACAACCCAGCCTTCATTTTGTGAGGATCTCTAACAGGCATTTTGCACATACAGTTTTATTTTGATGACAAATAGAGCCTCCTGCCCTGGAAGCTGAAATGTGCAGAACAGCATGGGGTTTTTGTAAGGGAGTGTTTGACTGTGTGTATTCAGGAAGTGCAAACAAAGTGACCTTTGGAAGTGGAACCAGGCTGCTGGTAAAGCCCAGTAGGTATCTCTTCCTCAAGTACAGATTGAATTTTTTTAGGGTTTTTTATTAGATCTTCTTTAACATACAGAGGGGAAAGCTTCTTTACAACATGAAGGGGAGATGGCATAGGGGAGGAGAGCACATTCTGAACAACTAGATTCTAACTGCTTTGCCATGTGGCTGTGAGTGGAACAGCTCAGAAACTGCTCTTGTGCTAAAAAAGTGAATGGTTTGTGTTGTGGCAGCACCTCAGTGAGAGGAACCCTTCCAGGGAATGTATTTGAGATTAGCAAACATGAATAGCCTTTGTGTGCTCAGAAAATTAGATAGAGCTGGTTTCTGGGGCTTGGGCTTGGATTCCTTACTGGGTTCATTGTCAGCTAAACAAAGAAAAAAATTAGAACTTTAGATTGGTTTTCTCTGGAAGTTTCTGTCTGTTTAATTTTTCTTTGCATCTTTCTCTTATGGGTCTGATCCCTTGCTTACCTTCTGAGGTTGACTAGCTGGCTGACCTGCCTGACTCCTTCTTTAGACAATGAGAACTTTTAGAAAGAGTGCTGTCAGTTGTTTTAAAAAGTGGTGGAAATTTCATCCCCTTTTGAAATGTCAAAGTGTGTTCTGGCTGTTAAAGGCTGAGGTTTCTCTCCTTTACCGTTTCTGTATGAAGGTTGATTACTGTGGGATAACTGAGTCTTCCTGGAAACACCTTTGGAAAAGGCACAGAACTGATTCTGAAATCAGGTAAATCTAAAAACAAATAGTAGTTCACATTATAAATGCAAGGCTGAGATTCTCCTAGCTCCCAAACATTACAGAAATTGTTCAACTTAAAAACTATACAAGAACTTCAACTACGTTATGGTAGCAGGTTTTGGTTTTCTGCTGCATTCAGAATTGTTTCTGTCTGGAAAGATCAGAGGTATGCAGCTAGAAAAACATCCTAATTTAGACTCAGAGGTATGAGACAAGGGTGACACCTGTTTTCCCCCTTGATCTCCTTTGAAAAACACATATTCGTGTGGACCCAAAGTGTGAGTGGTTTTTGTCAGTGAATGTGTCACTGTGTGAATTCAGGATCTGGCTGGAAAGTGACCTTTGGAAGTGGAACACAACTGATAGTGAAACCAGGTAGGTAGAAACCCTGAGGGAGTTAAGGATAGGAAAACTTAATCCCACTTTCCAGGAAAGCATTGGAACAGCCTTTAAAATTCCACTGTTCTTTCCTTCTGAGACCAATTGAAGGTCGCAGGTTGACCTTGCATCAAAGGAAAAAAATCATAAAGCTAAATACCTACTTGAGGTGCTGGATTTTGCTGTGCCAAATGTGTCATTGAGAGCTGTAACATTTATGAGTTGTTTTCTTCACTTCTACCTGTTCCCAGAAATCTCCCAAACCTACAGACCTCTCACTGTCCTTTTATTTCCACTGTCCAGAGCCCAGGCAATGTCCTCATTAATTCCCAGAAGCTGCAGTTCCATCTCTGCTGGGAAAACTGTCTTAGCCTTTGCTCTGTTGCCCTTACTTCTGCCTACAGAGAGGTTTCCATCCATGTTTGCTCTCTTTGACAAAAACAAAAAAGGAAAGGGGTTGGAACAGGCAGGGAATTTTTTGTTTGGGGAATCAAGAAATGGGTTTTGAAGCCGTGCAGGAAGGTCCAGGAGGAGATCTCTGCTTTTAAGGCTGATCTAATGCTGAAGGAGGAGTTTTGCTGTGAGATTTCTTTGCATGAATGAAGGAGAAAACTTTCAGTCAGTGGCCTTCTCTGTCCAAAGTGAATGAGACCATCAGCTAGGAAAAATACTTACAGGAAATGTAAGTTAAAGTTGCCAAGGAGTTTACTGGGGTAGACTAAGTTTAAAAAAATGTCAAGGAGGACCTAATTAGGTACTGGAGGAAAGAAAGGGTTTTTGTTTTGAAGAAAAATACTGTGTGAATAGCTATGGAAACAAATTCACCTTTGAAGGCAGAGTGCACCTCAGGGTAAAACCAAGTAAGGTTGAAACTATTTTTTGCTCAATATTGCATATATAAAGAGGAAAGATACAAAAGTCATGCGGGTGATATGAGCTGAAGGAAGGTCTACTAAGGGATGTCCTCAGTTACCCAGTCAGGGATCCATGCCCTTCCTTTCAGATATGCCCTGTGGGGTCCTGGCCACATTAGCTCAGGACATTTTGAGCCATGGCCATGCCAGCTGGAGTTGTTCTTCTCTCTCAGCATGTGGATGAGCTGAGCTGAAACTGCCGTGTGAGCTATGGCACAAGTTCACATTGGCAAAGGGACACAGCTTCAAGTTGCAGCTGATAAATGCAACCTCTTTCTTGTTAACTCCTTCCATGTGGGGCAAAACTGCCCTGTGCCCTGGGCTGGTCGTCCTTCAGCTATTGGGTTACAGTCTTCTCTTCTCCAAAACTGGCTTTGGCTTTGGGTAGAAACAATAGTGCTCCCAGAGACGGTTTGCATCCACAGGTCCAGCAGTGCTCTTGATCCCACAGGCAGATTATGGCAGTTCTTCTCTTCAGGCTGTGGCTGAATCCTCAGGGTATTCAGCACTGTCTGGTTGGGCTGAGGGTGAGCAGTGTTGCCAGGTGGTGGGGAAGGTTTTTGTTAGGGGAGGAAATGCTGTGTGACAGCAGCTACAACAAGGTGACCTTTGGCTCAGGGACCAGACTGTCCATCCAGCCCAGTGAGTGAGCAGCTTTCCTGTGTGTCTTTTGTCCAAAGTCCTTGAGTGTCCACTGGAGACTCTTCTAGAAAAACTCGTTGTGTCTGAATCATCTTTCTTAGGGGAGGGAGATTACAGCTGTCATTTCATTTAATGCAGATGATGCAGAGGAGTCTCTGAGATGGGGAATCTGCATGAGATTTAACTCGTTCAGCCCAGAGGATGGGCAGCAGCCATTCAGACAGGGATTGTACTTGTAGGTCCAGCAGTGCCCTTGATGCTGCAGTCAGATCATGGGAGTTCTTCAGGCTGTGGCTGAATCCTCAGGACATTCAGCACTGTCTGGTTGGGCTGAGGGTGAGCAGTGTTGCCAGGTGGTGGGGAAGGTTTTTGTTAGGGGAGGAAATGCTGTGTGAATACAGGATCAGTTGATAAACTTGTCTTTGGCTCTGGAACAAGACTCACTGTTTGGCCACGTAAGTCCAACGTTGCTCTTGTACTTTCTGTTCTCATTGAGGTCATTCATTGTGTGGCTGAGAGCAGCAGCCTGGCTGGGTGTTTGGTCACCTGGCTGTGTGAATGTCCTGGGGTGCACTTTGCTTTCAGGGACTTTCCAAAGCAAGCCTTCCTGCTGTCTGTTTGACTGGATGCACCAAGTGGCCACACGCCTGCTCCCACAGGTCCCAGCTGCCCGAGGCAAGGCTGTCCTGTGCCACTGCATCCCAGTGGGGTACAGGATCCAGTGGAAGGCACTGTCTCCCTTCTGCTGCCTCTCTTAGTGTGGCCATGGCTGGGCAAAGGCTGGGGGAGAGCTGCTGCTCTGCAGTGCCCTGCTGGGCTTTTTGTTAGGGGAGGAAATGCTGTGTGATTCTGGTTATGGAAACAAGGTGACCTTTGGCTCAGGGACCAGACTGACCATCCAGCCCAGTGAGTGAGCAGCTTTCCTGTGTGTCCTTTGTCCAAAGTCCTGGAGTGTCCACTGGGGAATGGAATTGCTTCATTTCTGTCTTGCTCTTGGTTGTCTTGAGTGGCACAGTTTTGGGAAGCACCATGCTTGCAGCCCTGCCATTCTCCAGGTGTCCCTTGGGTTTGGTTTTCCCACATGTCCTCCTGACTTCTGCTCTGTCTCAGCATTAAGATACTTATTTTAAGACACTCTGGTGCCTGGAAGCATTTCCAGGAGGTGGATTTGCTCCTCAGAAAATGTGCTCTGGCCATGGCAATGCCATGCTGAAAATCCATGAGTGCAAAGGGAAAGAAGAGAGAATGGAGAAAAACGCATTTGGCAAAGAGAGCCCAGAGGAGATCTCTGGAAATCTCTGTGGGTGTTTAGAGCTTCTTTCAGGGGCTGATTTGGGATTGAATTTATCCCAGCCTTGCTGTTGCTCCATCCAGCCTGAGGGTGCTGCATGGAGAGGCACATTTTGTAAAGAGCTGTCACACAGTGCTGGTTCTGGAGGCTGGGGAAATCTGATCTGGGGCAGTGGAACCAAACTTCTGGTTGTCCCAGGTGAGTTGTCTCTCCTCTGATCCAAACTGGACTCACCACAGCCAATGCTGTGCTCCAGCTGCACAAAGGGCAGTGCAGGGGCTTTGTGGAGAAATTGGGTTGCAATTTCACCCAACAATTCCATCCTGGGCTCTGCTCCAGCAGCAGCACAGGAGAAGCACACAGGAGAGGAAAGGTAACTGAGCAACCAGGGAGAGGGAATGCTGGTGCCAAACTGGAAAACCCCTGGCCAGAGTGGGTTTCAGCCCAGAGCAAGCCCAAGCCCTTTGGGCACTGTGCTGGGAAGTCTCAGTGCCAGGAAAGGACAGGGATTTTGCAAACAGCCTGAGGAAGGAATCCCTGAGGTTTTCTCTTTCCCTCCTCTGCTGTTGCAGCTCCTAAGCCAAGACCATCTCCTGTCCAAGGGGTTCATCCCTGTCCTCCCAGAGGGGAGCAGAGGGGCAGAGAGGCAGCCTGAGCCCTGGGTTCTTCTAGGAGTGTCTCACAGCGTGTGAACACTAACACAGCAAAGCTCCACTTTGGGCCAGGGACAAAGCTGCACCTCCTGCCAAGTACGTTTGCTGCTGCTGCTCCTTCCCTCCAGGCTGCCTCCTCTTGCTGCATTCCTGCTCTGTGCACCTTAGGATCATCAAGAGAAGTCAGGGGTGTCGGAGACAGACATGGAGGATTTGTGTTTGCCCAGCTCTGGCATGGCTGGGCAAAGCTGGGGAAGATCTGCTGCTCTGCGGAGGCTTTGGGCTTTTTGTTTGGGGAGGAAATGCTGTGTGACAACTACAACAAGGTGACCTTTGGCTCAGGGACCAGACTGTCCATCCAGCCCAGTGAGTCAGCAGCTTGCCCATCATCTTCCAGATTCCTCTCCTGCAATTGGAATGCTTTCATATTCCTTCTTTCCTCCCACCTTGGCACACCTGAAATGTCTTCTCTCCCTGCACAGGCTCTGGGATTGCCCTCAGTGTGCTCTTGGAGGGAGCTGTGCTTGCACAGAGTGAATCCCAGCTCTATGGGGTCTGGGTGATTGTTGGAAAAGTGTCACCTGTGCCTTGCTGGGACATTCCTGCCAGCCTCCCCAAAGGCACATGAGAGAGCTGCTGGGATGGCTTTTGTTCTGTGATTTCTGTGGGATCAGCTCCTCCCTAGGAGCAGGGACAAAGCCAGGGGTGAGACCTTGTGTCTCCTGTCAAAATTACATTATATCCCTAGAGTGCAATGCAGAAATGTGCAAGGCAATAATGTCAGGGGGTAAATGTTGGGAAGCTCTCTGTAGGCACAGAGATCCCTGTGTCCTCTGTCTGGGAATGGAAAAGCTCTGAGCTCCTCTGGGAGGAGAGGTCTGGGCAGAAAGTTGTCTTTGGGAAAGGAGGAAAGCTCTTTCCAAAGACACAGAAATCAGTGAGATTGTGAGAAGTGCTTGTGCCCTGAGCAGCCCTGGCTGCTCCTGAAGAGGCTCCAGGCAGAGCTGCAGCCCTTGTGGGCAGCTCAGGGTGAGCCTGGTGTGTGGGGAGGATGTTGGCTCAGCTCAGGAATTAGTGATTTCCTTTGCCTTTCTCTGTTTTTCCACCCTCTGCCGGGAGAGCCAAATGTCACTGTCTGCTGGGTGTTTCCTGCCTGCTGGCTGTGGGGTTTGGGTACAGCTGGCTCTGGCTGTGGCATTTGGCAGGGACAGAGGTTGGCAAGCTCAGCTTTGGGCCTGGCAGGGGAGTTTCTGTGAAAAGCCCTGGGGAGATGCAGGTTAACTGTCCTGGTGGCTGAAATCCAGGGCAGGAAGAGGGATCTGCTCAGCCCTGGCATTGGGGTGACTCTTTCCCATCTGCCCACATGGGCATGGGGTTGGAATTCCATCTTCATGCATTTCTTGAGTGTTTTTCCCTGGAGAGCTCAGAGGAATGGGACAGGAAAGGCATTGCAGTGTGGAGGTCAGAGGTGTGGGACAAGGGCAACACCTATTTACCCCTTGAGCTCCATGGGAAACCTTGTGCTGTTTTCTGGGGTAAAAGTGATGTGTGGGTTTGGTTTGTGTGGGTGAATTCAGCATCCACTGGGAAATTGCCTCTGGCAATGGGACTGAACTGGAGCTGAAACCTGAAAGGTGGAAATGCAGCTTGAAGGAGTGAGGATAGCAAATCCCATCCTTTCCCTGGAGCAAATCCACCAGGATGCTGTTGGACACTGCTCTGCACAGGGATGGAATTGGTGCCTGGCAGGAGCTGAGGGACAGAGAGCAGCCAGGAGCAATGAAGACATTTTGGCTGCACAGGGTGAGCTGGGAGGTCCAGGAGAAAAGCTCTCATTTAAAGCCAAGTTCCCTTGGCTGAGTGAGGAGCTGTGATCATCACTGTGCAGCTTTTCTCCCCATGGGATAAATGAGCCCCCAGGGGTCACCTCTGCCAGAGCTGAAAGGGATGAGCAGCTGGAACTCTGCCAGAGAATTCCCAGGCAGCAAAGCACAGCTTTGCAGGGAATCAGCCTGGGAGGAGACTCAGAGGGTTTTTGCTGTGAAGGCAAACACTGTGTGACTGGTTATGCCAAGGTCACCTTTGGAGGTGGAACTCTGCTGAGAATCATTCCCAGTAAGTGTTAAAGGTTCATACTGCTTCCCCCTGAGGAACAGTTCTGTGATCACCACTTAGTGAGGGGGAAGTGGAGGGAGATGGATTCAATCTGTGGGGATTTTTGCTGTGATTTCTGTGGCTGCAGAAGGGACTTTGACTCTGCAAGGCCATGAATTTCCTCCTTCACTTCCCCCTGCCAGCCCCTGCTCTCTGCTTTCACCTGAGCACACAACAGGATTTGCTGGATTTTCAGGTGTTTGTGCTTGAGATCAGTGCAGAGCTGCCAGAGAGGTTTTTGCAATGAAATGTCTCAGGGTGTAAATGTCGCAGCCAGAGTGATTTTTGGGAAGGGGACAGTGCTTTCAGTGCTGCCAGGTGAGCAAGCCCTTGGCCTGGGCAGTGGAATTGCTTCATTTCTGTCTTGCTGTTGGCTGTTTTGAGGAGCACAGTTTTGGGAAGCACCATGCTTGCAGCCCTGCCATTCCCCAGGTGTCCCTTGGGTTTGCTTTCCCCACATATCCTCCTGCCTTCTGCTCCTGCATGCTCTGGTGGAGAGCCAAAGCTTCTCTGCATGCCTGTTCCCATTGCCCTCTTCCCCTGGGCATGGCTGGATGTGTTTGTCACAGAGAGCTGACCCTTCATTGGGACACTTTTCCCATCCATCCTGCAGTGGCTCCAGGGCTCCTGCTGCTCCCCACTGTCTCTGCACTCAGCAGGGTTAGTGTGGCACTGCAAGCAGCATTGGGTGAGCAATGGGGATTGCCACAAGGACACCTCTGGAGTCACACAAGGCTCCTGGGATGGCAGCCTCTGCCTCGGGATCCATTCTGCTGCCCCTGAAGCCTGGCAGGGCTGGGCAAAGGCTGGGGGAGAGCTGCTGCTCTGCAGTGCCTGGCTGGGCTTTTTGTTAGGGGAGGAAATGCTGTGTGATCCTAGTGCTGGCTTCAGCAAGGTGACCTTTGGCTCAGGGACCAGACTGACCATCCAGCCCAGTGAGTGAGCAGCTTTCCTGTGTGTCCTTTGTCCAAAGTCCTTGAGTGTCCACTGGAGACTCTTCTAGAAAAACTCGTTATGTCTGAATGATCTTTCTTAGGGGAAGGAGATTACAGCTGTCATTTCATTTAATGCAGATGATGCAGAGGAGTCTCTGAGATGGGGAACCTGCATGAGGTTTAACTCGTTAATCCCACAGGATGGGCAGCAGCCCTTCAGACAGGGATTGTACTTGTAGGTCCAGCAGTGCCCTTGATGCTGCAGTCAGATCATGGGAGTTCTTCAGGCTGTGGCTGAATCCTCAGGACATTCAGCACTGTCTGGTTGGGCTGAGGGTGAGCAGTGTTGCCAGGTGGTGGGGAAGGTTTTTGTTAGGGAAGGAAATGCTGTGTGAATACAGGATCAGGAGCTTATAAATTTGTTTTTGGCTCTGGAACGAGACTCACTGTTTGGCCACGTAAGTCCAACGTTGCTCTTGCACTTTCTGTTCTGTTTGAGGTCATTCTTTGTGTGGCTGAGAGCAGCAGCCTGGCTGGGTGTTTGGTCAGCTGGGTGTGTGAATGTCCTGGGGTGCACTTTGCTTTCAGGGAGTTTCCAAAGCAAGCCTTCCTGCTCTCAGTTTGACTGGATGCACCAAGTGGCCACACGCCTGCTCCCACAGGTCCCAGCTGCCCGAGGCAAGGCTGTCCTGTGCCACTGCATCCCAGTGGGGTACAGGATCCAGTGGAAGGCACTGTCTCCCTTCTGCTGCCTCTCTTAGTGGGGCCATGGCTGGGCAAAGGCTGGGGGAGAGCTGCTGCTCTGCAGTGCCTTGCTGGGCTTTTTGTTAGGGGAGGAAATGCTGTGTGATTCTGGTTATGGAAACAACAAGGTGACCTTTGGCTCAGGGACCAGACTGACCATCCAGCCCAGTGAGTGAGAAGCTTTCCTGTGTGTCCTTTGTCCAAAGTCCTTCAGTGTCCACTGGGGAGTGGAATTGCTTCATTTCTGACTTGCTCTTGGCTGTTTTGAGGAGCACAGTTTTGGGAAGCACCATGCTTGCAGCCCTGCCATTCCCCAGGTGTCCCTTGGGTTTGCTTTTCCCACATGTCTCCTGCCTACTGATCTGTCCCAGCATCCAGATACTTTTTTTTCAAGACCCTCTTGAGCATGGAAGCATTTCCAGGAGGAGGATTTACTCCTCAGAAAATGTGCTCTGGCCATGGCAATGCCATGCTGATAGTCCATGAGTGCAAAAGGCAGAGGGTAGGTTTAGGAGAGACACAGATGGATGAACTTGTGCTCAGAGCTGTGTGGGGCTGTGCAAAGGGCCAGCTCTGGGCTCCTTCAAGTGCTCTGCTCCTGCAGGTGTTTAGAGCTTCTTTCAGAGGCTGATTTGGGATTGAATTTATCCCAGCCTTGCAAAAGCCCCTGAGGGTGCTGCATGGAGAGGCACATTTTGTAAAGAGCTGTCACACAGTGCTGGTTCTGGAAACTGGGGAAAACTGACCTGGGGCAGTGGAACCAAACTTCTGGTGGTCCCAGGTGAGTTGTCTCTCCTCTGATCCAAACTGGACTCACCACAGCCATTGCTGTGCTCCAGCTGCACAAAGGGCAGTGCAGGGGCTTTGTGGAGAAATTGGGTTGCAATTTCACCCAACAATTCCATCCTGGGCTCTGCTCCAGCAGCAGCACAGGAGGAGCACACAGGAGAGGAAAGGTAACCTGAGCAACCAGGGAGAGGGAATGCTGGTGCCAAACTGGAAAACCCCTGGCCAGAGTGGGTTTCAGCCCAGAGCAAGCCCAAGCCCTTTGGGCACTGTGCTGGGAAGTCTCAGTGCCAGGAAAGGACAGGGATTTTGCAAACAGCCTGAGGAAGGAATCCCTGAGGTTTTCTCTTTCCCTCCTCTGGTGTTGCAGCTCCTAAGCCAAGACCATCTCCTGTCCAAGGGCTTCATCCCTGTCCTCCCAGAGGGGAGCAGAGGGGCAGAGAGGCAGCCTGAGCCCTGGGTTCTTGTAGGAGTGTCTCACACTGTGAACACTAACACAGCAAAGCTCCACTTTGGGCCAGGGACAAAGCTGCACCTCCTGCCAAGTACGTTTGCTGCTGCTGCTCCTTCCCTCCAGGCTGCCTCCTCTTGCTGCATTCCTGCTCTGTGCACCTTAGGATCATCAAGAGAAGTCATAATATCTGTGGGATACAGACATGGAGGATTTGTGTTTGCCCAGCTCTGGCCTGGCTGGGCAAAGCTGGAGGAGATCTGCTGCTCTGCAGAGGCTTTGGGCTTTTTGTTAGGGGAGGAAATGCTGTGTGATTCTGGTTCTAACTTTGGCAAGGTGACCTTTGGCTCAGGGACCAGATTGACCATCCAGCCCAGTGAGTGAGCAGCTTTCCTGTGTGTCCTTTGTCCAAAGTCCTTGAGTGTCCACTGGAGACTCTTCTAGAAAAACTCGTTGTGTCTGAATCACCTTTCTTAGGGGAGGGAGATTACAGCTGTCATTTCATTTAATGCAGATGATGCAGAGGAGTCTCTGAGATGGGGAACCTGCATGAGATTTAGCTCGTTCAGCCCAGAGGATGGGCAGCAGCCATTCAGACAGGGATTGTACTTGTAGGTCCAGCAGTGCCCTTGATGCTGCAGTCAGATCATGGGAGTTCTTCAGGCTGTGGCTGAATCCTCAGGACATTCAGCACTGTCTGGTTGGGCTGAGGGTGAGCAGTGTTGCCAGGTGGTGGGGAAGGTTTTTGTTAGGGGAGGAAATGCTGTGTGAATACAGGATCAAGTGCTTATAAACTTGTCTTTGGCTCTGGAACAAGACTCGCTGTTTGGCCACGTAAGTCCAACGTTGCTCCTGCACTTTCTGTTCTGTTTGAGGTCATTCTTTGTGTGGCTGAGAGCAGCAGCCTGGCTGGGTGTTTGGTCACCTGGCTGTGTGAATGTCCAGGGCTGCACTTTGCTTTCAGGGACTTTCCAAAGCAAGCCTTCCTGCTCTCAGTTTGACTGGATGCACCAAGTGGCCACACGCCTGCTCCCACAGGTCCCAGCTGCCCGAGGCAAGGCTGTCCTGTGCCACTGCATCCCAGTGGGGTACAGGATCCAGTGGAAGGCACTGTCTCCCTTCTGCTGCCTCTCTGAGTGGGGCCATGGCTGGGCAAAGGCTGGGGGAGAGCTGCTGCTCTGCAGTGCCTTGCTGGGCTTTTTGTTAGGGGAGGAAATGCTGTGTGATTCTAGTTCTAGCTACGGCAAGGTGACCTTTGGCTCAGGGACCAGACTGACCATCCAGCCCAGTGAGTGAGCAGTTTTCCTGTGTGTCCTTTGTCCAAAGTCCTTCAGTGTCCACTGGGGAGTGGAATTGCTTCATTTCTGACTTGCTCTTGGTTGTTTTGAGAGGCACAGTTTTGGGAAGCACCATGCTTGCAGCCCTGCCATTCCCCAGGTGTCCCTTGGGTTTGGTTTTCCCACATGTCCTCCTGCCTTCTGCTCTGTCCCACCCTGAAAATACTTTTCTAAGAGACTCTGGTGCCTGAACACATTTCCAGGAGGAGGATTTGCTCCTCAGAAAATGTGCTCTGGCCATGGCAATGCCATGCTGATAGTCCATGAGCCCAAAGGGACAGAGGGGAGGTTTAGGAGAGACACAGATGGATGAACTTGTGCTCAGAGCTGTGTGGGGCTGTGCAAAGGGCCAGCTCTGGGCTCCTTCAAGTGCTCTGCTCCTGGGACAAGAGCTCCAATTCCCTTGGGCTCAGGGGCTCCAGGCACCTCTGGCCAAGGCAGTGCTCAATGCCTGAGGGTTGCAATCTCAGGCAGCAATTCTGTCCTGGGGCTGTGCTGGGGATGAGCAATTAAAGGAATTAAAGCTGAGCAGAAATGGGGAGCAAGGCTGGAAATGGTAGAACCCCTGTGGCATTGCAGAGATGCCTCCTGGAGCTGGAAATGTGAAAATCTGTGCTGCTGGGAAGCTGGGCTGTGCCAGGGACTCTGATCCAGGGCTGCTCCAGGCTGTTATTTCCATCCCTTTTCCATTCCAGTGCAATCAGTCTTTGGGGCACAGATCCTAAACTGCTCCCTGATAACTGAGGGGTGAGTTCTTCCCATCTCTGACATGTTTAGTGGCCAAAATCAAATGGAGTTATCCCCAGGGATCTGAGCAGAGAAAGAGGCATTTGTCAAAGAGAGACCAGAGGAGATCTCTGGAAATCTCTGTGGGAGTTTAGAGCTTCTTTAGGGGTTGATCTGGGATTGAATTTATCCCAGCCTTGCTGTTGCTCCATCTAGCCTGAGGGTGCTGGATGGAGAGACACATTTTGTAAAGAGCTGTCACACAGTGTGAGTTCTGGAAACTGGGGAAAACTGACCTGGGGCAGTGGAACCAAACTTCTGGTGGTCCCAGGTGAGTTGTCTCTCCTCTGATCCTAACTGGACTCACCACAGCCAATGTTGAGCTCCAGCTGCACAAAGGGCAGTGCAGGGGCTTTGTGGAGAAATTGGGTTGCAATTTCACCCAACAAGTCCATCCTGGGCTCTGCTCCAGCAGCAGCACAGGAGAAGCACACAGGAGAGGAAAGGTAACTGAGCAACCAGGGAGAGGGAATGCTGGTGCCAAACTGGAAAACCCCTGGCCAGAGTGGGTTTCAGTCCAGAGCAAGCCCAAGGCCTTTGGACACTGTGCTGGAATGTCTCAGTGCCAGGAAAGGACAGGGATTTTGCAAACAGCCTGAGGAAGGAAGCCCTGAGGTTTTCTCTTTCCCTCCTCTGCTGTTGCAGCTCCTAAGCCAAGACCATCTCCTGTCCAAGGGGTTCATCCCTGTCCTCCCAGAGGGGAGCAGAGGGGCAGAGAGGCAGCCTGAGCCCTGGGTTCCTATAGGAGTGTCTCACACTGTGAGCAGCAGCACAGCAAAGCTCCACTTTGGGCCAGGGACAAAGCTGCACCTCCTGCCAAGTACGTTTGCTGCTGCTGCTCCTTCCCTCCAGGCTGCCTCCTCTTGCTGCATTCCTGCTCTGTGCTCCTTAGGATCAGCAAGAGAAGTCAGGGGTGTGGGATACAGACATGGAGGATTTGTGTTTGCCCAGCTCTGGCATGGCTGGGCAAAGCTGGGGGAGATCTGCTGCTCTGCAGAGGCTTTGGGCTTTTTGTTAGGGGAGGAAATGCTGTGTGACAACTACAGGAAGGTGACCTTTAGCTCAGGGACCAGACTGACCATCCAGCCCAGTGA